>NW_020799096.1:3618500-3644524 GCF_003259725.1 Athene cunicularia
GCGGCCCGGCGGTGCCAGCCGACGGCCTAGGGGCAGGCGGCGGTGGGAGAGGAGGAGGAAGCGCTGAGAAACAGGGGAAGCGTTGCGAAGGGTTCTGAGGCGCTCTCCTCTCCGCTCCCCGGCTCGGAGCGCGGGCTCCCGGCGGCATTGCTGAGGGAGTTGCCCCGGTGGGGTGTCTCCCTCTCCTCCAGCCCCAGGCGGGCGGCACTGAGGGGAGGTGGGTGAGGAGCCGCTGCGGAGGGGCTTTCCCCTTCCTGCCCCGCGCTGGGTTCAGGTATGCGGGTGCCTCGGCGTGGCTGTTGCCTGCCCCGCCTCGCCTCAGCGCGGCGAAGGGGAGCGGGAGGGAAGCTGTGGCGAACAGCGCGGGAAGTGGTGCTCTGTGGGGCCGCAACACCCAGAGCCCCGCTGCAGAGGGGGAAATGAAGCTGCTGCCTCTCCAGAGCGGCCCCTGCTTTGTCAGGTGGTGCCCTGCAGCCTCTTTGGCCCAAACACTCTGTCCTGGTTTAAGGTGGAGAGACCACCGGGGAGCCAACTCAGTACACAGGGTAACTGCAGTGTAGCAAACCCACATGCAGGCTACCAGGAATTGACTGTTATTCCAAACGAAGACCGTTTAGCGCAGGGTCTGTGACTTGAGGTAGCATTTCAGGGTTGGTTTAAACGCGTCCAAATCCCCATGATGTTAAAAAGGGGAATGGTGGTCCTGTCCTGCTCCCTCCCTCCACCTTGTCCTAGCAGTGTGTTCACGGGGCCTCTCAGGCCTCTGAGAGTAGGTTTGTGGTTTTCATGGGCAGGAAGATGAAGCAAAAGGAAGTCACTTTCCCTCTCCTCATGCCCAAACTGCTCTGCTTGGGCCTCGTCTTGTCCCCTGTTCTAGGTCCTGTGCTCTTTGACTGCTTTGGGTTGATTTAACAAGCTAGATGAGGGAGTTGGTATCTGTGATTTGGGCTGGCTCACAGGCAGAAGCACAGGGCTCGGGAGATGGGAAGTGTAACCACCCCTGTCAGTGACAGCGATGTTGTCCTGCTGTCTCTCAAATACTGGGAGGATTTCTGTTGCATTAAACCGCAAGTTGCTGTTGACACAGGCGGTCCTCTTGTTCTCCTGCTGTCATATATACATGTATACAATCCTTCCCTTTCTTACACCAGAGCTGGTGTTTATTTGACTTCATGTAAACAATTCAGGGAGATACATTTTTTCTCTTTTTTTCTTTTTTTTTTTTTTTCCCCCCAGAATTATTTTTTTGCTGATTGAGATTCCTAAATTCCCTCACTTTGGGGTTAAGAAAGTGCCAGAGTTGGAGTGGGGAAAGTAGAAGCAGACAGCCAGAAGCTGGATGGGGGGAGACGGGGGCTGGTGGGACCTCTTTCAATGATAGTCATTGTGTCATGAAAGTTCAGCATTAATTTCAAGACAGCACAGTCTGGCTGTCTTGCTTGCCTCATTAGTCCTCACACTGCAACAGGGTGAGTCTGCAGGAAAGTGAGGTACTCCCTTCATTTAGCTGCAGGATTTAGGTGTAAACTGGTTGAGGAACCACACCTGCAAATTGAAGTTTCACAGCAGCATAAACTAAACTAAATTGGTGCTACAGTGGTCCTACTTGCCTGCTGCTTCACAAATAGAATTTTCAGGAATTCTGCACTTCCTTTCTGTCCCATGCACAGTGTCCCATGCAATCTGTGTGACCTTGCAGAGAGCTAGTTCAGGGAATTGATATGGGAGAAAAAAAAAAAAAAAAAGAGATCTCCCTCCACAGGCATAGCAGAAGGCAAGACCACAAGCAGCCTTTTGTTGATTTTGGTGTGATGTGGCAAATTCAGGATCCCAGGCTTCATTGGGCCCTAGGCATTGCAGTAATGAAGATGATTCAAAAGATTATAGATGCCTTGAAAGCAAAAATTTGTGTATTGTACTTTGAGCTTATTATAATTTTACAAAAAGATGATTAACTGCTCATCGTGTTTTCACAATGGATTTCCCTGTGCACATATAAAAAAAAAAATGTAATTTTGGATGGAGCTGAATAGTTCTTGTCCTGTGTGTGCAATGCCATTTACGAAGATAGATTATGAAAACTTGGTGTGGAATTACTAATTGCTTTTATTGAAAACAGGACTTGAGAAACTGCTGGAAATGGAAAAATAAATATCAGAAAAATGAAACGGCTTTGTTAAATTTTTTCAGTGCATACAATCTGATTCACTGGTGGTGTAAGTATAAAAAGTAAATTTCTTGCTGTGAAAGTTTTAAAACTAACTTGATCAAATAAGATTGTCTAAACAGAAGAGAACTGAGTAGATGATACCGGACTCTCGGAGTATCAAGAACTGTAAACAGTTTCAGTCCGCCACACTTTCTGAAAAAAAAAAAATAGTTTAATATTCCCCTTTTATTATAGTCCAAGTTAATGTTGACCTCTTCAGATGAAATCCTAAACAGAGAGAGGGGATAAAGCTCGTGGCACTAGCTTTTCTGAATTCCTCTTGTTTCAAAGCAAATATACTGATTAGGTAATCTAATTGCTGTGAATAGCATTGAAACTGAGGAGAAGGGTAAAGTATAATAAGATACACACTTGAAATGTTGAAACTATTTTGTCAACCCAAAGACGACATCACAAAGCTATGTTAAGGGTGAAAAGCCATGCTGGGATATGTGGCACGCTTTTTTTTTTTTTTTCCCATTTCATGTAATAAATGTTTTCTTAGGAAACACAGGAGAAAATAATTGCCTCACTGTAAAATCAGACGATTAGATTACTTACTGTATTTCATCCTGTTACTACCTCCCAGCACTAGTGCCTTTATATTGTACAGACATTGATAGAACACTAGAAAATTGGTAGCCTTTTTATTACTGAGGTGTTCTGATAAATTCCTAGCAATTTCCTTGAAATCCCAGCACTGAATTCTGTTTTTTCTGGGATCAATAAATGTTGGTTGTTGTTGTGTTGGGGTTTTTTTTCTCTGTAAATAAGTAACATTTTGATTTGGCAAATAGAGCCTCTGGATGGATACTCGTTTCTTTTTCTAGCAAGGCAGGAGTAGCCCTCTGATGTTGAATCCAGAGCACTCCTCCAACTTGGATAAAGGACATGGGTTTTGTTGTTAGATGTTCTCACAAAGCCCTAGTGGACTTTATACCTAGGGATGTGGGCTAGGCTCCAAAAAGAATGCGTTTTCATTCAAGCCAAAGAACTTCTAAAGCCTCTTATTCTCAGTTAAGGAGATTGCTTCCTTTGGAATGCAATCTTCTTTTTGATAGGCAAGCATGTGAGCGTAAATCCACTACTCTACAATATTTTGTAGAGCAATTAAGCCCTGTAATTGAACACAGAATCAAAATTTCTTTCAGTCTTCTGAATATGACTTGTTAGCAACCAGAGCAATTACAGCAGGAGCTGAGGTAAACGACACCAATGCAGTGAGGCGCATTTCCAACCTGAATTGCACACCAAACCTGTTTCTACGCCCCCATCCCATACAAGTGTGCTGTGCCATTATCGCATGTAACCTCCTGTTCTGGAAAAGGTGAGGATCACACAGAAAAACAGACTGGGGGGTAGAACACCGTGCTTTTCACTCCTTTGGCTGATAAGAAAGCACGTACTGTGTTTCAGACTCTGTTTCTACCCTCTTTCCTTTATAGCAGTGGCTTTAACAGTCTGAGACCGCATGCAACCCAGTTATCAGTCTTCTGTAGTGGGCCTGTCAGTCATTCCAGCAGAAAAGAAGCTACTTCCACAGACTGACTTTCCCTTCTGAAAAATCCTTCCTATGCATAAGATGCAATCCCATCACTGAAAGAACCATAAAAATCCCTTTAAAACCCTCTGATTAAAAGGTCTCTATCAGAAATAGCAAGCACAGGCCATAATAATAAAAATAGAGTGAATTTAAACATGAGTCACTCAGAAAGTTCCCATAAATTATGCTTGACATAGCCTAAGCTGACACTGAAGAAATCTGTGAGAAAGTTTTCCTTACATTCCTGTTGGATTCCTCAGCAGCCGGACAGCACTTCTGCATCATGTTCCACCCTGGGTGGCTTGAAGCAAATGTCCAGGTTGAGCCTTGGATGTGGCGTCCTTAAATCACACACCACCTCCTTTTAATGTATTCTGAAATAACCATAGACTTTTATAGGTTAGAGATCAGTATGTTGATGATTTTTGGATTTATTAACATTTTTTACAAAGTTGAGTTAAAAATTAATTTTTGTGATAATTATAAGAATCAGTAGAAATAGGAATCAAAATAGTAGAGTGCTTTAAGAAGAGTCAAATGTTTATATTTTGTTTTGCATTTGCACATTACACAGCTACCAATGCTACTACGAGTTCCTCTGTATAGGCTGTACCAAAGCCAATGAATTGGTCGGTAATCATTTACTAGGTACTTAGGTTAGACTCATTAGATTTAATGATTGAAGATAATTCTGTTTGAAGTTGTTATAGAGATGTCTAAACAAAAGTAGTTTATTACGTAGAATGTATTGTAAAGAATGTTCAGATATGTCGGAACTCAAGACTAATGAGAACTAGGAAGAATAGACTGAAACAGTTTGCAAATCTCTGCCAAGAAACAGTAAAACTAGGTAATAGGTAATTCCGGCAGGGGGAGATCGTGACCACCGACTCATGGACCACCGACTCATATTACACCCTAGACTCATTTTAGTATGCAGAAGTGGAAGGAGGTGGGAGTATGGAAATTATTTCCAGGAATAATTATGTTTATGTATAAGTACATATGTATCACTGTATTCTATATATTCTCTGTGATTTTTGAGCTTGGTGTGCGTTGTTGGTGAGACAACTCCCCTTTGCACCCAGCACTGCTAATGAAGAAGTGTCTGGTTATCTGCATCAAATTGGTGTCAACAAGTTCTTTATCCCACTTTTTGGTAACAAGTACATCAAGGTTTTTCTTAATACTGTCAGGGGGTAGAACTGTTATATTGAGCTATTTTAAGCAGAAATGTGGCATTTTTTTGTTACCCATGTTGTTTAGGCATTATTTTACATCTTTTCTTACATTAATTGTAAAAGGATGATGTGTATATTCTCAGGCTGAATTTATCTGTGCTGATGATTTTTAAGAATCATTTGAATTCCTTCCTCTGGGATTAATAATATCAGAATAAAGAAAATATCTTCTGAATATAGATCAGTTAAATCACAAAGGAAATTTCTCGTGATGATGTTGCAATATATATACCAAGCTTCTTGAAGTATTGCCCATTTCTTCTCACAAGGCCTTAAATATTAAATTAGCTGTAACTGTATGAAAAATGTACTTGTTGAACTCTGCAACATTTTGGCTTATGCCATGGATATTCTTGAAATTACATATTTAATATCAATTGCTTTCACATGCTTGCTTGTAAAGCAGTCAGAGGTTGAAACTAGTAGTCTGGTATTTTTCTCGTACATACTGAGTCAACTTGATTACAGAAAAGGGGTGTTAGGTGGGTCGGACCGATGCCCAATTACTGGATTACTCCAAGGCATTAATTTGTTCCTTACTGTCAAATATGTTTTAACATGTAGATGCTGCAATTAAATAATTAATCCTGATAAATCTTTAAGGATTCATTTGCTAATTTTCTTGAACATGTGATAGAAGGAAGAACGAATGAAAACCTGTGGGTAATGAAAAAATAGGAATGACAGATCAAGAAAATAGTGTCAGAATTAACATGTAAGTAGCCAATTATCTTTTATCATGGTAGTCTATCATTTCTTCTATAATTACTCAAAGCACTGCTATATAACTTAGTATCCTTTATGTCATTTTTGTACAGTGGCAGAAATGTTTGTTTCTAGTGGTAGAAGTATTTAACTGTGGTTTGTCAAGAGAATGGTTGCATCTGTTTCATGCAGCAGGTTAGTTTTCTAGACCTTGATCAATTGTGCTTTTCTGTCTTTCAGTTTCTGTGAGAATATGGTATGCCAGTGTTCTGTGTAAAAACTTTGTCTAATATTGCTTTTGTGTCATGTTGGAAAAATATGGGATGCAATAGCTCAACATAATAGTCCATCAACACAAAATTTTTTACATTGATTAAACGTCTAGTTAACATACCTATGAGAACTCTTTCAATATAGATGCAGTTACTTTTGTATTGTCATGCTATTGTTTGTAACAACAGTATGGAAGAACTAGAAAAGGATCCAAAATTCTTGATTCATCTGACCTGAAAAGTAAAAGCTAGTGAGCACACAGTGTACTGTACAGCTGTATCAAGGGATGTGCAGCTGCCTGTATTTTGGCCTTGGAATGGCAAAATATCTGTTCTTGCAAAACAAGTCACAGCATTTTTATTATCTGCAGGAAGCTTGCAAGACAGTGAATGCACTGAAGAATGTGAAAAACTCTGTAGAATGTTACACATCTCATTACATGGAAACAACTCTCAGAGCCAGGCAGTGTGTTGATACTCATCCTAGTAACGCTAGTGCAGCGGCAGACTCTGCCCACACTTACACAAAGCAACCCACTTCTCACTGCATGAGAATTAGAAGGGAAAGGGAAAAACATGATTTGTTGGTCTTTGTTTTGGCTTGTTCTTCTTTCCTGTAATGCAAACCTTGCTATAAATAGGACCAGATTCAGCAGTCATTTATTACTTGAGTAACTCCTACATTACCAGTATTGATCAAGAAAGGTTTTCTCAGGTAAGTAGAAGCTGCAGGGTTTTTCAAAAAGAAAACAAAGTTTTCCTTGCATACATATAGCTTAAGCCATACATAAAGTTGCATACATGTAGTTAAAAATGTTGGTTTTAATAGAGAATTATATGCGTTTACATTTTAAAATTAAAATGACTGATTTTTTTGGCTGTTACCTAATTTTGACACCCTTTTCCTCTGTAGTTTGAAAAAAACCTTGTCTGACTGCTTGAGAGCTCCCTCTCGTGGTAGAAGGTCTTCTTTCCTGGAAGATCTTCCCAAGTATTCCCGTCCGAAAGCGCATAGTTGAAACTTTACCGGCCGTATCTATTACTGATAATGCCGTGCAGCAGAAGAAAGAAGCCAAGCTAGCAGTTGTTGTAGGTTATATTTTTTGCTTGGTTCTCTACCCTTCTCACATAGAAACCTACTGGTTTCGTATGGATGCAAATATCAGTTGGTGTTTGGGGAGAATTTCTGTAAATGAGTATACATATGAAAAAATTATAAGTATTCATCTCTGTTCTAGGAAAAAAACCAAAAAACCAAAAAAACAAAACCAAACAAATCATGGATGATTTTATTTTTTACCCCGAAAAGAACAAATTACTGTCCTTGTCTCAAATAGTTGAGAATCTCTTGTTGGTGCTGCTGATCATGCAGTTTAAATCAGACTGTACTCCTTACAGCCGTCAGCAGCTTTGACCAAATATCCCCTACTATGGGTCTGCGCTGCACAAGGCTGAGTTTTTACTAAACTGCTCTGCAGTTCAGAACTGTCGCCCGCTCTGTGCAGGAAGAGTACAAAGGGTTTGGAAAAAGAGGTTCAGACTTTGCCCCCTCTCCAAGTCTTGACCTCCCATGCCTCACCTGGGAAAAGACGTGCATCTGCAGTGTCAGGGACTAAAGCAGCAGCCACAAACCCTACAAACCTCTTGCACAACGTGGTGGAGTCACTGCAACTGGCTCTTTGAGTCTCCTGTGAGAAAGTCTGAGTCACGCTTTTTGGTACCTCAGCATCAGCTGAAACATGGGAACGTGAAGGTTGTTTCTGAAAATACGGAGGCTGCTCTGATTCTCCCTGCTTTCCTATGGTTGAAGTGATGGCCTGTCCAGCTCTTCCAAGTTAGATTGAATTATGCCATTTTATAATGAAAACTGAAATGAGATAATAGCCATAAATACAGCTCTAAAAATAATAGCACTGTAAGTAAAATAGTGGGGAAAGTAAGAGAGATTATGGGGGAAGACAGTAAGGTTGGTTTTGTACATGTGTATCTTGTGGGTTCTGTAGCTAAATTCACAGTGTTTTAATGATCAACAGATAGCTCACTCTGTCAAGAAACTAAAGCATTTACTCACGTATAGTTATCTAACTGGGAAACCAGTAACAAAACCACATGAATCCAAGCAACTCAAATTCTGGTAATTTTTGAAAACTAAGGTTGGATTCAGATCCTATGGCTCTGACCAGTACCAGCAATCTGGCTTGCTATTTTGCTTTTTTTTTATTTCCAGGAAGAGGTGGAGGTACTGATGTGATGTGTACTGATGGGATCTTTTAAAGAAAGCATGTAGAAATAATAATTAAAGTAATAAAAGTGAGTAAAAGTTTCTTGTAATTAAAATGTAATACAGTTGTCAGAGCTTAAATGATAAATTATTGTATAAACATATATGCACAAATTTAATTAAAAGACCAACATGTTTCAAAGAATTATTCATAACAACTTCTAACTTTTCTCTGATATTTTTTGAACCCATGTATATCTTCAGTTTACTTCCCAACAAATTCTGCAGTCACTAATTTATTTGATGTTTGAAGATGCCCTTTGACACATATTCATACAGAATTTGATACTTATGTACCCTAATCCATAAAATTGCAGTTAGGACTTTCATAAAACAAAGCTTAGGTGCCAATTTAGCACTATTTTAATCCAAATTTTAGGTACTTCACCATTTCTGTATTCTAGAATGGAAATTATTAGAGAAGTGAATGTACAGATTTGATACACAAGCACTTTGAACAGGCACAATTTCTTAGAGTCTAATTATGAATAGGGGTTTTGTTCCCCTTCTGGAGTCTGTCTTTCTACTGAGAGAACTCACTTATCCACATTGGAGGTCTGGGGGACTATTTCACTATAGAAAAATCAAGAAAAATTTCTCATAATATAGGCAGCAATATAAGATAACTTTTTTTTTCCTATAAAATCCCAAGTAATACACAAATTTGTGGCAGCAGAAGTGGACTCTTTTGAATCTGCTTTTAACTGAGTAACCATAGTGTCTGTGATGCTTCAATTATGAATTCTCTTCTTTTTAATATTGAATGACTCATAGCAGAAACATTCTTGTGTTCATTGTCAGTGTTTAAAGACAATAACTGGCCTGTTTAGAAGTAAATTCCTATTGAGATAAAAATCTCTACATATGGGTATTTCTGCATACAAACATAATCTTGTGCTATGTATCTTCCAGAATGTATGCCCAGTGCGTAAGGGAACAAACATGTCAGTGATCAAAGTGGTGACAGAAGCCAAGCCCTGTGGGGACGAGTTCCCGTGCAGGCCACCAGAGACAAGACCACAGAAAATCAATATGATTGGAAGTCAAGCCCCAACTTTATTAGCAAGCAAATCCTTATATATTCTTGTGCATTCTAAAAATAGCAGCAAGCCCTTATATACTTGCTGCTACCTTGCGTTACTCTTGCGCATGCTTATTTCAGAAAATAGCTCCCCTCGGTACATTCCACAAACATTGCTACCCACACGCAGCCACTAGATAAGTTCCTGCTTTTGTAATTCCCGTCTTTATCAGTATCTTCCTTAGCAAGCACATTCTTTTCTTCTGTCCTTCTTGCTTTTAGACGTTGTAAATCTTCTGACCCGAATGCAGGTTGTACTTCTGCATTGTCAGTGTGTGCGGAAAGTTCAGCAAGGCGGCATACGCACCCACAAAGCCCTGCCCCCAGCACGGTACGTGGCTGCCTTTGCGTTGGACGTCTGAACCTTCCCCTGCACTCATTCTAACAGATGTCACGCCAGACACTCATAGGAGATTGAGAACGTGTGGAAGTGAGAGTGACTAGCCAAACATCATCTATAAGCAGACTTCTAGTTCATTTAGTTTAGATACCTGCTTATGTTAAACATGTTGGCTGATTTTAAACTAGTTTAAATGCTGGTCTAAATCCTGATCTGATTGGCAGGAAAAGACTGTACAACCTCAGCTAAAATGGTATCAATTTAGTGACGAGTAGCTTGTTTGGTTTAATAAAACACCATTCTTCATTCTTAGGTCTCAACAGTGTAACTTTTATTCAAGGATCCTGGTATCAAGCAGATGTTCGGTTCACATCGGACCCTGTGAACCGCACGGGGATAACTGCAGCGTGGGCTGCAGCCAGAGCAGGCTGCTCCGAGAGGGAAGGCAGGCCACCGGCCGAGGTGACAACAAGGCAAGAAGCCGCTGGCTGCAGGCGCAAGGCAGGTCCCAGGCCAAGGCTGGTGCCCGACTCGGTGAGGTGTGGGTGCAGGCACAGCCGTAAGGGACCGCAGGCAGGGGCCCAGGGTGAGAGCTGGAGCTTACATGCAGCTCCCAAGCGAAGTGGGGAGGCTTCCAGTGGGACTTCTCACCACTCGTGTCCTCACCCACCAGCTTTTCACAGCCAGCTGGCCCAAGGTTACAGAGCTTCACCACGTCAGTGCAGGCCTCTGTTGGGCAGCTACACCCAGGGGCCTCATACTGTGGATTTAGTGCTGTGTTCGTGGTCTCTGATTTGTTGGTTGCAATTAAAACAAACTGATTTCTTACCTCCACATATAGTCTCTCATTTTCTGAAGTGTAAAAATGCTGCTTTATGTGTATGAGAATGGCAGTGTTCTTTTGTCTTAAATCCTTTAAACACCAGGTACTGAATGTAGGAGAACTTGTATCCCACTTCTGTCACAAAGCTACGTGGTGAAGGAGCAAGAGCAGTAGAACCAGTCGATCTGAACTACAGATTTAAATTTGAGATGGACCTGAATGACAACATCTAAAATGTCAACATAGGGATTTTCCACCCACAGTTCACTTTTATTCATCTCTGTGGTTTTTCTGTGGACCATTATAAATCTAAGGACTATTTTCAAAACTTTAGCTGTAGACCTGGATTGAGATTCAGAAATCCAGAAAATCCTGTTATGATGAGGTTTAGTGTCAGTCTTTACCTAAGCACAACTTTCTTTGAGTGCAGTGAGTGCTGCATAAGTATGAACTGCCAAAGTATGCCCAAAAAAAGGAACCAAGCACATCTTGGCAATGGCTACAATTTCTCATATTTATGAAAGCAATCCTGGGGCATGATGACATTTTCAAACCTAGCATCCAGTTATATGTATTTTTGGAAAAAAACAAAACAAAACAAACCAAAGACATACTTCAACTGAGGATATGAATGTATTACTCTCCCAATCTCATTTTTCTGAAGTATGTATGATGAAAGTGCTTCCTGATCATCCATTTTATTTCTTCAAACAAGCACTTCAATCAATCAGATTTTACTAGCTGAGAAGACTGCTAGAGAAGCTGTAACATTCCTGGCATTTTGTAGCACTGCTTTCTTTTCCTCCAGATCCTAGAAGTTTCACTGCGCTCTCTGTTTCACTGGGACAGATGAGACTGGCAACATTTTCCTTCTTTGATGCAATGTAATTGATATTTGATGCTTCTTCAAGACATGCTAACTTGAGCCTAGAGAATGAAGCAGATATGCTGGCTATGTCTGCACTGCATCTGAGGTTACCCTATCCACATTCACACTGCAGACTGCCAAGTGCTTCCAGGGCTCTTGCAGGGATGTCCATACATAGGGATACACTATAGTTATGCCAGAAAAAGAAATCACACCTTTTGGCTTTGAAAGCATTTTTGAGTGTGTATTTGTGCAACCTTATGTGTTTAAAGGTATAGGTTTGTGCAAACTGAAAGCTGCTTCCAAGGCACCATTTCAGGAAGCATGGTGTTTCTATGGCTATGGGACCATACCCCTGGCCAGGCCAGGAATTTTATTGAAGGCATTTTATTCAATACAAAATAATTTTGCTGTTCTTACGAGCTTAAGTTGTAGCCGGAGTCTGTCACAGTCAGCTCCAGAGAGTCTTGCTAGGCAGTGCTCGATGTCCCAGGGTTGGGTGTTCAGCTGGCATTGCTGGAGGAAGGTCTGCAGCTGTGAGTGAAAGCCAAAGTGAAAACAGAGGTATATTTGCTGTGGCCATGCTTGTCTGCTACCAACATTGCTTCTTCAACCTGCTTGTCGCTGCAGGTGCACGGCAGACTCTGGCTCCAACAGTCACAAGCACTCAGACCTTCTGGAGCTGGAGTGTGTTATCCTCTCTTGCTCCTTGTGGCTGTGATGGTGTAGCCAGCCTAGCAAACAAGATGGCAGAACATCCCACCCGTGCTGCAGAACATGTGACGCGGCACATCGCAGGTGAAGGCAGGTGCTGGTGGTGCAGGCTGTGGCGTGGCCCCGCAGCTGTCCCAGCAGCAGCGCTGGAGAGCAGGTCAGCCCAGACCTCCTTGTTGCGCCTACAGGTGGACACGTGAGGAGGATCCTCTCCTCTCCTAAGCTTAACCACCCTCTCCGTGCCTTGGAGTGTGCATAAATAATTGAGAGGGGACAGTCAGGGTTTCTGGCCTCAGGCGATGTACAGTCTAACACGATGATACCGCTGAGATCACAGAACCAGGAGCACAAAACACAGTTTCAAGTGTACTCTGTACCCTCCATGCCAAGACGCGATCATTACATGAAAATCCAAGAACACAGCTGTCACAAAACGTCTTCCTGAGCCATAGTTACATCCAGTAGTCCATGTAAATGAACATTTAATCCAAATAATATTTTTCCACAAAGAGGCATGCCCCATCAAAAGATAATGTAAACTGTATCTCACAGAACTGGGCAATGGCTGTGTAATCACTGCTTGAATCCAGACTGTCTTTATCACGTTTAAATTGCGTCTGTAATCTCTTTATAAGCATATAGATCTCAGCAGGTGTTTTGCCTGAAGGGCTGTACAGCAGCGGCCCTTCTGAGAGTAATCAAGTCGAAACTCATCATATGGTTTCAGTATAAAACTGTTACCAATATTTTAAATATTTCCAGCTTTAATTAAGTCAGTTTAGCTACCATTACTCACTCCTATTTAATGTACCACCATTATGGTTTAATTGCAGATTGACTTTCTTTCCATAACCACTAACTAGTAGTTGGGTTTATGAGCCCTGTTTTTCTCCCACTCTGATAGAAGTCCATTATATAATAAAATCTGACTTAATTTTGAATGTGTTCTGGTCACTGTGTTTTATTTCATGTGTCAGTAGTCATAAAGTAGAGGCCTGATCCTGCAACAAGGGGAAAATCCAATATTAAATTAATACATAATAGCTTCGTACACTGTAGTCTTTTGCCACCAAGAGATTAATTTTGTCAGCATGGCATTTACAGTTGGTAGTAGATTCAAGAGATACACTAGTCCTCTCAGGAAATAAGTAAAAAGCATGGCATGAATATTATTACTTTTACCTCTATCTTGTGGCTAGAAAAAAATAAGCTCCCTATCACTTCCATCAGTATCCTCTATTCATTTAGACAGTGCTACGGTAAGGGTGGAAAGGTGATTTACATGGTAATTGGTTTTAAAAGTTCTTTCCTTCCCTTCTATAAGTGAATTTTTAAGAAAGTTTGGAAAAAAGTGTGGCTTGTACCTTGATGGTAAGAATACTGTGGATTGTACAGTATGGTGTGACAGCCACCTCTCTGCTGTGATACAGAGCTAATTGTCTTGGGGCAGTGCTTCTGGATGCTTCTGCTTTGAGAAGTAGTTCTGGTGGGGCTACATCAGGAATCTCTGCACTGTGCATTAGATAAGTAACCTTGTACGTTTCCATCTGTCTTCATCTGTTAGCCCTTCACAACAGTATGCTGCTTCAGACAGCATTTTTTTATTTGCCTGTACAGTAATTCGTGCAGTTGCATTCTTCCTTTGCAGCACAGTAATACTGACAACAGGAGAAAATTGGGACGCTGTCAGGCAGCTTAGTGCCTTTCAGGTGTAGTACAGAGCAGAAAGCAAATGCAAGAAATATGTCTTTATCTCCATTCTGAAGTTGCCACAGGCCAGTTTGGTCCCTGGAAAAATTCCAGCTACCCTAAGTGTTGCCCTAACTTGTACCATAATTGCTGTGTTTCCCATAGAACTTTTCACCACTGTGCATGACAAGTACTAAAGAACATCTCAGCCACACCTCAGACTACTTTCATGCTGGCTCACACACAGAAAGGTCTTTAGCAAACACTACCAGTCTAGTAATTTATTCATTTTTTGGGAAGACCTCTTCTGGTACAGGTGTTCTTGGGAATGTGAAGAGAAGTAAAAGGGAAGAGACAGGGACAGCTAATGGCCACAATATGTTAATGAATTCTACTGGAACTGAAATCTCTGGGTCTTCTCCTGGGCCTAGCATAAGAGCCCTTCTGGAAAATAACTTCTCTGGTATATTTAAGATAAGTCTATTAGTATATAATTGCTTCAGTTATTGTCTAACTCTGCAAAGACCCTTGCATGCACTTATAGTTATTTATTAGGTATTATGGCAAATAAAACCACACTCCCTATGTTCCTCACTGAACATGTAAAAGCCCAAAATATTTTGCACTCAATCAGGACTCAGTCAACCCTGAGCTTGATGTTTTTTCACAAATATTCGGAGTCATCACCTCAACTTACAATAATTGCCCACAGTCCTCCATTCTTTACAGCATTCCCTTTTCCATTTCCTAAAGTCACCATTCTTAATTCCTCTGTTTCCCTGCATATAATCTGGTTAATCTGCCATTCTCAAACATGGTTTATTATTTCATGTGAGGATATAAGAAAACAGGAGGGGAAATGAGTTGAAGCAAACTTCTTGTTTGTCATTGATGAGATACAGTGTCAGCATGCTGTCACAGCCCAAGTGTGCAAATGACTGGGTACAACTATAGCACTTCTGAAAAAACATTCTGGTGAGACTTAAGTTTTCACCTTTAATTTTTACCTTTGCTCTTAACAAATGATACATCACAAGTAAAATTTCCCATCTCTCAGGGAGCTGGGTTTTGGGCATGTATTTTGATGTGCAAGTAATTAGACCTTATATGAGTTTTATACAAATGGAGATGGTTACCGTTGCATCACTGAATACATTTCTGGCCAATAAAACAGAACATTTAAATAATTAGCAGATAAACACAAGGTATGTTGAATGAAAAGTCATACTGAATCATCTACATAGTAAAGAAAAAATTCTTTAGCTGCTTCACCCCTGAAAGTAGGTACCTTGTTAGTCACTGATAAACTGCCATGCCAAGCAGGTAATACTGGTAAGATCAAAATGGAAAAAAATGACAGTCATGAGGTGGAACAAAACAAGCCATGGGAAAATGAATTGACCTGCTCACATCTAGCTAACCCATCCGAAGCACATTTTTGCAACCCTGTGAAAAGTGGAGGAAGCAGATGATAGAAACAAATGTAGACATAGAGGTAGAGAAAGGATAGACACACAAGCCTGAAAGTGGACAGACACACGCACATCTGGTGTTATCAGAGTTACAGAAGCATGAGGGGTTCTATCGGTAAAGAGGCAGTTAGTCATGGCTTTTTACTTTGTGAAATTCACTTGCTGTCCTAGAGTGACTCCAAGGACAATCTAACGTCAGTTATGCCTAGTCACTGTCAAGCTCCTAGCTAAGCAGTTTGTAGGTAATGCCAGCTGATTGCAAAAGTGGCTACTGATAAAGTCTGTCAATGCTTGCATGGAGAATGGATTAAGCACTCATTTAAACATAATATTTGAAGCAAGAATATACTATCTTGTGTTCCTTGACATATCATATTGTATATGTCAACATCTCTGTATCTGAAAGGATGGGAAACAGTGTGAAGTTGCTAAGCATACTAGTTTGAAAGGAATGTGACATTACAGTTTATGCCAGTTGGTGTGAATGGAAGAAATGTTGCGTATACAAATCAGCTGAATGTCTGATTCCACAGAAGAAGCTATCAATAAGAAAATGCTTTTTTTCCCCCTAAAAGTGGCTCATTACAAATATTTCAGTCTGTGTATATGACAGTAAGAACTTCCTGGAATTTCAGAGGGAAAGTCAGGCAGAGCAACCTGAGGATTCACAAAGTAAGTATTAGGGATAATCTTCTGAGTTTGTAGAACATAATTTGCATGCTGAATTCCTTACAGTGACATTTTAGTCAAGCCATGTCTAGATACTTTATGCCAGGATGAATCATATATGACAAATAGTTCGCTGAAATCTGCCCTGATTTATGTAATTTTTGCAAAAGTGTTGACTGAAGTGCAGTCTCATAACATGAACTGGCTCATCCAGTGCCTCTCAAATGCTCCCCTTTAATGTCTGAGTCAGACTCTGTGATGTGCTATGGATGTCCTACCACAACTAGAAGCAACTAGAGCCACAGTTATCTCCTTTGATGAAAAAAAAAAAAAATTAGAAAAAAGCATGTGTTGTAAAAATGCCTTTGATCAAATCATCCTCTCCTTTTTTTGTGCAGAAGCACACTGCTAATGCTGGATTTTGGTGCCTGCTTGGAACACATACATTTACATACGGCCCGGAGGATGATGAAATATAAGATTAAACCACATTTTTTGCATCTTGCTTTTTTCAGACTGCACCAGTGCAAGTTTGTCTGTCATTTCTCCTTTGAACATTGCAATGCAAGCATTTTTTGGAGGAATCCTCTAGCAGTGTTGTCAGCAAATCCTGTTGCCATTTCTTTATCCTGAAATTTTTGAGGTCGGACCAAACTTTGCAAAAAAGCTGCCTGTAGTGGTGTTTGTTACATTATGTCACAGAGAAACTTTGTTCTGATTCATTATGTTTGGAACGTGTAAGATAAAAACATCATATTTTGGAACAGTTTAACAGTAGGACAAGAGGATCTTCACTGCTTTCAGAAATGGATTCCCTATATTATGAGAGGTGGCTCCCTGTAAGCCTGTCAGTACATGTATTAAGGAGATGTTTTGAATTGAGCAAAGTTATAAACCCCTCCCTGCACGGACCGTGGAACAACCCTGATCTCAGGATCTCCTATCTTTCTTTGATCTTTCCATTTTTTGTAAGGTCCCAGACTGCTGTGCACTGGAGTGGGTTGTTTCCAGAGAATAAGTACCACAGGTCTTCTTCCTGGGCTGCGCTCTTGGGGAACGATCCATTTGATTCCCACATTAGAAGGAGGAACCTTGAATTTACAGCTTTTAAATCAGGTCCTTGCTTTCTTCCTTAGATTCTTGCCATCCCCCTTGCACCTAAAATTAGGCCTTGACCTCTGCTGTCGTCACCTAATACCACTCCAGCAGTGTGATTCTCCTTTGTCCAGCACGTAGTGGCAAATTCTTCCCTCTGACTGTACGACTCTTTTACGTCCTAGATTCCATCTACATAGTGACAAAAGCAATATGCACAGAGGGGGATACAGAGGATTGGCTCATACGAGCACACTCAGAAGTATGTCTGGCTTTGGATTCACCTTGGTTCAAAAACCCTCAAAGTCACTTGACTGAGTAGGCAGAGCACAGTGTCTCATTGTTTATCTGAATTAGTGAGTAGGTGGCAAATAACTTAGCAAGGAGCAAAGAGCTGAAATGCACGTTGGGGCAGCCGCTGCAAAGGCACACGAATAGCCCCTGGCTGAGGGACAGATGCTTCCCACCTCACACGTGAGCAACAAGTTGGACTCTGTCAGGGTTCATGGACCCTGCCCACAGATGGACAAAGTTTATTACTGTCTTCTCAAAAAACAAGACTGCTTTGTGCAGTAAAGGAGCTCCAGATAGTTGAACTGTGACTTACTACAGGCTCTTCTCCACCAGAAATGCTGAAAATAAAGTACTTTACTGTCAATAGAGAGTAAACCTCTCACTTGCTATAAAAAGAGTCTATTGAATGACAGAACTGAATTTAGCAGGGTTTTTTTAGTGCAATTTACCAAATGGAGGTATTTCTGTTGGGATCTTACTCACTGTCCTGCTTGTTCCATGTAGCAAGCAGCGATGTCTCTATACTAGTAAGCATTATGCTGTATAATGACTGACTACCTAATTCCCTACTTCCATCCAGACCTATTTCCAGCTATGTAAAATTATTTCTATTTTAATATTTTATAAGATATTTCAGGACAAGAAACACTCCAAATAGAAAATACTATTGAAATAAATGCTAGCTCAGCGATGACTTACAAAGCATCTTCCCCAATTAACCAGATTTAACTCCTTTCATATCTTCAATGTAATAAACCTAGTAGTCTTCAAATTATACATGGAGTTTTCTAGTCAAGCCTTGTAATTGCAATGTAATAAACAGGAAAAGGTATTTTTCTTTCATTGAATATACAGACAAAAAAAATTACAAAATTTAATTACATACTGTAAAATACCAACAAAGGACAAGTATTAATTTATACTTCTTTGAAGGCTACTCTGCCCTTTGGTTCAAAAAGTATTTGGATTGATTTGATGACATATTTGGACAAAATTATTCGTAAAATGTGAAATACAGTGCTTTAGAAAGCAATATTTTAAAGTGAATAAAAGAAAGCTGTTGCTTTAGGTATACACATATTGCAATAATTAAGAGATTCAATGTTTCCCCATTATCTTTCATCTATTTTGTTACTTTCCATTATTGATACATTTGCATTATTTAGTAATACAGAATTTAAGCTAAAACTTTCTGACTTTCAAATCTTAAGGGACAGCTTAATTAGCCAAGCTAGTAAGAGCTATTTTAAAAATAAAAACCTCTTCTCTCTTTTGGAATGAATATAGAATCACATACTTAAGTTTCAGTTGTTTATTATTTCAAAATGAGAAGCAGTAAAACCAGAGCATAGTAAGGGGAAGGATATACTGCAAAACACTTGTTCATTAATGACTTCAAGGTCATTAATCTTTTCATCTCTTAACTTTAATTAAAGATGTGATAACGCTAGAACACTACCCATCTCCTAGCGGGGCCTTTGAAATCCTGTGACAGTTCAAGGAAATGTTCATAGCAAGAATAAGTGCAGTGTAAAGTAAAATTTAGTTCATTATTACAAAAATCGGACGTTTGATTTTTCATCTGCTTTTAATGCAAAAGACAGGTACTTTGTTTTTCATTCCTAAGGGTAAAAATGACTTAAAATTCCATAATTTATGTATGTAAAATAGAATTAATAATTTATTAAGTAGCATCAACAGTTCAATACTGAACAAAGGTAGAACAAACCTCTTCTTTCAGCAAACATTCAGCAGGAGGCTCTGAACTTTTTTCTAACCACACACCATAGCCTTTGCACCAAAATGTGTCGATGACAGAGTTTTCAAGACAAAATGTAAGTCATGACCTTGGATTTTTCAGAAGCTTATAAGCAGGGTTGGATTCAGTAAATAGCTGTGCAATCTGCCGAGGATTAAATGACAACAGTATTCTCTATTACATCCACCTCTTATGCATAGTTGACCCATAACCAACAGATGAGAAACAGGGTGTAAATCTATATCCTCACAAACATTCTCATTCAGAGTTGAAGTGGCCATTTTGAGGGCTTTGATACCAGTCACCTGACTCGTATCAGTATATCTATAGCACTGCATATTTATGCTTTGGCTCATACCAGGATAATTACCTATGTAAACATTGCCTCTTTTTAAGTAGAGAGTGTGTGTCTGGAGGCGGAATGTGACTGTACCCTAATATATGATATACAGGACTATGGTAATGCAGCTAAACAGCAAGCAGTTTTATTCAATGCATTGCAAAAAAAGCATTTTATGTGTTTGTATTTATACACCTTGCACCTGACCTTCAGCGTTTGGGAAACATGTTTTATTAGCCTCTCAGCTATTTCCTACTGAACTGAAAGTTGCTGCTGTCTTCTACAAGCTGTTCTGCTTTGTAAATCTTCTAGAACCACAGTCATATGAATAGTACAAGCAGTAAAAATAATAACATTTTAAACCTCTTATAAATCCTTTTGAGTGGGACACAACTTTACCACAGATTTTTAATAGAATATATGAAAATACTTTAGCAATGCTCTTGGTGCTTATTATGAAGACCCACTACTAAAACTGTGATGAAGTGGGACAGTGAGGAGTTGTTTCTTCCTGTTTATGTGGTGTATTTGAGTAACAAGCACAGGTACTATCATTATGTGATCAGTAATATGGCATGTTTCTGAAGCCTGCTGTGACTTGAGGAAAATTCTAGCCTGCATCTCATTGGCCTAATAGCTAATATTCTTGCAACCATTTATGGAAAATACTGCACTAATGCTGGTCAGATAGCTTGTTTACTCTGTTCTAGTCCACCTACTATGCAGCAGCTAAAATGACTTACCTAGGTCAACGATTTCCAGACCTTGCATAATCTCCCTCTCTTCCCGATCTCATCAAAATTCCTGTTACTTCATCTTCATCTTCTCTTTAGCCTTCTCCAATCCTCACTTCTGCTCCTGCTTGCCATTTACTTAATCTACAAAGTTCTCTTCTGTGCTGCTAGCTATGCATGTAATGCCCTTCTTATTCTAGACCTTCTGCCAGCACTCTCTTCTCAAGCAAAAATCATAGTCACTATCCTTATTTAGCTTGTGGCTGAAAGGCAATTTTGTTGTAATTGCCACTATACACAAGTTTCTACCCTAGTAAGTGCACTGACAGTATTGATTTAGACCTGTTTTACCTCATCTCCAGCCTCCCATTTCTCCATCCTGACCTGTATTGCATCTGGAATTTAGACTGAAAATGTGTTTTTCTTATTTAGCACTGGAACAGCGGGAGGATGTTATATCAAGCATTCTTGTGAACGCGGCTCTACAGGCACAAAGATAAGCATAGCCCCTGCATATCAGAATTTGCTGTCAATGCATCTCCCGGTTCAGGTTCCTCCTCACCTGTGGGAAATATAAAACTCTAATAAATACAAATGAAAATTGAGGAAAATAGGATTAATAGTTCCTCTAAATTTTGAAACAAAAGGTAAAGGAGTGTCGAATTTGAAGGAAATGGTGGGAATTCTTCCTTGTGCTTTTGATTATGGGCTGTTAGGGAGAAATTTCATTCATAGGTCATGCGAATTTTTCATTTTCTTCTAAATGGGCAGTAGGACTATATGGGTTATTTGAATCCAATCAGAGCTTTTTCTGACATACAACTTGTTTTCTGCATTTTCACATTTTGGCAAGTGATGATAATCACTCCTGATATTCATGATCAAAAGATAATCGTGATAAAAGACTTGGTCCTTACTCTATGTCACCAGAAGATGATGTTAGGAGTATCAAAATAGGGTTGGATCTGAGTGATTAAATTAAGCTTTAGGCAAGAGGACCACCAGATTTAATGAAAGGAACAATCAGCTGTCTTATCACTTCCTTTTGCTGATTTTTGATTTGTTTAGTTATAGCATCTCTTTTCCAGTTAGTGAAATTGCTACTGGATAAAGCAGCATGATCAAAATCTACAGAATAAAATACAGCAAATGCAGAATACAATCTTGCTTCAAATAAATATCTGTACACAGAACTTGTGAACAGAAAGCAAGCATAAAATTGAACATCAGAGTTCAGTGAAAAGTTTTCTGTCTAAAAATCCTAGACAAAACCCACAAAGCATGCAGAAAAGCCAGTTTCCTTATTGAAAACAAATCTTTCAGAAGTGCTTTTGCAAAACTGAGGTGCTCTACATATACATAATGGCTGTTTAGGAAAGAGAGGAAAACTGGGGACACCTAATGATCTGTCTATACTAGAATTAAGTATATTAGTGACTTTGTTAATGCCTAAACATGGCTATAACTCGTCTGTGTTGCATTACTTCAAACATTTTAGGGAAAACCTGTTTTAAAGTGGTTCCCGTAGATACTATCAGAAATTTGTGGAAGAAGGAAGTATGGTCTGTTGTTTAAAGCACAAGACTCTGAGTCAGATGTAGATTACGTCCCCTGCACTGATAACTACTTACTTATGTGGCTTCCTCATCTCTAAATTGGGAAATAGTACTTAACTAGTCAGAGGTAACAAGAAGACAAGTCATTACTGCTTCTAATATTGTAATAATCAGAACAAAGCCTTCAGAGGAGTACTGATTTATTAAGAAAACTGTGGGAAAGAAGCGAATCACCGGCACATTTGAAGTTCCTGTAACTTATTCCAAGACAAAGTGAAATTTCTGTGCCGTGTTGGTGGATAGTTTAGGAATACAAAGTATCAGTCACTGCACATGTTAAGCAACAGCCACCTAAAGGTCACCATGGCTCCAAAGTAGAACCATGATCTCATAGCTGCAGTTTTTGCCCTTCCCTGTTCACACCCTTTCAGTGTTTAGGATTGTTAAACTGGAAGGTCTTCATGGCTTCCATCTTCCATATATAGACAGCCATGTATCTTGTAATGATGTGTAGGGTAACGATACCCCATAAGGTCTTGATGCTGGAAACAAAGGGAGGCAACTGCCCAGATGACCGTATCTTAAGACTGATCTGAATCTAAGCTTGTGAGGGTGGAGGTTTTCCCTGGGACAGGAAAGTCAGTGCAAGGCTGACTCAGGCTGAGAGACCAAATGCTTACAAGTGTATGAGGGCAATAAAACCTGGGGAAAAAAAGAGGAGTGAGGAAATCACATACCCAGACAGGAGTAAGGCAGGGCAGCTTACTTTCTGTGTTCATTCTACAATAAAAGTACTTTTTTAAAATGTAAAATTAAGTCAACTACTAGTTGGTTTTGACTGAGCTATGAGAAATCGAGCTGGGTGTTTACTCAGGAGACGGAGGTAGAAGTGCACCAAAGAACCATTAACATATATATTAACTTTTTGCGGATATTGCAGAGGTTTATAACAGGATCAACCTGGCAAAGCTCTGGAGGATAATCACTTGGGCCCTACCAATGGTGACTGGAAGCAGCAGAACGAAGGCAACTCCGCAACTCCATCGCCTCCTTCCCACTGCCTGTGCCCGGGAAGGCCCGGCTGCTGTTGCCGCAGCATCTCTGGGTTGTATACAGGGATGGTTAATACTGGAGGAGCTGCCCCTCCCAGCGGCGACAAGAGCAGTTAAGCCTGATTTCCCAGTCTCTACCCTTTTCCTCTTATGCCATCACTTCAGATGTTCATCAGATGACAGAGAGGATAGCTCTACCTGGCATAGCACACTTTTAGAACAGAAGGACTGTTGGCTTCACAGCAAATCTCCTGGTCTCTACAACATGAGAACAAATACTTTTAAATAATTCTAAAAGCACTTTTACCACTCCTTTTTGTGGTATGATCACCTCAGGGCTTATGTAATATGAAAATGAGCAGGCTGACAGCCTTAGCTGTCTGGAAGAAGTGGCAGAAGAAAGTGGGAAATGAGAGAGGTGCCCTACTGGATCTCCTCTTTGTGAACAGAGAAGGACTGGTGGATGATGCGGCAGTTGGAGGATGACTAGGGCACAGCGCTCATGAAATAATAGAGTTCTCCATTCTTAGAGAGGCCAGGAGAGAGTTAAGCAGGACTGACATCCTGGACTTCAAAAGGGCTGACTTTGTCTTGTTTAGGCACCTGCTTGAAAGGATCCCTTGGGAGATGATCCTGAAGGGTATAGAGGTGGAGGGAGGCTGGGCACTCTTTAAGAAGGAAGTGTTAATGGCTCAGGAGCAGGCTGTCCCCAGGTGCTCTAAGAGAAGCCAGTGACATAGAAGACCACCCTGGCTAAATAGGGAGCTTTGGCTGGAACTCGGGGAGAAAATGAGAGTTTACAGCCTTTGGAAGAAGGGGCTAGCCACTCACAATGATTACAAAGATGCTGTGAAGCTGTGCAGGGCAGAAATCAGGAGAGCTAATCCAGCTGGAAATCAATCTGGCTTCAGCAAGCAAGGACAAGAAGAAATGTTTTTATAAGTATGTCAGTAGCAAAAGAAAGACCAGGGAGAGCCTCCTTTCCCTGCTAGATGCAGGAAGAAATGTGGTAACAAGTGATGAGGAGAAGGCTGAGGTGTTTAATGCCTTCTTTGCCTCAGTCTTTAATAACAAGACTAGTTGTACTGAGGGAATCCAGCCTCCTCAGCCAGAAGACAGAGGCTGGGAGAACAACACCTCTGCAATCCAAGAGACAGTCAGTGACCTGCTGCATCACATAGACATACACACAGGTCTATGGGACCGGTCAGGATACAGCTGAGGGTGCTGGAGGAGCTGGCTGGGGTGCTCACCAAGCCGCTTTCCACCATTTAACAACAGTCTTGGCTGACCCGGGATGTCCTGATGATTGGAAATTGGCCAACGTGACTCCCATCTATAAGAAGGGTCAGAAGGATGATCCAGGAAGTTACAGTTACTGTCAGCTTGACTTCGGTTCCTGGGAAGCTGATGGAGCAGCTCATCCTGAGTACCATCCACAACACATGCGGGACAGCCAGATGCTCAGGCCCAGTCAGCATGGGTTTATGAAAGGCAGGTCCTGCCTGACAAACCTGATCTGCTTCTATGACAGGGCGACCTGCTTATTGGATGAGGGAAAGGCTGTGGATGTAGTTTACCTTGACTTTAGCAAGGCCTTTGACACCGTTTCCCACAGCATTCTCCTGGTGAAACTGGCTGCTCGTGGCTTGGATGGGCACACGTTTTGCTGGGTAAAAAACTGTCTGGATGGCCGGGCCCAAAGACTTGTGGTGAACGGAGTTAAATCCAGTTGGCGGCCGGTCAGGAGTGGTGTCCCCCAGGGCTCGGTGTTGGGGCCACTCCTGTTTAACATCTTCATTGATGATCTAGACGAGGGGATCGAGTGCACCCTCAGTCAGTTTGCAGATGACCCCAAGTTGGGTGGGAGTGTTGATGTGCTCGAGGGCAGGGAGGCTCTGCAGAGAGACCTGGACAGGCTGGAGCCATGGGCTGAGGCCAACTGCATGAGCTTCACTAAGGCCAAATGCCAGGGGCTGCCCTTGGGCCACAACAACCCCCAGCAGCGCTACAGGCTTGGGGAGGAGTGGCTGGAGAGCTGCCAATCAGAGAGGGACCTCGGGGTGTTGATTGACAGCCGGCTGAACAGGAGCCAGCAGTGTGCCCAGGGGGCCAAGAAGGCCAATGGCATCCTGGCTTGTGTCAGCAATAGCATGGCCAGCAGGGACAGGGAAGGGATCTGACCCCTGTACTGGGCACTGGTGAGGCCGCACCTCGATTCCTGTGTTCAGTTTTGGGCCCCTCACTACAAAAAGGACATGGAATGACTCAAGCGTGTCCAGAGAAGGGCAACGGAGCTGGTGCAGGGTCTGGAGCACAGGTCGTACAGGGAGCGGCTGAGGGAACTGGGGGTGTTTAGTCTGGAGAAGAGGAGGCTGAGGGGAGACCTCATCGCCCTCTACAGCTACCTGAGAGGAGGGTGCAGAGAGCTGGGGATGAGTCTCTTGAACCAAGGAACAAGTGACAGGACAAAAGGGAATGGCCTCAAGCTGCATGAGGGCAGGGTCAGACTGGCTCTTAGGAAGCATTTCTTTCCAGAAGGGGTTGTTGGGTGTTGGAATGGGCTGCCCAGGGCAGGGGCAGAGTCCCCATCCCTGGAGGGGTTTAAGAGTCAAGTCTACTTAGCGCTGAGAGATATGGTGTCATTGGGAACTGTCAGTGCTAAGTTAACGGTTGGACTTGATGATCTTCAAGGTCCTTTCCAACCTAGTTGATTCTGTGACAGCATAGGTTGAATATTTCTTTTCAGCCTGCAGCCCTGCCAACCTGGCAGACGGCCTGTCTGGCCTGCTGGAGCTGGGCTGAGTCAGCAGAAAGCAGGCGTGATGCGGTTGACAACTCGGTCATCACAGCAGCGCGTCAAACTCTGCCTTTGGCTGCCTCAGAGGCATCGCGGCATTTGCTATGGAGACGTAATGCTTTAGTTTACTTAATCAGTTCTTAGGGTGGGTTGGGTATGCGACCCTTTGCTCCCCTCTAATGCGTTTCAAGCCGGACACCTCACGACCACTGCAGTGTCACGGCTCAGAGGCAGCCCGCCAGCTCTCCGCCTGGCCGGGCTCCCAACACCGCCCTCCCCGTACCGCCTTCCTCCGGCCCCCACCGCGCCGGGGCCGGGCCCGCTCCTTTCGGTAAAAACGCGCGGCTCATGCCGGCTGTGCCGTCGCTCCCACAGCCGGAGGGAGGTATCTGAGCAACGCGGGGGATGTGTGTGTTTGTGTGTATGTATCCCAGCAGCGCGGTGCTCGCTGGCCCGGCCCAGGGCGCACGTACGCTGCCCTGCGGCC
>NW_020799096.1:3644574-3658979 GCF_003259725.1 Athene cunicularia
CTGCGGTATCCCGGGGCGTCCCGCCGCCACCGCGCGGCTCGGGTGTGGGGCGTGTGATGGCAGCGCAGGGGTGGCGGGGGAGGCGTCGAGACGAGGCCTTGGCCCGGCCAACTTCCCCTTTCGAGGGTTTGTCATGTACCGCTCGCTGCTGGGTCTAGGTAGAAATGACCTTAGAAGAGAGTGGGTGTGTCTGAGCGAAATGTAACGCTGAAACAGTTACAACTGAAGGCTTTCTTTGCAGTTTTCTATGTTTTTTTCTTTTTATTGTCATGTTTTCCTTCTGTTTTCTGTGTTTATCAACTTAACATTTGCAAAGTCACATCCTTATTTTCTACTTAACACACCTAGTTTCTTATCTGAAAGTTTACTGGTTCCTCTATTGTGCTGGAGTTATCATAGGTTAGAGGAGCAAAGTATTAACCTGTGCCTTCTGTCCGGTAAACTGCATGACGCCTGCTTTAGGACTTACTGCTCCATCATTTACAAAAGCACTCGTTCTTTCCTATCTCTCTAGAACACTTACGGATTGCAGTATTGACTTACGGTGGTAATTCTGTTGTTCTGTTTCTTTGTGTCGGAAATTTTGGAGCCCATTTATTTCTAGCTCATCTACTTAACTGAGGTCACTGTGATTCATTTGCTAGGTTAGTGCTATGTACACACTTCTACTTGCAAAGCTGGGATCAGAGATTGCAGTACCAGAATATCAGTTTTTACATAGTGGCAGCAAGTGTGGTTTTGTTTTGTTTTTTTAAAGAAGGATAAGATAGAGGGATCTTCTAGTATAGGGAGAAATGATATTTGTAGGTATGACATGCATGTGTAATACAATAAACAAGAAGAAATACATTTGATGTTCATGAGAACGTCTTATAAACTTAAAAAAATTAAGGGAAATGGAAAAGAAGCAAGTGATATTAAAAAGAAGGCAAGACTTGTAAAACGAGTTATTGATGTTCTTTGAGCTTATCAACCCTTCACTGGGTGTTTAGGCTATAAAAGCTCTGACTGCACTGATCATGCTTTACAGTATCTTTGACATTTCCTGTTCTGTTTATTACTGCGTATTCTTTTCAGGGTACTACTGTGTGTGCCTTTTGAAGGTCAGGGAAATAATGAGCATGAGGGACTCTGCTAGCCAAGTTGGAAGGCATACTATTGTCTTCCCTTGAACTCTGGAATTGAGCTTCCTTTTCTCATGGTGCTGGTCAGGTTTGTGATTAGTTTCTATCTGAAATCCCTGGTTGGCCCAGCCACATAGTATGACTTGACCCTCTCCTAGCAGCTCTACACTGCCAAAAGGAGAAACCCCTCTCTTCAGTTCTGGTTCTACTTTCACACCATTTCTGGAAAGCAAAAGGTGTACGTGGCTTTCTGACAGGTGAGCAGTTTGAGTGAGTTCAGTGGAAGGTCAGATGAACATCAGAGCTGGCACAAAAGAGGGTAAAAGTCGTGTTGCTGGAAGCCAAGGGGCTGAGCAGGACCTCCCTCTTCTAGTGCCAGCAGGTCATTAAATTAATTCAAGCCATAGTATGCAACTTCACCTCAGGTTTTCTCCCTGAATAATGAAGAGAAGCCACTTGCAATTGCATAATTGCCAGTTTTCCATTTGAGTCAGTTCCATATGCAGTGATCTGTTCTCTCTGCTGTTGATCAGTGATCAGCAGATGCATTCAGCTGGTCCAGGTGCTGTTGCAGTAGTTGTGGGGTGTTGACTGTGCTCAGCACTGGTGCCATCTTATGTGCAAACACTAAGTGATACCCCTGCCACACAGAAGTCCCTCTCATAAAACACCTGCAATTTAAATTGTATCGTTTGAGAATATTTGTTCCCTTTACAGTGGAAGAAGGATAAGGTGAAGGTCTGAATTAACTGTAAATTAGAGAAGATAAAAAATCAGATGTATATTTTCCATTATCTCTAAAAAGTTACGGGTGGTTTGTCCCTGTTGGACCATTTATATTCGTTACAGTTGCTGGAAAGTAAGTTTCTTCTTATCCTGTAAGAATATTCTGATGTATATTCTGTTAATATTCTGTTAGGTGCAGTTACTTTGAAAAGTCAGACTGTCTGCACACCCAGAAGCTTGAAGTGTCCAGCTGAGCTTATGCCTGAAAGAGCACAAGCGTCTGAGCGCCTTGTGTTTTCTCTGAAAATTCCCTTACTTCTCCAACTTCCAGTACTTTCCCGTTGTTATGTAAGAGTAGTACATAGTCTTATGTTTAGCAAGGTTTTTGTTGAAGTTGGAGTTTAAAACTGGTTTGTTGGTGAAGGCAGGTTGGAAGAGCTAATTAAAATGTGGATACCCTTTGCATACATTTACTTCATTGTGGCTTTATATAAATCATAATAGCTAGTAGAACACCTAGACCATTTAACTTAGGAAATGAGGGCTTAATCTTCTGCTAATTAACCTAGGATTTGCCCATGGTTTTGTAATCTTTAGAAGCCTTGTTTGACTGAGTAGTTACTGCAGAATCTCTTCTTTTATGGAAGAAATTAACTCAGTTTCAGGCTCATTTCCTAGGCAAACACTGACCAATAAAGCTTTGAAAGTGCTGGGTTGCTGTTGTTTCACTGATGAATGCCAGTACTTCTCTTGGAGAAGTATTTGAGGTAGTCAGTGAAAAGGGGCACAGTGTAACTGGGAAAGACCTCAGCCTGCTTCCAAGCTTTCTTTGTGTTGTGAGAATCTGAATGCTCTGAAGGTGACGTAGGTGAGTTTAGTACAGATGTTTCCCCTTAAATTCTGTCATAGCAGATTTGATTTAGAGTGGTGTTTTTATTTTTTTATCCTGAGTATAATTATAGCTTCAAGGGGTTCCCTGCTTCCTCTCTTAATATTAAGATAGCCTGGGCTTAATTTCCTTTTTCTGGAGGGATGGAGTGGTGGTGCGAGTTTAATACTTGTGAGCAACTCTTGCAGTTGAATTTTGTTGTGGTTGGTGTGTGTTTTTTTGTTTTTTTTTTTTTAAAAAAAAAAAGGAGGGACTTGGTTTTATTTTGAATGGTCAGATTATCTGAGGGCTGAAAGTTGCATTTCTGGTTTCCAGCTGTGAGTTCAGTTCTTATCTAGAAAAGCCAAGGCAGATCTTGGTCTCTTTTGTGTTCCTTTGAAGGAGATTTTTTCTTTATGATTCTTTGAAGGAGGAACAGGATTTGACGTTCTTAATGCAAACATATCTTTTAATTAAATTCTAATTTAAACCTTGACTTCCAACTCATCTGACTGCTGTAACTCATTTTTACTAGCGTTTAGGAGTGTGTAATGCCTGTTGGTGAGAGATTGCTGCAGTTTGAAAACTAGATCTGTGTTGCTGACATCTGCCCTCCTTTTCATTGCTGTAGTCAGAACTCGGGCAGTTGATACGTTTTCATCGTTTCCTGTAGTTCATCATTGTGGCCCAGCCAAATGCACAAAGCTCATCTGTGTTGTGTGGTAACTTTTGTTCCTTGTGTCTTGATAGTTGGATTACTGTAAATTTTGTTTTAAACAATACCTCTACTTTTACCCTCAACCTTCAGTGTATAACTGACTTGTACATCAAATGCAGCTGTTCCTTCAATATTTATTTGCATGTTTTATACTGCTGGTTTTATGTTCTTCTGTGGTCAAAGTCTTAATATACCATTTGTATATATGTTTAATTTATGCATACCATTATATTTATATAAGGTAAGCTCTTGCTTGATACTTGATAAGTCACAGTAAACATCTGCAGACTTTTGTTTTTTTTTTCACCTTGGGATTAATTTCAGCTCAGTTATTAGTGGAAGTCTGTTGGGTAACTATTGCAGATTTTGTAGCTTTTGACATGGCTTAGTATATCTATTGCGCCTTAAATTGCAGTGGCTCAGTTGAAGTCAGAAATCTGTAGTGTTATATACGCTGGCCGATAAAGTTCACTGACGAATGTGCTATTGTTGTTTATGACATTTAAAAATGCTTCTTGAATTTTTAAACAAACATTTTTTGTCTGCAGAACGTAAGCCTTGTACATCTGCTTCCTGTCAAGATCAATAGTGATTAATATTTCATAATGTAATGAAAGGAAACCGGGACAATGTTAACCCTAAGTTTCACAGACTGTGAAACTATTTCTGCAAGGTGTTTTGTATATTGGGAGTATAAACTGTTAAAACAAGAATTTGACAGATACAGTGTTGGGTGTATGCCCATGTGGCAAGTACTATAGGAAGAGTATAGGAAACAGGCTTCACATGTATTCTTAGCAGCTGGCAGCTTAAAGGTTTTCCGTTTGGAATCCAGCCTGTCGTGTTTAACAAGTGGTGTAGGGTACACCTCAGGAAAATTTTGAATTGCTAACTGTTGCCTGGATAGATTGTGTGAGGGACTATGCTATACTTGCTATATTATCTTTCTGGCTTTCTTTCCTAAACATCTTCCACTTTGAGTAGACAAAATATTGGCACAGAAAAACTTTTGGTTTTAATTCACTGTGACTGCTACAATATACTCCTAATGAAACTGAGCTTACAACTAAAGAATTTTATCAAGGATTAGGCTCTCCCGTTGATACTGTGCAAGGCAAATGGCATCTACTTCAAAGACCTTGAAGTCTAAACAGATGAGTCAGAAATTGTAGGGAAGTTGGGATAGAATGTTAAGATAAAGAGTGCAGTGTACCTTGTTAATATTATGTTAAATGCTGTACTTAATTTTTTTGCAGCGTTGACTTAATGTCTAATGTACTCTTTGACTTCCTGTATGTATACAGGGACTCCTTTGCATGATATTTTTCTCTAATCCACCCCCCATCAGAAAGTGGAATGGGTCAGTGTCATCTGTGATATTCTTCTCCCAGACAGGGTTTCCACATTAGCTGTGGAAGGCTGCCTCCTATTGAATTTATTCCTGTACTGAAAAAAATCCCTTGAAGCAAAATTTCCATCTGTCCTGCAAATCATCCATAGTTACAAATGAGCTTCACAATTTGTGTGTGAGATTTATGTGCATGCCAGTGTAAGAAATAAATCTTTTAACTTGATCTGTTCAATAGCTGTTTGTTTTTTTTTCTTGTAGATACTATGATCAGCTGTGTTCAATTGAACCAAAGTTTCCATTCTCTGAAAATCAGGTAAGAAGATTTACCAGACCATTAAACCGAATCATGACACCTGTGATGTATGACTTCCCAGCATCTACCTAATCCACTACAGAGTGCTTCTCTTGGGCACATCATTTAATCTCTTGGAGCCTTATTTTCATAGTTCATAGTTTATTTTCTAGTCAGTGCTGTCATGAAGTCTATACTACAATTTCACTTCTAGTGGCCATAATTGCCATCATTTTACAAATTCAGAAATGTTGTGACTTTGTCTAGTGGTCACTGCAGTCTGGGTCAGAAAGAAAAGCTTGTGCTGCACTGATTACTCTTCAACTTTTTTCTCAAGAAATCTATTTCATGCTATGTTTTAAAGGCTTTCAAAAAGATAATTTCTATGGAAAAACCTTTAGTAATGTATGGTTTATGATCTTTGGTTTTGGAAGTAGAACAGATGTTTCATTCACAAGAGCTAAAAGAATAAGCCACTTGAGAGTTTACCATTTTTTTCCTGCCTCTGCATGTACAAATGACATAATTTTTATATAGATATGGTGTTCATATAAGGTTTTTTACACTGTTTCTCTAGAATGCTGTCTCGAAGGAGAAATTCAGCTTAAATTCTGCCTATTGAAGTCTTCCTCAGATGGAGACTGGAATAGATCTTTAGGCTTCTGTATTTTGATGGAAAAGATGTAGGCTTTCTTTGGATGTGTTTACAAATAGGACAGAATTTACCTTACTTTCCTGATCAAATCATATTTAAATGGTAATGTGATGATTAAAAAAAAGTTTATTTCAGACTTAGAGGTTACAAATAAGGAATAGTTTTAATGCAGTTCAAACTGATTTAAGTTTTGCATATAGCTGCATTCACTTGTTGCCAAGAACTGCGCTTTGGTTTTTAGTGTGCAAATGTTTTGATACAGTGACCTGCAAACCCCGAGACATGGAAAACTTTTAAGAACAAGTTCTGTAGATCTGTAAACTGTTCCATCGGAGGGAAGAAGCAGTCAGTGGAAGCAGCAATGAACAGCTGGGGGCCAGAACTTCCTGAACAGAGTTGCTGCTAAGAGGAAAATATGTTATCAGACAGTACTGTGCTCTTTCTGAAGTTATTCTCACCAGCCACTTTATAACTTGTATTTTCTGATTTGATACCAGTTGCCTACAACCAGTTTGATCAGCTGAATAAGGAACCAAATTGTAGGACTTAAAAGCAGATTCTGTGAAGTATTTGCATCGTCTGTGAAATATATGCTGGGAGTGTGATATAAAACACATTGTTTTTACCTGCATTACCTTTCCTGAGTGAGTTTCCCAATAATGCTGCTACTGAATTCACTCAAAAACGAGTGAATTTTTGTATCACAAAGGAGTTCCAAATATGCTAGTAATTTGGAACAGTGGGAACTGCGTGGTTGAGTGGTTTCCTTTAACTGTGATTATACCAGCCTGTCAGACTTCTTGGGAGAGGAGTATCTTGGTTTGGAAATAAATTTATCTGTCACTCAGAATATGACCAGAGCTGTAAGATTATTTTGAGCATTTCTGTCTTTTCTGCTTGAAACATTTTGTGCAAACTAAAAGGAAGGACAAAAGGTAGAATAAAGTGTTTTTTAAATAACTCTTGATGATTTCCTGAAACTTCTTGAAGGTTTGTAACATTACAAATGAATCAAATGTTTTATGCAATTAGAATATAAAAGGATAAATATGTGAATTTGGGATATTTTCTGAAGACTTCATATTTAGTTTGAGTGATAAAGATCATTCTTTTTCACAACTTTTAGGTCTGTGTAACATTTACGTGGAAAGATGCTTTTGATAAAGGATCACTTTTTGGAGGATCTGCTAAACTGGGTATGTGAATGTACTGGAAGTGCAAGTATTAATGATATTAAAATTTGAGAATATTTTTATATAGCTGAATTTTTAATAGTTTTCCTATTATTCTCAATGTAGCTTTCAAATGATTTCAACTGTATTGGTAACAGATTAATCACTTCAACACTGGTAATGAGTTAGTGGGTACCATGCAAAGAATTGCTATAAAATTGAGGCTTAATATTAGTTTTTTAAAGGCATAAGTACATGTGCAGTCTGATAAGAGTTGTGCTTCCTGCTCCTCAAACTTTTTCTGGGAGCAACCCCAACTAACATTAATCAACATTGTTCATGTTAAATGTTAAGTTTTAATAGTAGGTGTTTGGTAATCCAGTTCTTACTGTCCTGAATGAGATCCTCATGAGACATGCCTGTTAGTGAGTCCCCTCCAGAAGGGGAGTGATGGTCACTGGCTTCGGTAGTCTGATACCACATTTTGGTCAAGACAATAGGAGGGTCTGCCTGTGTGCTGAAAGGATTCTCCAATCACTTCTTTTAAAAATATTTTCATACAGATTTGAACACTAAGAAAGGAAGAAAAAAGGTATTTGAGTCCTGCAAACATAAGGAGCTTGAGTCTATGATTTGTTTTCGTCACGTAGGGACAATTCTGTGCTGCAAATTCAGGATCGTTAAATGGATTTGGAACACTTGCCAATAGAAAAACCAAGACTAAATCCTTCTGAGTTAAGTGAGGAGCTGTTCAGTCATGTGTCATCATTCTTTAGTGTTTCTATTTATATTTAAGTATTCATCATGACTAGCATTGCAAGATGACCAATGCAGTTTTGAAGCTCCAGAGAAAGCCTGAAAAAAATGTTAGAATACTTATTCTGGTTTTAGTTTTTTTTCAAGTCCTTATGTCTTTTATATAGTTCTCTGTTAACAGCTACCAAAGTTAGTTTTCCATGTTCTGAATACACCTGCTGAAGTTGTGCTTGTGTCAACTGTATGGTGGAACAATACAGTGCATTCTTGTGTGTAAGCAGATGGTGCACACCTTTCCTTGCTTTATTTTCTAACTGTTCTTCTGGATAATTGGAGACCTTCCTGAAGATGCTGTATTTTTTTTTCTCAGAATTTGGTTGATTCTGTCTTCTTTATGGCTAGCATTTCATGACGATTGAACCTGTTTCAAAGTAAAGCTCAATATTTAGTTATGACTTAAACATAGTCTGTGAATGGCCAGAGATCTATAATTGTGAGAAAAAGAATCAGTAATCATAACATAAAGATTACCCTCAGAATTTGAATAAATGTGATGTTACAGCAGCTTGAGAAAGCTTGCTTGTCTGCAGGTTAATTATATACTAGTCTAAATAATCTGTGAGGCAGATGGCCAGAGATTTATGCAACAGTGTGTGTGAAATATCAAAGAAATTCTTAACTGAGATGTGAGTAATGCTCAGTTAACAAGCAATGGGATAAATTTTATTTTGCAACTTTAAAGCAGATATTAGTGGAAAGAAATTAGCAACAGGAATCTTTTTGTCTTTATAATGCAGATTATCCAGGTGCTGCTCTCCAGATTAACTATAGCATGTGTGTATCTCTTCATTACAGATCAGAATTAGCACTGGAATTTCTCAGTGTAAAGCAAAGTTTTCAGTTACTGAGGGAGCAAAGCTTCTGTTGACTTTTAAGAGCAGGCAATCTTGTCTCCAGATGGCAATTCACTGTACAACTCTATTGACTTCCATGTGTGCAAGATCCAGGGGTGTGACTTGAGAGCTCTGGCTCTTGCTCTGGTGACAAATGGTTTTCTTCCCATCTTGTCCTGAATCTGAAGTCTGTATCACAAGGGTAACTGACAGATACCGTGACTGCTTGAAAAGCGACCCAGTTCACAGCATGGCATGTAATCTGAAGTATGTTGTCTTAAATTAATAGGTAGAGCTATAAACAGATGAGTCTGAGGAAAAGTTACATTGCTAAACAGCTGTTGTCACTGTAATAAATCACACTTGAGATGCAGTCCAGAGTATAAAGTAATTCCGCATATAAAATATTGCTGCACTTCAGAAGCTTTAAAGCTGTATTTTCTTTCCTTTCTTGTGTTTTAGTCTTTTGAATGATGTATAAGCTGTACAAGATGTTTTTAGAAAAATTCTGCAAAGTAAACTACAGAAGAGAGATGATATAGGTAAATGATTATTATCATGATGAAACACAGTGACTGTGTAACTCACTTTTCACTCAGGGAAATAAAATGGGGAAAATGGCATGTCAGATTTATGGCTGCTTGTCTGGAAACAGTGCAGATCAGAGAGTACTGACATGAAATTTCAGCAATACATTAGGTAAATATGTAGCAATATAAGGAGGCTGGATGTTGGTGAAATGAAACAAATGTGCCTCTTCAGTACATTCATGTTTTAAGGGTAAGTTAGAAGTTGTACCTGGGTTTGTGAAATTGAAAATTCAGTAGTTTTCTGTTTTCTACAAGAGGAGTGTGTAGACAGTATTTAACAGTAGTAGGAAACTACTATCTGCAGGCTTTAGATTTTCCAGTGCTTGCATATGACCAATAAACTTTTGAAAGCAATTAATAGATTCAAAATGGTTCCTGTTCAAGTATTGCTGTTTCTAGGCATGTGGGCTCCATCCTCTGGGACTATGAAGTACTACAGGAGTTGGGTTGGGACAGACTACTGCCTAGTGAGCACTTTTTAATTAAGTAAACCCTTAGCTGTTTCAGTACATGTATAACCAAGATATTTGTCAGCATTTTCAATCTGAAATAATAGCCTTGAGGGGTGAAAAAGTCCCTGCATTTCAGTAGATAGTAAGACAGAGCATGTAAAAGTCTTTGGCTTCAGTGAGGGAAGGGTAGTTAATTTAGCATTCAAGATACAGTAAGAGCATGTAATTGGGCAGTTATTGCAAAGTGATTATTGCATGGAAGTTCCTATTTCAGATTATTCTTCAGTAATGTGTGTGTTTCTTTATCTTCAGGAACCAAAAATCACTCTAATTAGAAAGACTTCCATGCTTCATGCCACGCTCTATAGTTCCTCACGTGGAAATGTTTTGTGAAAGTAAAAAATTAGATTGTGTAGAGCCTTCATAATGAAGATGACTTTGACTTCAAAAGTTCACTATGACTGTGGTGGTTTTTTTGGCTTGAAACTGTTATCTTCAAGTACAGATATTAGTAGTGTTGGCCTCATCTGTAAGATGAATTGACTAAAATTTATTTTCTGAACAGTATGGGTAACTGTTTGTCTTGATTGCAGCTCTGGCAAGTTTGGGGTATGAGAAGACCTGTGTTTTGTTCAACTGTGGAGCACTGGCAAGCCAGATTGCAGCAGAACAGAACCTAGATAATGATGAAGGACTAAAAGCTGCAGCTAAGCACTATCAGGTACAAATGCTCCTTACTTATGCTTAGGAATTCAGAATTACTAATCTTAGAACATCACATAAGTATCTCTCAATTTGAGCTATATGTATACATACATAAATATATATACATACTTTCCTCCTCTTAATTGCAGAGGTGGATTGGTAAAGTACCTGGTCCTGGCTCGTATTTATTTACCAGCTCTGAAGGGATTTTGTTCAATACAGTTCCCTATACCCCTTCCCCCAAGCATGGTGGAGGCTAATAACCTTCAGTTTAAGATTAAAAATTTTAGCTAGAATAAATTTTAGTTTTAACAAGTTATACAGTAGTAATCTCTCTTTTTTTTTTTTTTTTTTTTTTTTTTTTTTTTGTGGAATGCATTGTTTTCCATGTTCTTATGCCATAAGGTGTAGCCAGTATGCCTTTACTTAGTCTGTCATGATAAACGTCTAGGTGTAAGTGGCTTCAAGAACAAGAAGTCACAAGGAATTGTTTTTAGGGGCAGAGCAATAAATGAGAGACCATATACCAAAAACCCTCTGTTTTGAGGGGAAATTGTTGTATGTATTGTATTTGTAAGAGAAAAAAATCTGTTTGGAAACATAAATAATATATTATTTTGTTTTACTTAGTTTGCGAGTGGTGCTTTCCAACATATTAAAGAAACAGTTTTGTCAGCCTTGAATCGAGAACCTACAGTGGACATCTCTCCAGACACAGTTGGAACTCTCAGTCTTATTATGCTGGCACAAGCCCAAGAAGTCTTTTTTTTGAAAGCTACAAGAGGTATGTCTTAATTTTCAGCTTGTGTATTTAAAAACTCATTGCAACTTCCACAAAAACTGACAAGTGTGTTAAGTTATTAAAAGCTTGTAAAGCCTTACAGAAGTTGTAATTTTTGTGTTTACTGATTCTCCCCCCCCAATTGTAGGTCATTAAACACAAACTACAGATGCCACTTCAGAATTTGTTTAAGATTGACCTGACAATGCAATTGTCCCATCTGCTTTTCCTTTCTCTTTACATCCAAAACCCTAAGTCTTCATCTCTACAAAGGCTTTTGCTGGTGTATATTTTATTATTTTCCTCTTGAGAACAAAAGACATTCTTTAAAGGAACTGAGAGTACTAGAGATGGTGCATAGGGGTTTTAGCACTAGTCCCTTCCTCCTGTGTTTGGGGAATGATTTAATGAGAATTTAGAAAGAAAGGTATGACTTAGGAAGTTTCCTCAGAGTTTAGGGGAAACAAATTGTTTGATTGCTCTTATTCTGGAGAGGAAAGGACTATTTGAACCAGTCTAATTTTGAGAATGCCCCGTTTATTCTGGAAAGTGAAATTCTGCAGGTAGAATTCCACCGTATAACTACAGATCAGTTTGCTAATTTCTGAGCATTTCTTCATGTTTTCTTTAAGTGTCTCCAAGTCTGATGTGTTCGCTATTCCATCTCAAGGCTTGCATTGTAGCTGCAATATTTTAAAGATATGTGAGTAAAAAATAATGCTTCTGATGGTGAAAGATCTATTCTGAGATGTCTACATGGAAAAATGAGTCTCTTCTAGCATTTCCTTTGTTAATAGAAATGTAGTTAATAAGCTAGTATTTTTTCTTTTCGTAAAGCTCAAGCTCTATGAAGGAAGATGCAACTCCCACACACTAGGTGGTGTTAGAAGGACAGTCTATTTAGATTTTACTTGTTTTGGTTTTGTTAAATATGTAGTGCACTGGACAGAAACATTTTAGCAAAGGAGTAAGTTGATAGATCTCATAAGCTCCTTTCCATTTGTCATCTAAATCCTGTTCCAAAGTGAAAAGATCTTCGTGGCATATACTTTAAATGCACTTACCTCTTAGAAGGTAAATATATTACATTATAGCTCATGCCTGAAGTGTTGTAGATAGATGTCTGAATGTGCTAGAATGAGCAGACTACTGGGGAATTCTTTTGATTTAATTTTGGCAATTAAGCATACTCTGCAGACTTCCTGATCTCCCCATACCCCCACTCTAAGCTTATCAGTCTGGCAGTACATTAGAAAAAAATCACATCAATCAGAGGATACTTGTTTGTAAGGGCACCTATTTAGAGCAGTCAGCAGTCAATGTTTGCACTGATTGCCTGCTTTCTCTTGGAGGGCCGAATAGCTAGTGCAGGCCAGAGGTGAGTAGAAAAGGCGGTAAAGATAGATGCTGCACGTTCCTATCTTAACAGTTTTGGCTTCAGGAACAGAGTAAGGATGTGAGGTAGGGAATACTGCTGCCACTAGGCACATGTGGCTCTGATACAGAGTAGTGGATACCACTTGGAGGAGCTGTAGTTATTTATGTCTAGGAATGGTGTTTATATGCTCACCGTAAGCCAACAGTGGTGTGGATTGCCATGGAAAGGACCCTCCCTTCTCTTCTATGGTACTTTTGCAAGCTTTTGAGAGTCATGACATGGAGCCGGATTAGAGAACAGATCCTGCTGAAAACTATTTTTTGTGAATTAGATTTCAGCTAAGTTCTTTGACCATGACCACACAAATGCTTATGTGGCACAAGGGCAGGGCTGTCAGAATTAGTGGGACTGTGGCTTTTATTGTCAGCTTGCCACTGGTATGAGGTAAAGCATTGCTCTTAATCCTGCATAAATGCCATCAGCTGCCAAAAGATTTCTTGTACAACTGACTGAACCTTCAGCGTCATGATGGAAGTGGAAAATGGAAGCTGCTGCTGCATGTTGAGAGGAGAATGGGATCCCACCTTTGAGATGCAGTGTAAAGCTGTGCCCTTAGAATGAATTTGTTGCTGTTTGAAGATGAAGTAATTTACCTGTTCACTTGTAAAAACTGATGATAATTATAACTGCTCTTTGTTTTTTCTCCCCTTCCCCCCAGATAAAATGAAAGATGGTATCATAGCTAAACTAGCTAATCAAGCTGCTGATTACTATGGTGATGCTTACAAACAATGTCAGTATAAAGACACTTTGCCCAAGGTTAGTAACTTGCCTGGAAATAATCTGGGATATGCTGTTACTGTGAATAACTGTTATTGTTACAAAGTAATTGATGAAATACACTTAAAATGTACCCTCAAGAAAAGCTGACATAGTGCTACGTGTAAGGGGAATGAACCTATTTGAAAAAGAGAAGAATCTAGGAGGCAGAAGATAGCATGGGGTTCGTAAGCAAGTAAAATCTTATTACGTGATGTGTGTTTACTTGCAACACATTTCATTTAAAGCAAACGAGTTATGGTGGCATTTAGGGATGCCTTCTTACTTAATGCCTTACTAAATCTGGTTTTCAAACTAACACTTTCTAATGGGCCTTAATTGTCTTCTGGTCTCAATATTTTCATGTGAAATTTGCTCTCACGTTGACAGCATGAATTTAGTGGTACTGTTCACTTACCTGTTAATGAAAACCATGACTGGAAGTCAGTGTGTGCCATCTGTCCTTCTGCCTGCCTTTTCTTCTTCCTCCATGCCAACCCAATCTTAATACTTGTAAATTATCTCAATTTAGTCTTGACTGTTCATTAGAGTGCTGTTGTGTTTGGAAGGTGCAGAAGGATCTTTTTTCATCTTCTTCGAACATATACATATAACAGGTACTTTAATAATGAGCAGGTTTTCAGTGTATCAAATGTATCAATTATGTTGAAATCATAAAATAGTAGAAAACCTTTTGTGCAGTGTTACAAATGTAAAAGTTGGATAAGATTTACACTTTTGATATAGTTGGACTCTTGAAACTTATATGTAGGTAAAGTAGGAGATTGTCTTCCCTAGTGCTGCTTTTGTGAATATCCATTGGAAGCATTCCTTGTTGCTAATTTGCAGTTATTTTTCATTCATTAATAGTTTTGAAACTAAAATATTCCAGCTTGCAGTGGTCTTTCCTGTTACAAATAAAATGTGAAATATACTAGATTTACTAAAAATACATTAGAAAACTTAGTAAAAATATTTTTACCAGTGATAAATGGAAGTGGTTGATAATCTGGTCCTATAACTGAATATGCAATCTTAGCAAAAATATTTGCCAAAGGCACTTTTATTCCCTCTAGGGGAAAAAAAAAATAAACAGGTAATATCCCCCCCCCCCCCCCCCCCCCC
>NW_020799096.1:3659029-3762294 GCF_003259725.1 Athene cunicularia
CCCCCCCCCCCCCCCCCGCCTCTGGTTTTTAATGCAGAATAGAATCTTGGTGATGATGGGAACCGTACTAAAGTAAAAGTATGCATTTTTATTCTTGAGTACTAAGTTACACACAAATGTGTCTGTAAGGCCAGTCAGTGACTTTTTATATTTTTTCCAAAAATTTTTTTTTTTTTAAAGTTAAATTGGTATCTTTCTTGGCTGCAACTTGATAGATTCTTTTCTGTATGAACATATTTCCTCTCATGCCTTTTGTGGCATTTTACAGATTGGGCCAATTTCTCACTTTGGTATTGTGTTCCTGATTGATTTCTGAGAGGCAATGAGATATAATAAAGCCATTGTTTTGTCTTTTGCTGCTATGGACCTTTCTAAGCCATAGATCTGCTTCCTGTTTCAGTTGCACAGTAATCTGTCAATTGGTTATCTGAAAGAACATAGTAAGGTTTGCTGGTTTCACGAGTTAACACCAGCTCTGAGAACAGTTACATGTTTAGGAGTGTGAAATAGAGGTTGATTTGATGCATTGAATTCCAGTTGCAAGGCCTCCCAGACAGCTTTTTCTTCCAAATCTACCACCTTTTTTTTTTTTTAAAATCTCTGTGGGGGCAGCAAGTTTGTGCAAAAAGCAGGTCTTTATATACTGAGGTCTTTAAAACATCACTCTGGTTTTCCAGTGCTCCTTGACTTAAGAAATAAAACAGTAAGGCCAAATCCCTGATCAAAGACCATGCCTATACTGTGGGCTGCAGCATAATGTTTTCTTCATGTCTTGGTTGGTACTCCTGCAAAGATAAGTGCATTTATGTAAAAGTCTAAAAATGACTTTTAAATCTCTTAAATTGTTTTCCGTGTCAATAGTTATTGGTCCTCTTTATTTGTTCTTTGCTTTCATAATTTTACTTTCTTGATAGGCCTGATGCTGGTTTAAGTGTAATTGCTTTGTTAAAATAAAATTTAAAAAAGGCTTCTGTTCCTCCCCTTTCCCTTCTAAGAACACTTTGTCTTGGCTTTGTCTTGGGGGTATTTGGGTGTATTCTTGCAACTGTCCTTTCTAATGTATGCATGCATTCCTAATCTTTGAAGTAAATGTTACGACTTCATGGCTTGAATTTCAATTGTAGTTCTTCTAAAATAATGGACACTTCAGAATTTTACAACAGATTTCAAAAAGAAAGACTGAATTCAATCCATGCAAAGTCACGTGGTCTCTGACATTTACCTCTAATGTTTTAACCTATCTAAACCATTAATTGGGTGATTCTAATTTCCTTTTCTTCTTCCTTTTTCTTCCTGCATCCCATGTTGTCTGTGGTGGTTAATGTGGTTGGACTTTCCCCTGGTCAGTATTTTTATTTCCAGGAGGTGTTTCCTGTTCTGGCTGCAAAGCACTGCATTATGCAGGCCAATGCAGAGTATCATCAATCTATCCTGGCAAAACAGCAGAAGAAATTTGGTGAAGAAATTGGGAGGTTGCAGGTGGGTAGCTTTTGTCTTTTCAGAACAATAATGGGTAAACTTTAAATCCTGAAAAGCTAACTCAGAGTTCTAAAATTAAAATAACTAAGAACGAAGCATATTCAAAAATTACAAAGCATGTTTATCACACGAATCAAATTATTAGAAGCTGCAAAAATGAGAGGTATTTCTAGCTTTTATAAATATGCATTTTAATGATTTTGGGGCAGTTTGATACTGCTTGATGTGTTAAGTCTGTATCTTTACATTTGCATCAACTTCTTATCTCAGTATAACTAATATAACAGATTTGTTAATAAATTTTCCAAAGTAATGTAACTTAAAAAAAACCCCAAAACATTAAAATTCTGCCTGGTCTGTACCTAACTCATTTCCTGATTTAAATCAGTATTTTTATGAAAAACATACAAACAGTTGTGTGTTTAGGCTTTTTTTTTTTTTTTCCTCTTTTTCTGGTTTCTAGAGGGACTTGGATATAGATGTTACAGTGAATTGAGTTCTTATGTTTTGAGTAAGGTAGGGGAAAAAATGGCTCAAAATAACTACTTCAAGTCTCCTGGTTCCTGGGGTAAAAAAAAAAGTGTGGTTTCAACTGACTTTGTAGAATCCATGTGCAATATCTATTTACTGATATGCAGGATTGTTGAAAGACTTATATAAGAGTATCGTGTTGCATTTTGAAAGTCACTATTATACATTTATTGACTTGAACGTGATGGAGCATGAAAATTTTTTGTATGCTTGCATGACGGTGAGTGAAGTATGAACTCCTAATAGCAAGTGGTTATATTATGACTACACTCCTAGGTGGTAGATGAAGGTGTATCTGTGGTTTGTTCTTGAGTTTGAAATCTGCCTAGCTGACCTCCTTTTCTAGGTCTCTACTGTAATAGAATATTCATGTCTAATTTTTTTTTAAGTGCTCACCCTTGACAGGTCTAGCTATATCAAATTTACTATTGTTAAGTTGTATAGTAAATTAGCTTGTGTCCATGATTTTTCTTCATGTTATGTTACAGGAAATATCCCCTCATGCTGAGTAGTTAAAGTTTTGATGCGTTTTGGTGATTTTTTTTTTTTTAAGTGAACCCTGAGGTGAAATAGTCCATTATTACTTACTTTAGCCCTGCTTCATGAACAGCATGTAGTCAGAAGTTAAAATCCTGTCTCTTCTTATTTATTACATTTATTAATCTTAAACATATTGTGTTTTCCATAGTTATTCAAATACTGCTTCTATAATGAATCTAAAATAGAGGTTTAGCATCCTTTTTGATGAGTTTTAGAAAAATGCAGTTTCTATAAAGTAATACTCTCTTCTTATTTTCCTTTTTAAAAGCTAGAACAAAGATGCTTGGGGGGGGGGGCAGAAATTAATGCACACCCCTGTTTCTTTTCCCCTCATTTTGTGTTTCTGGGAAATGCTAGTTAAACTATAATATTGTATCAACCCAAACCTTATCTGTTGTGATTTATGGCACAATGGAAAGTGGAAAAAAAATTTCAGCAGACTTCAGATATACTGCACTTTTAGTGTAGCTCAGGTTCCACTTCATAATCCCAAGAAATTTGAGCTTTTTTAATGGTTGTGATTTTATGTAAACCTCAACTGACATTGAATCTTAGTATTTTGTTTTTACACATTAACAACTCAAATGTGATCAGGATTGAACAGATACAGTCAAAGGACAATGTTTTTTCTTGCATCTCTCCTTCAGTAAATTGGATGTAGGAAAACCAGGTACTTCAGGGTTGCATCTAGACTGAGCAGATAGAAGTGAAGAGACAGCAGACCTCATACTTTATTTTAATTTGCAGTAGGATTTCGGCATAATTTCTGTAGCTTCAGTGCTCAGGGTTAAATGGGTGTTAGTGGCAGATGTGAAAAGCAGGACTCCCAACCTCTTCCTTCATGAATGTGAGCAAGGTTTGAGGAACAGTTTGTAGGTACCTGCAGAAGCAAGCTGTGGGTTTCATGAAACAACATGAAAATGACGTGGTGTGTGGTGGGTTGGTTGGGGTTTTTTTTGCTTGCTCTGTTGTTTTTGTGTGAATGGATGTTTGAAGTGTTACTGCCTCTGACTCATGATCACTTCATTTGGATTTTGAAGTCACAGTGAAGCTGTAGTGAGATATTGACCACTGGTGGTGGTTCCTTGTCCCCCTATGTCCCCCCGATCTATTTTAATGAGTAAAATCTTTTTTCTTTTTGATACTTAACAGGAGAGAATATTTTTTTTAAGGAAATAATAATATTGATCATATGCGTTGTCAGTAGTTACTTGACCAACTGGGAAGCTCATCTGTTTTGCTTATATATGTTTTGTATATATGACAGGGAAAAAGAAAAGTTACTATTTTAATTTTAACTGTATTTTAATTTTTGTTAGCATGCAGCAGACTTGGTGAAAACAGTGGCATCTCGTTATGATGAATATGTCAATATTAAAGATCTGGTTGACAAAATCAACCGTGCACTTACAGCTGCCAAAAAAGACAATGACTTCATTTACCATGACCGGGTTCCTGACCTGAAAGATTTGGAGTCTGTTGGAAAAGCCAGTCTTGTGAAGTCTACTCCAGTTGTTGTTCCCCTCAGTCAGAAATTCACTGGTAAGTGAAGTCTGTGGAGCGCACAGGGTAATTGTTACCTTGAGAAACACATGACCACCAAAGTTCGCTTGTACCATGAAAAAGTAAACATTTACTTCTGAATTGTATTAAGTATACAGCAGTAGTTTTGGAAGTACCATTTGTCTTTTCCAGTTTGTTGTTCTACTATTTTATGATAAAAAGTACTGGGAGAATAAACCAAAGGTTGAAAATCATTATCTGCAATGTGACCTTCTCTGAAATATTTTCTCAGATTCTTTCAGTAACTGTATTTTATATATTAAACCAACCTTTTTAATTTCAGAAGGAACACTAATATAAGGGAAAAGTGTCAGATTATAGTATAGTCTTAACTAACCTAATTGCTGGCCTTCCATGAAACTGAAAAATTTCAGTTTGTTGATGGTACAGGGGGAGTTCTGAAAAAGATTACCTCTTCCCTTTCCCATTTTCTTCATTTAAAAAAGCAGAATTAGAAATGAAGCTGTAAAAGAAAATATGATCTGTGATCCTACAATTATTTTAAATATAATATACCTTTAAATTATTTCTAAATCAGTTTCGGTCTTAAACACTGAAATCTAATCTAAAGACTTGTAGAAATAGATTTTTTTTTTTCTTTTAAAGATGTCTTGGGGAGGTGAGGAGAGTGTCTTACACTGTTCAGATCAGTCTCTGTAGTACAACCTGTGTGAAAGAGCTGTGAAGATGTTTGTGTCCTTTTACTCTCACAGTGCAACTTGAGTAATTTATACTACTTCAATTGCAGACCTGTTTGAGAAGATGGTTCCATTGCAAGTTCAGCAATCTCTGAGTGTTTATAACCAGAGAAAGGCAGATCAAGTAAACAGGTTAATAGCCCAGATGAGAGAAGCCACAAATCTGGCAAATGGGTAAGTATGGCTTTTTGTTAAATTTATCAAGAGGAGTTATGGTACAGCCTATAAGCCCTGGTTGCCTTGCAGCCTGCAGATGTCCAGATTACAGCAGCACTTATTTATTACTGTATGGTAGGCTGGCAAACTTAAACCACAGCAGGAGTATTTAGAACTACTTTTCTGCAAATGTTAAAGCATATTAAGAACAAATAATATTTAATTTTCTTCAGGCTTTCTTCATTTTTTAGGAGTCTGACACTTGCTCAGAAGAAGTTTCAGTTCCATTAATCTAGAAGGATTTTCACATTCCAGTGGTCATCTTGATTGTACCAGTGACTCACTACTTGATATTTTTCTCCAAAAAATTTTGTTATTTAAAGTGAATCATAATAAATTTTATCAAGCTGAAAGATAGGAATGTAATGCAAGGCAGTTGATTCTTTATCGACCAGATAGTTCCTACTGAATGTGCAAAAATACTAGGATTTGTTTAACTTTTAAGAGCTTTGAAACTTATTTTTGGTGAGGTATACACTAGGAATAAGTTTAAGAGTGTTCAGTTTGAAATTTCCATCCAGGAGTACATGATACTATGATTCCACTATAATTGACTGTGTGGTTGTTTGGATAGCAGTGTTATTTACAGGATAAACCATCTCATACTACTAACAAATTGATGTTTAACATGCTGACTTTTTCAGTGTGTTGGCTTCCCTTAATCTTCCTGCTGCTATCGAAGATGTGTCTGGTGATACTGTTCCTCAGTCTATTTTGAACAAGTCCAAGTCTGTGATTGAACAAGGAGGAATTCAGACTGTTGATCAGCTGATCAAAGATCTGCCTGAACTGCTACAAAGGAACAAAGAAATCTTAGATGAAGTAAGCTCAGCAACTGCTAACACTAAAACATTATTAAACACCATCACAGAACTTTTTCTCTTTAAATGGCAAGAGAAAAAGTACACAATTATCCAAAATGCTTCTAACTTTAATAGCACTTTGAAAATACACCATGTAAGTGTTTAGTCTATACAAAAACTGCTGTCACATGTAGATGTTCCCTTAACAAGTGTCTTGATTTTAGAATTGTTAGAGGAGGGAAAAAGCATTCTAAAGAAATTTGGGCGATTTGTGCCTTTCATGACAGTTTATTTGCTAAATTAAATGTATAAAAGATGTGTAAGCATTCTTTGCATTTTCTACAGTAGTTGTATATTTTGTAGCTGTTTAATGTTTAGAATAGCTTATAATACATGTAACAATTTACTCTTGTAGTCACTAAGATTATTAGATGAAGAAGAAACTACAGACAATGACCTGCGAACAAAATTCAAAGAACGCTGGCAGAGAACGCCATCCAACGAGCTCTATAAGCCTTTAAGGACAGGTAAAGTTTGTTTTGTGCTTCCAATTCTGGGGATGCTCTAAAAATGTCTATTCTCATTGTATAAATTAAAGTAGTTTTCAACGATCTGATACTCTCTTAAAGATACAAATTCCAGTTTAGGAGAGGTTATGACAAACTCTTCTTATTGTGATGTGCACCATTATGTGAAGTTGAGAGATGAAGTGATAACAGAATTTGTTGCTGCTTTTGCACCCCTGGAGTGCCTGTGCATGCTACAGTTTCAGAAAGCATATGTAATGCCAACCAGCTGCTCTCCTAAGAGTCTGGTTGCAGTTATCTCTTAAATGTGGTACTGTGTTTTTCTTTGTATGTTAACATCTTCTCTTTTTTTTTCATTTTTGTATATCCTATTGAGGTGTTCTCTTTGATTTGGTGTTTTGTTTTGGTTTTTCCCCCAGCAGTTAGTCAGTCTACTTAGGGCCATCACTATAGCATGTTTTCTGTGTGCTTAATATGTGTTATTTTGAACCTTACAAGGGACTGATATCACTTCCTTAGTTTGGCAAAGTTACAGAGATTTAAATCTGGGGAGTAGCTAACCAGTGTTCATTCGTATACTTTTCTATTTTTCTCTGAAGAATTAATATAGGTGTCTAGTTTATGCACTATTTAAAACATAATTTAGAAGCTTAAGTTTTATTTATACTTCTTAATAACCACACAATATGTGGGCTCATAAAAGTATACCAAGACTTGGTAAAAAGCATGAAAACTCTTCTGGTGCAAGACTTGGAAAAAACAAGTTTTGAAATGATATAAACACGTTTTTTTTCCTCCCACCACCAGAGGGAGCCAATTACCATAATATTTTGAATAAAGCTGTGCAAGCAGATGGCCAAGTTAAAGAGCGTTATCAGTCTCACCGGGATACAATTGCACTTCTGTGTAAGCCAGAGTCAGAACTCAATGCAGCCATTCCTTCTGCCAACCCAGCAAAAACATTACAAGGAAATGAGGTAAAGTGTTGAAATCTGTCTCTATTTTGAGTAGAAGTGCTATTTGTCTAACAGAATAAACTTACATGAATTGGTGTGGGAGCTGATCCTTTGCTGCTTTTGTTTCTGTCACAATTGATACAGGAGGTAACTAACATTTGGAAAACAAGTTGTCTATTTGGTGTAATTGCCCAATACTTTGAAGTACTGGGTCATGTCTTTTACATTGTCTAATTGTCCCAAGAACCTGAGCACTACACTCCACCACCCTACGTAACAAAAATATCCATGAAGGATTGCTCCTTTTATTGTAGCCAACCATGGCGATTGGGCTTGCTCACACTAAGCGTAACAAAATATACTCAAGCAGATTTTCAACAATTTGCTTTCCAAGAAAGTCATGGCTAATCTACAGCAATATGACTATTTTTCTTTATATGAGTCTTTTGAAGACAGTGTTTTTGTCTGCCATTTTAGAATATCCTATTGGAAGGTGTCTGATCTGGTTTAAAAAAAAAAATAAATTATTTGTGTAGCAATTAAATGTTATTGGTGGAAGCAAATCTTTGAGCAGGGTATAGCTTGAGAAATGCTTGAAGATCTTTGTTTCAGTGTATTTTGTCCCAGTTTGTCATTTTAAACACATTTATAAACAAATACTTATGCAGTAGTGTTGTCAGCATTAGTGAGGAGTGCAAGACAGAAACATGTAAGAGTATACGTCTGCTGTAATTCCTCTAAACATGCTAACTTCTGAAAATTTTTATTGCCTAGGTTGTTAATGTCTTAAGAACTTTGCTGGCCAATCTGGATGAAGTTAAGAAGGAGAGGGAACAACTGGAAAATGACCTGAAATCTGTAAATTTTGACATGACAAGCAAATTCTTGACTGCGCTTGCACAGGATGGTGCTATAAATGAGGAGGCTATCTCTGAGGCTGAGTTGGACAGAATTTATGGAAGTCACAAACAGAAAGTGCAAGAATCCCTGAAAAAACAGGAAGAACTTCTCAAAAACATTCAGGTACAACCCTTTATATGTCTATCTTCCTCTTAAGCTAAGGAACAATGATTGTTCTACCTCTCTAATGCTTTAGAAATCTAACTTTGCTTCCTACTCTGTTTTGTTTGTTGCTCTGTCATAGGCCAGTTAATACTCCTTTAATCCTCTGATCAGTGAAAAATAGAGGTGTGTTTTGTGTTTGCTGGAAAGAAATGTGAACTTTTAGCAGACTCTCGCGAGCTCCAGTGTAAATTCTCTTGGACCTTTTCCTGGCCCAGTTCTGCAGATGGCTTTGCTATTGGAAGAAGCTTAACTGGTGTGTTAGGAAGTTTTGGGGTTTGTTCTGTTTCTTCCCCTCATCCCATCTTAATACTTCTTTCTGGGATAACAAGAGCTGTCCTTACTGTCTACTAGAAGACGTTTTGGGTCTCTGAATTATATTTTAGTTTATTCCTAATGGTTATTTACAATGTGCTTGACTTCCAGCATGTGCAAAGCTCAAAGTAAAAATTAATGAGGATTTCCCAAAGTTTATATATAAATTCAGCCTTAATTTGTCAATAACTCTAGGGACAGGTACCTGAAACATCTGGCAAAAGGGGAAGTCTTAGTGCTTGGACAAGTGGCAATTGTGTCTTGAGTAATAATGGGGCCTATTTGTGCACAAGATTAGTTGAAACTTCTTGACTGTAACTTGGATTGCAAGAATAAGAGTCTTTTCAAAAGGGGAAAAAATTGTTTCTAAATGACCATATGGCTCATGTTTATCAAGGATTTTATATTCAGATATCTTAAAATATGTCTATCAAGATTTTAAAAGTGTTACTTTGGTGTTTGATTGTCCTGGAGTTCAAGCTTGGCTGCTTCTGACAGCTTAAGTAGTCTTTAAGTTTACTTGCTTGTTTATTTTTCCAAATGAGATGTAGTTGATCCTTCCATAAGTTTTTTGCTTCTCTGACCTTTTTAATAGCTTGCCAACGTCAACCAGTTTTGAGGTAGCATTTCTTAAAAGTACTAACTTTCAGTGTGATTTTATGAATATCAGTGGAGGGATAGTACAGGAGAGCGCCTAATTAGTATAGCCTCTGAAAGGGAGTCTGCAGTATGACCTGAAGGCAGCCCACAACAGAACAGATAATTAGCTGATATTGCCAGTGAGTTAATATATGTATAGTTCTGAAATAGCCACTGCACTTGGCAGACAGTGAGTATCGGGAAGTACAGTGTGTGGATGGAAGGTGAGAAAAGGCAGGTGTTGGGAGAAGGGGGGAGACACAATGAGTAAGAGGGGGTAAAAAACCAAAACATGCAGAATCTTACACTGAACTAGCTTGTGTTATTTTCACTGCTTGTTTTTCCCCTTCTTTTAAGAATGCACATCAGGATTTTTCAAAGATGAAACAATCAAACAATGAATCTAATTTAAGAGAAGAAGTATTGAAGAACTTAGCTGTAGCAAATGACAACTTCGTGGAACTTGTAGCCAATTTAAAAGAAGGCACAAAGGTATGGTAACACTTAAGGGATTGGAAGAACTTTTTATTTCGTTTACATAGACATGTGAATCAAAAATCATAATAAACTTCGCAGACATGCTAGACGAGAAGTACATTTCTGAGGATTTTACTACTGCTGTGAGGACAGTGAGTTGCTTGAATTTTGATTGTTTTGACAGCTGTGAAATGCTTTTTTGTTCCTGCCTGAAAAGTAAGCTTTTCTGAGCATTGCTTTATATTAGAATCGGAAAAGTTGTTAATTACAACTGAGTAACTGATGTTGAAGTACCCAGATGAGCCACTTTATCTGAGGAATTCTTTCATCTGTTCTCCCATGGTATTTAATTACCTTATGAAATTTGTGTTATATACTGCTACTGCATATGTGAGCAGAGATGAGGAGGGCTTTATTTAGCTTCCCTTTTTTGATCTGGGCTTCTGGAAGGTGTGTTGCTGCTTCTGTATTAAGTATTTTTTGTTGGTTTATTGATAGCTCACTAGAGGAAAAAAGAAAAAAACTCTGAAATGTCTATACAAATGAAATGCATAGAACTTACTGAACACAGTAAAATTTAAAAGAAATCCTTTAAAAAATAAAGTTCACTACCATAAGTGATCTAGTTTTGTTCTGGTTTTAATACATTTTCTAGTTGTCTTTAAACTATTTTTTTTTATTTACATACAAATACATATATTAAAAAACCCCCACAAAATCGTATAATGTTTCAGGGATGGGCAACAGCTGACTAATACTTATTTTTTGAAAAGCAAAATAAAATGCACTAGCAAATTGCACTGGAATGGCAGTTTCTGGGCACTGTAATCATGCAACACCTGTAACTGGATCAGTATGTAGAAATATGCTTGCATGGAGTCTGAAAATACTGATTGAGCATGTTGATAGCTTTTTTTTTTCTTCACTAGTTTTACAATGAGCTGACAGAGATCCTGTTGAAATTCCAAAACAAATGCAGTGACATTGTCTTTGCTCGCAAGACTGAAAGAGATGAACTGCTCAAGTAAGATTTCAGTATTTTTAGTTTAAGCATTGTAGCAACAGTTAAGTGTTTATCAGAAATGAACGTTTAAGGACATGTTTATTATGGTACTTGATGAAGTGAGAAGGGGAGAGTAGGTGTATTAAGACTTATCACCTCTCCTTTGCCTAGATGCTAACCCCACTCTCCTGAAAAACTAGGAAAGTATAGGAGAAATAAATGGAAAAATCTATTTTGAAGTCTGCTCTCGTGTTCCTATATACAGTTTGGCATGAGTCTGTTGCACCTTATGATCTTACTCTCACTTCTTTTTGACATGCATTTGTTAATTATTTTATTTTATTCTTTCTTTTGAGGAATGTCAGATTTCTCACCTTGCTCCTGCTGTCATTTTGATTTGAGAAATTAGATAAATGTTTCAGCATATGATTGCCTACCATGTGCCCAGTGCTGTGGGGGTAAAAATGTTGGAAAATAGTTGGTTGGGAAAATAGTCTGATCTGGTCTAACAATTTATTGTTGTATAGACATGTGGGTTGCCTACACTGCTGGGGAGAGAAGCAGATTTTGTCCTTCAGCAGTCACTTTCCTTCACATGTTGCACTCAACGTGTGATCAGGCCTGGTATAGTATGCTTCAGCTGTGATTTTTAGGCTCTCTTTAAGAAGAAAGCATAACTGAAAAGGCTTGCCTTTAATCAATATTCTTTAGCAAAGCACCTAGTCTTTTACTAAAGTTTCAGCTGATGAAACTGCAATTGTTTTGTATGTGTACCATGTTGTGAATGGGATGCTCAGCCCTCAAATTTTACCTTTCCTAACTTTATCCTTTGTAGAACTGTGCTTTTTCAGTTGTGCTTGTAAATTAATTCTTAGTAACTGTATGCAACCCCTTCCACCTCTTTTCTACTTCCTACATTCATGCAATTTGGAAGCTGTAGGCTGCCTAACCAAGGCTTAGGTCTGAATATTTGTTATAATTTGTATAATATGTTAACGTTCAGTGTTAAAGCTGTAGGTTTAGTGCTTAACATTCAGCTGAATATTGCCATGCTATCTTTTACTGCCTCATGTGTTAACTGCTGATGTGAAACCCTGTCAAGGGTGACCCTCTTAAGGGCAATGATTGCATTTGGGGTATTTGTAGTATATGTCTACAAAATGTATTTCTCAGTGCAGCCAACCCACAGTTTTGAGTGAATAAATTGTGTTTTGCACCCTCATGCTCCCCCCCCCCAAGTATTGACTGTGGGCTGCATCTTCAGTTAGTAGAAATAAATTTTTTTTTAAGATTTCTCATTTAGAACTAGAGAATTCCGCAGCCCCCCCCAATTGCCCATTGGAGGATCAGTTTTAATTAGTGTTTTGAGCTTCACATTTAATGTTTTTGGTCACTTTATGGTCAAAATATACTCTGAATGGTACCACTGTTCTGTAAGCCTTTGCAGCAGGATGATTAAGGGCTGGAGCACCTGCCTTGTGAGGACAGGCTGATGGGAGAGTTGGGGTGTTTCAGCCTGCAGAAGAGAAGGCTCTGGGGAGACCTTTTAGTGGTGTTCCAGTGCTTAAAGGGGCTACAGGAAATATGGGTAGGGGCTCCTGATCAGGGCATGTAGTGGTAGGATGAGGGGTAACAGTTTTAAACTGAAAGAGGTTGGATTTAGATTCAATATAAGACAGAAATTCTTTACTGTGGTGGTGGTGAGACACTGAAACAGGTTTCCTCAAGAAGCTGTGGCTGTCCTCTCCCTGGAAGTGTTCAAGGCCAGGTTGGACGGGGCTTTGGGCAACCTGGGCTAGTGGAAGGTGTCCCTGCCCATGGCAGGGGGTTGGAACTGGATGAGCTTTAAGGTCCCTTCCAACCCAAACCATTCTATGGTTCTATGCCATCTTTTAAGACATTAAGATTTGTTTTTATTAGTGTCAGTATAATACGGTGTTGAATAGTTACTCCACTACCTTCAAGAAATAGTTTGAGATATACATACACATATGTAACATCAGGACAGTATTTCCAGCTTTTTTTCCATCATTCCTCTTTTGCTTCAGGGGTAATGGTGAGGAAAGTTTTCTTGGAGTTTATTTCAGTCTTACTTTTTCTACCAAGTTTCTGCAAAAGTTGCTGGTTTGTTCTTCTTTGGGGCTCACCTTTGCATTCTGTATAATAGGAGCCTGTAGTTTGTGGCTAACTAGACTGTGTACTTTTGTCAGTCTGCCATCTTAAGTTTCAGAATGCCGGATATCAGGTTCTAGTTGTCACACGTTCACCTATCATTTTTACACAAAATTGTCTGAAATCTTAAATGCCTCTTAAAGACTCTGTGAAGAATCTGCCCAATCTCAGATATTGAATTCTTTGCATTGAGAAATGCACTACATTCCTCTGAATACGTAACTTAAAATTGCTTCCTTGGAGTTTTTATGACAAGCTGACTGTAAAATTGTGCTGTTAAATGACAGCTTGTAGTACAACATGACACCAAAGCCTCCTTGTGTCTTACCAAGACATCTTACCAAGACTAATACCAACACTAGAGGTAACAAAATAAAGAACTTGAAAGCTCATGTACTGAGCTATTCAGACTTTTGCCAGGGTTCTTTTGATAGCTATGTTTACCCAGATATAAATGATATTCCAGACTATCTAGCGACTCTTTTTTTTTTTTTTTTAAAACAGTTCTGTTAGATATATGGTATTTATATGCAATTGCATTTAATTTAGGGCAATCTGCAAGTAATATGACATGGTGGTTGTTCTGTATTTGAGCATCTCTTTACCTGTCAGTTATTGAAACTTAGCCTCTTCTATATCCTTGAGGTTTCCTTAGATTGTCAGGAAAGCTTCCAAGTCACTAAATGTTTTGACTATTCTGTAATTTCTGATCCCAAAATTTTGGCTAATTCAGTGATCTATACCTAGTATTGAGTTGGAACGTAAAGACGTTATTAGAAAGTAAGCATAACAGTTAATCAGAGGGTTGGCTAGAGAATTGTTTCTGTGGATGTGATTTGGACTCCAGATTTAGTTTGAGTTATCTCAGTGATCATTAAATACCAGATTTATTCTGTTGCATCTCTAGTTCAGCTTGCTGAAGTATATAACAAACAACTCTTAAACTAAGCTGTATGCTTGCTTGTTTTGTTTTTAATAGAGATTTGCAGCAAAGCATTGCGAGGGAACCCAGTGCTCCCTCTATTCCTCTGCCTACGTATCAGACCACCCCAGCTGGAGGAAGTAAGCCTGCTGCATCATCGACTCCTACTCCAGCACCCAGAACCATGGTGGTAAATATGTGCTATGGAATTAGAGGGTTGAGAATAGAAGGTGATCTGTACTTTGGAACTCCAAACTTGTGTATAGTGCTCCTTAATATATTGGTGTATTTGGACATGTGTTGAAATAGAAGGCAGTGTCTGAAGACTTTGCAGAGAGGGGTATTATGTACTATTGGTGTTCATAATTTATAGGTTTGAAATGGAAAGCTTACTGCTTTTTAGATGCTTTGCATTATTATCTGTATAGACTAAGTATAGAATGTCCATTTAAAAGGGGGAAAAAAAAAAAAACAAACCCTAACAACTGATAATATAATTGCAGATTTTGATTCCAAGACTTCCAGGAAGAAGTTCTAGCTTAATTCACTTTCTTTTGTTAGGGGACTAAACCACAGCCACCAGCACGGCCGCCGCCCCCAGTGATTTCTGCATCAAGCAGTTCCTCTTCTGCATCAGCACCCTCTGGAACAGCTGCACCTCCTCCTGGTGCTCCTGCTCCTACTCCTGCTCCAGGAGCCACTGCACCTGCAGGAAGCACTGCACCTTCACAGGCACAGGGACCTCCTTACCCAACTTATCCAGGTTACCCAGGGTAAGCTATGGGAGTACTTCAGCAGTTCTTCATTATCCTGTTATCTAAAAGCACCTTTTTGTTGCATTGACATTTCAAAATCAGTTATTGTTATAATTGAAGAGGTGTTTATTGTTTGAGGCAAGATTATTTTTTTGTTGTTGTTTTAATCATGTAATTCAGTAATCGATTGGAATCGATTGTTGGTACCATTTGTGGGGGGGGTTCATTTTAAGTTTTTGTAGTTTAGTTTTTTTAAAGGAGAAGGGAGATAGAGCTGCAGTTCCTTAACTGTGGTTTGTGGACTGGTGCCAGCCCCTGCATAATCAGTTGGTGGTGTTTATCTCAAAAGTGATGCCATATCTCATTTTTCAAATCTTAGTATCTTGCTAAAGATGATGAAAAAAGTCCAGTTGAGTAGTGTGCTTTCTTCCGATGATTTTTTTCCATCTTTCTGGAGTAATCACAAAGAATTGGAGGCAGCTGCTCTCTCCTTCAGTAGCAGGCTCAGCAAATGTTAAAATATGTACAATGATATTAAACATGAGAATCAATTTAGATCAGTTCTAGTTCCAGCAAGTTGCCTTTACTCTACCTTCTGTTTGCATTTCTGTTCCACATATTATCATATTTTTCATGTTTGATCCTTGAAAGTTACCACATTTCTGCTGTACAAAAAGGAAAATGAAAGGAAGGCATATGCAGTGATTGCATGTCTTCCTATCTATTAATGAGTTGTTGTTGATCGCTAATTATCATCATCAGTGTTTTTAACTAAAGTATGTTTGTTTTTTTCCCCCCCCTCCCCACACAGGTATTGCCAGATGCCAATGCCAATGGGCTATAATCCATACATGTATGGTCAATATAATCTGCCATATGCACCCTCACCTGTGTATCAAAACCCTGGACAAGCACCATATCCAGCACCTCAACAACCCGGATACCCTTTTCCTCAGCAGCCTTATTACCCTCAGCAATAATGTATCTGCAAAGAAGTTCTGCTTGTTAAAATTGGGGAAAATTTGCAATAAGCATACTAAAACTTCTAGCTTTGGTTAATGTACCATACTGAACTGTATGCAGTCTATAACTCTCATTTATTATTAACTGCTCAAAAATGTCTAGAACAGTTTTTATTACACTAAACACTTTGAAAGATCTGCTGCAGTGGTTTAGACTGTAGACTAATGCCAGAATTAGATCCTAATTCAGTGGTTTGAAACTGTACACTACATGTTGGCTAGACCAAAATATTTCTTTGCAAAAATCCTATAAGTAACAGATGAGATGAGAAAAATAAGCAGTGCGTGCCCTCTGGGTGTGATATGTTCTATGGAACCATATAGCATTTCCTTCTATACTCCATTGGTTTGTATTTTTTGAGTTTAGTTAAAATACGCTATTTTGTCTAATAATCAAGGCCTTGTAAATCGTCAGTAAAGAAAATAAATTACTTAAGAATGATTTAAACACTTGTCATTCTCATTACCATAAAGATGTGTTTTGTGTGTCTGCAGATTCCTTGACTTGCATAACATAACTTCTCAAGTATTTAGCCTTACAGCTGAATTGCCACCTCTTCTCCTCGATTCTGTATTTTTGTTGCAGAATTTGTAATTAACCATTTAAATGTTCGTAGATTGCAGGTAGAATTTTCCTATAACTTTGAAGTGTGTTGGACTAAAATATGTTAATTACTGTTTTAAAAGAGTGGTTGCTCTCATTTGCAGAATACTACTTAAAAGAAGGGACATCACGGTCCCTCTTACAGAACCAGAGACTGGTTGGTCTAACCCACATTTTCTAAACAAATGTTGATCAGAAATGTGTTACAGCTCAAAAGAGGGCAACTATTGATTGTTGGAGATTTTCAGATTCTGTTTTTAAATGATTGCTTTTTTTCCCCCTTGAAAAAACAAATGTATTCCCTCAGGGAGCTTGTTATCAGTGGAGAAAGTTTTGGGGGGGGCAGAAAAAAAATACTATCTTGTAAATTAAAGCACATTGAATGTCTACTTTTGGATCCATCTTCTCAAGGGATTAATAACCTTGCACTACATTTTGCATTAGATAGTAAAGAATATAAGTTTGTGGTTAATGGCTTCTACCAAATATTTACTAACCATCTTTCTGTCTTTTTTTTTTTTTTACATGCTTGTCTAGTGAGGGACTCTCCATTCCTTTTAGCCCTTGAAATAAGTTACTTGGTTCTGTGGGACAGTTAATTTTGAGTGCTTCATACAGGATGTTCTGGCCTTACAGAATAGCTATCACAATACCTGTGTTAAATGTTACTGCTTTGTTTTTCTATTTAAGTGCCTGATTAAAATATCGAGGTATATTTTAATGTAGGGGTGTAGGGGGTACCAGTTACTGTAGTGTCTGGGTGGAAACCTCACTGGCTCATGGATACTCTTCCTCATAAAGAAAGCAGTGTACATATCCATATGAGCTCCTTTCTTCCTGTTTCAAGTTCTTGCTATGCGATCACTCCAATTACTTTGTGAAGACTACTTGTCTTTACTACTCCCTGATGCCAGTAGAAAATGCAGATCAAAAGGTAAAAATAAGCATCCTTTCTAGAACACAAGTATCTAATTCCAAACAAATTTATTAACCCTGTAGCAGCTCAGTGATGTGGGGTAACAGAGTGAAGTAAGAAAACACAGCACCATAGATACAACTGTGCACAAGGACAGGTGCTTTGCATTGCTTTATAAACATTGCTGAATGGGGTAGCACAGGAACCTCTCCAATTTTTTTTTTTTTCCCCCTGAGGAGAATACGTAAGAGGCAAGCGAGGACAATGAACACAAGCTAGGAAGATAACTGGAACCAACAATCAGAACCTGATTTTACTCTTAACTGGAAAAACAGTAGTTTTCTACTAATTTCACTGTGTCAGTGTGAGCAAGTGCAAGTCTGATGCAACCTTTTAATTTCTAAATTTCTAGTACACTATGGCCTGTAGATTTTTCAGTTTGCACATTAGATGCATTTGCGCTATTGTGTAATTAAGTTTGTTTCTAGTGCCTCAATTTATAAAACTTATTTTAATGCTGTATAAAAATGTAACTTGGTTCAGCATAAAGAGTCCTAGAACTGAAATTTCCTTATTAAAATTTTGTAGACCTGGAATCACTGTTAAAATATTTTTTTCCAGTTGTGTTGGTGCTTGCTTTAGTATGCTGTTGTTTCAGTATGTATAGAAGTTATGCATTACGTTCAGCTTTCACATGACCATTTTTCTTTTTTTTCTAAATAGAACAGAAAAATCCAGAGACATGTATGTATCTGCTTTTAAGCATGCAGTTGTCATGACTTTGGTTGAAATGCTATCTTGTTCTTCTATAGTTTATTAAAAAAAATCAGTTAGAAAACCTGATTTCATGGCTTTTCTCTTGAGTCCTTTGGCTTCAGACAAGCATTAATTTGGAAAGGATGGAAATCAGCTGTGGTCCCACAAGTAAGTTTGTGCTGCAGTGAAGGCACTCAGTGTGTCAGCTACCATGTGAAACGGCAGCCCGTGTCTGTCCAGGTGCTTCATGGTACAGCTGCTGCTCTGTGTGAGCAGTGGTGTTTAAATCCTGTAGCTGTCTTTGTTTTCAGAGCCAATGGAGTGTATTTCCGTTTGATTACAAGAGGAGGGAATGGTATGGCCCTTCAAAAACTGATTCAAAGTTTGTTTTCATGAACTCGTGTTTGGCTGGGTTTCAGATGACTCTCAGCAGCAGGGGTACACCAGGCAAAGCAACGAAAAGCTTGTAAGGGCAATTAACTTTCCCCAGCAGATGAATGTCCCTCATGGACACTTGGAGAAGTTTTTTGTTTGGTTGGTTTTTTTGTTTTTAGAAAAAGACTATAATACCATGTCTATTGCAGTTGCTGTGTGGAGACAAAAATTTATAATCATGTCATTTCAGAGACTTTGAAGTCAAGCGTTTTTTTGCCTTGCATAAAAGCTTGCAGTGCAATTTAATGAGAAAAGCAAGTCTCAGAAGCAAACTAATTATGGATCATCAGTGAAATAGCAAACTATTGCAGGGCTAGTAGGTCTTTCCTCATTTTTTTTTCTTTTTAATGTGGTTTCAGCCCATATAAAGAAGTGTTTTCTGTCCTGACTGCTAATTTGACATTGTCAGCTAATGATGGTACTTTTCCTACGATCCTGTAGGGCATAGGATTATTTTGAGTGCTTTTAGGCCTGATGTGTGGAATTTAGTCTGAATTACACTGAATTTAGTCCTTTGCTATTTCAGAGTACCCTGAGGCAGTATTTGGACCTTGATGTTCTGAAACGACATCACCTGTTGCCAGGTAGCTAAAAATGGCAAGAAAAGTCTTTGGAAAGCAAACTTTATGTTAGCTGAGAGATGTACCTTTTTATTACTACAATGTGTTTGCTTGTGAAGAGACTTGCATCTCAGAACTTGTGTTCTGGTACATATTTATCCTGACAGGACATTTAAATAGACTAAGCTGAGTGAATTTTAAAGTTTTGGTTGTATACTATTGCATGAAGCTACCTGAATTTTCTAGAGTTCACTATGTTTGGTTTAAAAGAAACTGTTTTGAAAGTTCTAGCTCTTGAAAAAATGAGCTGTTACAGTAGAGTGACACTCAAAATTGCTCTTGTATTATGGGGAGGATTGGGGGCTTTTTTGTTGTTGCTTTTGATTAACATTAGCCACCTGTTAGCTTTTTATATTTATTATGACTTTGACCATATGGAATATAAGTTTTAAGTGTCAAGTTTTTAAAAATAATAAACATGTTTGTTATGATAATCAAATACTGCTAGATTTAAAAAAAGGTCAAAACTATCTTTTCAACTGTTCTAAGTACTTTCCATTATGCTTTTATGTTTTGACAGATAATCAAAAACTTTATACTGAGGTTGAGATTTTTCTGGTTTGGCCTCAAATTTGGAACTATAGTAACAGCATCGTTACTGTTAGTCCTGAACAATGACTTCAGTCTTGTATTTAATTCCCCTAATTGAGTGTAATAGTCCCTGATAACAACTGTATCTCAGTTGTATCACTTTTTTTTTTTTTAATATAATAGGGTGTTGTTTCTAAATCCTTGGGAGACGCTGGCCACCAATTCTTTAAACTAGAATTGTAGTTTTAAAGTTTTAAGCAAAACTTTCTACTATCAGTGATGAAAGAGGAGAGACAACTGCCACTGTGAAATCAGTACCAAGTCTTCATCACAATTTACTGCCATTGGTTCCTGCAGCTCTTTTGCCTTAAATCAGTCCAGCTGTTTTGTATGACAATGTCTGGCTTCTTAGCACTCCTGGGTGTGGGAATGCTCTCTGTGCGTGGGGCTGTGAGGGTGGCCCTCTCCCAGCAGTGCTTTTGCCTGCCAGGTGCAGTGCGTCTTTGGGCAGACAGGCAGTCGTGGGGCTGCTCGAGGGAGGGGGTGAAGGAGCACATGGCAACAGCTGATAGCATCTGGGTGTCAAAAATGCATTTAGAGGCCTGGTTCTGGCTTCCAGTGTGGATGCTTGCGGGAGAGTTGAGCATGCACACGACTGATGTGATCAAGCAATGCCCATTTATTATAACTAAGAAAGCCCTTTTATAATGTTCTCCTGCACATGTGAGTAACAGGCAGTACAAGTCCTCAAGATTGGACAGTTAACTTAGCCCGTGCTTTAAACCTTCTTATGGTTGGATCAAAAGTGCCACATCAGCCTTGCCAGGCTTCCTGCCTTGTGTAACTTCCTCTTCGTCCCAACCCCTTCCGGGGGTTGTTTGTCTCGTTGAGTTTCTCCCCCCTCATTCAGGGTCACGTTCTTATCGCATTCTTGCTCGGCTGAGGCTCTTATCAGTCTTGTTCTCACGCAGGATTGCTCACATGGTCATTCTCTCACAGAAAGCCCTCTAGAATTCCAACATATGCTGGTTAGACTTACACCAAAACTAGATATAAGGTTAAGTAACCTTTCACCTAGAGTAATCTCTGTCCTGTGACCTGAAGTAACCTTTATCCTAGAGTAACTTCTGTCCTCTGACCCCCAACTAACCTTTGACATTGAGGAACTGCTCTCCGTTGACTTCAGGTAACCTTTGGTCTTGAAGACCATCTGTCCTGTGACCTCAACCTTTGACCTCAAGTAACCTCTGTCCACTGACCTTGACTAACATTTGACATTGATTTATCTTGGTTGTGTGACCTTGAGTAACCTGTTCTCTGACTTCAAGTAATCCTTGACCTTGAGGAACCTCTGTCTTGTGACCTCAAGTGATGTTAGACCTCAAGTAATCTGTCCTGTGATCTTGAGTAACCTTTGACCTCAAGTAACCTCCATCCTATGAGGCTGGCCTGGGCTCACTCTGGAAATCTGTCTTAGCAAGTAACCTCTGCCCTCGAGTAACCTTTTATCTCCAGTGACCTTTGTCCCACAGCATAGCTAGGCCTGGGCTTACTCTGGAAACTTCCTTTCAAATTTGCTGTGGTGAAGCAGCGTGGCGTGTTGCAGTCAGTGGGAACGTGGGGCTATTGGAGGAGCAGTATGGGGCAAATAGCTTCTGAGGCCCAGCCCCACCTCAGGTGCACTGCTCGCAGTGGGGGGCCCTCCGGCCTCAGCGCTGGCTGCGGGTTCCTCTGTAGGACTAAATCCCCGGGGCCAGGGCGGAGGACAGGAGCGCCATCACTCCTCCAGTGGGAGTTTGGCTATCCAGGCTTTACTAATGCTGACTTCCCCTGGAGCAGAGTGGTTGTCTGAAAGAGAAGACTGCCCTGTGGGTTGGCTGGTACACAGGTTATTGCATTTAAGTGGGGTTTGCTATGGGTTTGCCCACTTCTCAGGGTGTGACAGTGAGAGCACACATAGCATACGGGGGGGGGAAGTGTTGGTGTAAGCTACCTCACAACTGGAGAGTTAACAACAGTGCTGTCTGGCTGAAGATGTGCCTACAGAACTCTGGTTTCCCTGCTTTGTACTTCCTACTAATTTTTAAGGAGGAGTTTTAAGTCTCATTGTCCCACCTCGTTGAACCTCTTAATTTTTACTGGCTTAAAGTAAACTTTTCTGAGTTGTATATTCATGTAAGATAGGGCCAGCCTTTGCTGTTAGCGTTCTCAGAAAATAAATGCCAACGGGATGTGCAGCAACGTGGTGCTGTGTGCTGAACCTGCAGCAGAGGGCAGGCTGAAATCGTGTAACTGAGAAATGCTCTGCCTTGCCAACAGATCTTTTTGGTGCAACTGTATGCAAAAAGAAATTTTGAGTTCATATTAGTGGAAGGACAGGCAAATCGCTTTTTATTAAGCCTTGCCAATTTTAAGCTCATGTAGATAGCATGAATGCTTCTTGGTTCAATGCAGTAGAACCAGCCAGGTGCAGGGACAACTACATCAGCTGCCCACGTCCACCATCCTGACTAGCTGCACGCTGCACTTAAAGCTGGAATAGGTAAGACTTCACAGTCATCCTAAACTGCCTTATCGCTCTGCTTTATCTGTAGCTTTTGGGTATATTCTACTTTTAGTCGGCATACCTGGACAGTCTCTTTCTGAATTTACTCAGTTTGGTTTAAACTCCCCCCCTTATCTGGTCTGATAAGATGGCTCCTCACCTGATGCAGTGCAAAATTATCTGATTAGGCTTAAACAGCTGCTGTGATGAAGAGATGTTGGAGCAAAGCGGATGGCAAGTGTTATCATGACTGGTTCTGAGGGTGGGAGTATCAAAAAGGAACATGTGTTGCTGACAGCAGAAAAACACGTCAGCAGTAACAGCTCCGTCACTGTGGGGCAGCTACAACACCAACAGCAGATGTTGCACCAGGGGGATGAAAAATACTTAGAAAGGGAAGGTGTCAAAGTGGCCAGAGAGGAGAAAGAGCCAGGGGAAAATGGAAGGAAAACTCAGGGACAGCTGATGGTTTAGGAAATGGGGCTTATCAAATGAGATTTGGAAGAGGAGGAAGCATGGAAGAAAGGCCCTAGGACTTTGACAGCATGAAGCCATAAACTGTAATGTTTAGGCTGGTGCAAGGAAAACAGAATTAACTGAAACAGAAGAAAAAGAAATGGTACTAAAGGGAAGGGAAAAAGGAGCTTTAGCTGTACAGGCAGGGAGAGAGAGGTGAGAAAAGGAGTTTAAAGATGAAGGAAGCTAATCTTATCCCTTCCTCTTTGGGTGAGGGGAGAGGTAATGGTAAGGAAAGGAGTTAAGAAGGTGATTTCCAGTGGGTGTGAAGATCTGGAGAGCTGGGTAAAACCTAGGGGTTGGTGATGGGCAGAGAGGGTCTTCAGAAGGGAAGATGCAGCAGACTGGCTGGATTTGACAGTGTTAGCACAGGCGGGCTGTAACAGAGTTAGGTCTTAGAAATTAGTAGGATCATCCATGGAGTGACCAATCTGAGTAGAGGAATCAACGTAGGTGTGTACATGCCAGTCTCCAGTATCAGAGACAAAAAGGGGGTGGTGTGAACCCTGCAGCCTATAAAGAAAAGGAGAGACAGCAGGTCAAGGTGAAGAGCCAAAGAACTGGTGGTAAATAGGAGTATCTCAAAGCAGAGTTTCTTATTTAGTGAGAAAGCTGAATTTCTTCTCTATTCAGCCTCTTGGTGCCACTAGTTATACTTCATTACTGAAGGAGTGGTTCATATTCTATTAGTAAATTTTTTATTAGTCAGTGGTTTCTAGCAAGCATTAATTTCCATAAGCAGGGAAGGAGTATGTGATCTAGCGCAGAAACAGATGTAGATCCTGCAAAAAACCCCCAAACCTGCCTGGTGCGTTGCTGTTTTCCAGTGTTGTCATATGGCCACGTTGAAACACTTTTTCTTGTTTTGAAGTAAACAAAACTTTGCAGTGCATCTCCAATCCCCAAATGTAAAGAAATAACTAAGCGAGAGTGTCTGTCAGTTCCTTAACGCTAGGTGGCATTACATGGAAAGACATTACACAAACCCAAAGCATCCAACACGTACTGCACTGCTGTTAAATCCCTGCATCTCAACGGCATCATCATCTTTGTGTGGAAAATTTTGAACAGCATTGTTAAGGGTCAAGATGAAGTGATGCAAGCTGATGGAAGAAAAAGTTTTGCTGTGCTACAAAAAGAGATTTGTTGTGAAGATACTAGAAAATTGGAATGCTACCTGCAAGTCTCTAGAACACAGTTTTCTGGATTTAGAGATTGTTTTTTTTCCCCCCACCTTTGGCTATGTTAGGCATGTGATATTTCACCACAGGGTTGCTGGTGGGACTTAACAATGGAGGCCCTCCACCCCCACCCCAATTTTCTGTGAAATAACAACACCTCGTACCCGTTATTTTTAATGAGGGGGCAGAAGGGCAGTAGCTTGTGCAAAATACTGATAGCAGTGACCTATATTATCAGTTAATAACCTTGCTAGTATAAAATATTTCTCCTAATCTCTGAAGAGGAGGTAATAGCAGATGTGGGAGTCTTCCCCTTCTTTCTCTCTGGCCAAGGGCCATGATTTTGGATAACTGCTTATGGTGTTGGGTAGCAAAAGCAAAGTGCCCCGAAGGTGACAGTGCTATTGGAGACTTACCGGTTTCTGCCATGATGTAGAGCTGACAATAGGACCTTGAATATTAAACACTCTGTAATAGGCCAGTTATGGCAGAGGAGGAAGAGTATATGCCCAGCGTGAATTTATCTGGGCTAATATTTTACCTCTGTGGCTTCATGGTGGCTTGTGTTTTGTGTGGCCTCTCATCCACCATGGAGAGACCGTGAAGAGATGAGCTGGAAACTCAGGGTAATGCAAGTAGAAACTTCATGTGCCTTGGTTACTGTTCCCTAGAGCTGCCCTTGCTGCCTTTTGGTGTGGTGTGAGGAGATCTGTCCTCTGCACAGCTGCAGTAATATTTGTATCACATGGCACAGAAAACATGCTGGTATTTGGAACATGCTCACTAGATTTTTACCTGTTACTGAATGTTACCTGCACAGAGGTTATTAAAACTGTCTCTGTGTGTAGCAGCAGGTACAAATCCCCTGTTGTGAAGAGGATAAACCTGAAATACTGCTCAACAGACATACAGGTCACTTTGAAAATGACCGTAGGTGTAAACTGAGTTTTCCTCTTCTGGAACATTGATTAATACAGGTCACAGTGGTCTTATGCAGCTAACTTTAAGCATGGATGATTTCTTAAAGCATATTCAAGATGAGGTTGACAGGGCTTTGTCACAGATATCCTATGCAGTAAACTAGCCCCTAAAGCTTTTGAATAAATGCAAATGATCCAGCTAGCAGGTGTCTCATTCAGCCTGATCCTTCTGTCTCCATACGTGCTCTGAGCAATACCTGTTGTGGAAGCATTGTCTGCATACTGTGCTTTAACGCTGTATGTGGGGAAGACCAAATCTAAACAGAAATTTGCAATCGGAATGACCTTGAATTCTGATTGAGAGCCACAGAGTAAAGGTGAGAGCAAAATCGGGCTCTGTGTGAAAACATCTAGTGTGTGTGTTTGCTGACAGCCTCTGCCACAGTGATCAGAGAAATGGCTGCCAGCTCTTATAGAGAGTGGATTAGAGATTAGAAAGTGTAGTAAAAGAAGACAAAAGTACGGGTTATACGCTTGTGTGCTCTTGCAGCCTACTAGAGTGCAGTCTTGTGTAATTTAGTTCTTGTAATTGGATTACCAATAGTGACAGAGGGCTATAAAAACTATGAATATAAAGGTATGCTGAAGGATTTAATCTCTTCCTGAAATGAGAAATGTAGTGATAGACACTCAGCATTTCTCCCTAATTTAGCTGGATGATCTGACCTGTCCTTTTTCTTGTCTACGTGGCTGTGAGAGGCAGCTTAGTAGCTCATTTTGAAGGAATGAAGAGATGGGCCAAATTTGGTCGACTACTTCATTTTCTTTTTCTGAAGGGTGTAGGTGTCGAGGCAGCCAGAAAGATGGACAAACAGGCAAGAGAGATGTTAGTTACTCTGTTGGCATCCCAGACCTTCAGGCAGGAGGTCATTTTGACTCTTTCGGAACAAGAGCCTTGACTTCCAAACTGAAGAACAGATTTCCCATGGCTCTGTGCCTTGTGGCAGGCAGTGTGTCACAGCATTTGATGTCCAAGCAAGTATGAGCTTTCCTACTGGAGCTTTACTTTCTGAAGATGCAGCAGTTACAGAGGTAGACGTGTTCTTCTCTCATGCAGGTTCTCTACTGTCTAATGAGATTTCTTTGGCTGGGGAACTTATGAGATCACTTCTCCCTTACCTGGATGCTTTCACAAAACTATTTGCATCTAATTATGCTTGGAACCTCAGCAAATTTGTTCAAAGTTGCTGCAGGCCAGGAGCAGAATATGCAGATGTACATACACACATGTGCATCCACTCACTCCCTTGCAGGACAGCACCATGGCACAACTGCTGTTTCTATGGAAACAAGGCTAAAAATACTGAATAATGGATTTTAAAGACCTATCTAACAAGTATTTTCTATCCCAGACAAAGTTATTTGCATCTATACTCTCTGTCTGCATGTGTCTTCATGGATTTCTGAAAGACTGTGGATTTTATTTTGTTTTGTTGATACTCTTTTCCTCTTATACGCAAAGAAGGACCCTCAGCAGTAGCCCTGGTTGTTATCCCTTATGAAGAAAAATGCTGCATTGCATCACTATGTGTTGCTGAAGCACCTCGATGAGATCAGAAATTCATGTTAAGGATTCTTCTCCCATGTTGGCTGCTCCGTGACCACATTCCGCGGAAAGCAGCCCCTGGGGCACCGACACGGGTACTCTGAAGCGGGCTGTGTGCTAGTGGTTCTTGGTCTTTGAATCAGGGACAAGCACTTGCTTCATGCCAGCGCTGGGAGTGGCAAAAAGGCACATTAGACACTGATTTAGCCTTGTCCTGCAGCTCTCCCAGACGGGCATTCAGGACTGCTGGGCCCTGAGCCCATGGTCTAACGTGCACCAGCACCTGGCTCTGCGTGCGGGTGCCCTGCCCCAAGCAAGCTGCCACAGCCAAACAAAGCCTTTAGAAGCCTACAAAAGTGCTTTTGCAATTTGCATATAAGCAAGACTCTGCACTTCAGAAAATCTTACATTTTATTTCATAAACATAGGCATCTGCTGCTAATTAAAGTAGCAGCATATAATTATACCCTTTCTTATTAGTAGATATAGAGTCTGACAGTTGCTTAGATACAAAATAAGCAACTACAGATTGTCTTCTGCACTTTAACAAGCACAGGGAGCTTGAACAATAGAATTGTAAACTTCTTCTGTATTATCTTCAGTAAATGTGCCTGGGAAAAAATATGTTTAATCTCATTGGTAGTTTGTAATTTTAGCTGTAATGTTCATCAGCTACCTCTCTGCTTTCCTCCATGAAGTACCGACCAAAAACTTTTCAAGGAGAGGTCAGGATACTTCCTTGGGGAAAACATTAGACAGAAGGAACAGCAGTACAGTTAACAGCCACCATTTTGCTAAGACCCCATTTTCTAGCTTTTTATTTCTAATGAAAGTAAGTTTCATCTTATTGATTAAAAAAATCCAGGATCTAGTGCAGTTGTGTTGTTGTTTGACCCCAGCTGGCAACTAAGCACCACACAGGTGCTTGCTCACTCCCCTGCAGCAGGATGGGGGAGTGAATCAGAAAGCTAAAAGTAAGAAAACTCGTGGGTTGAGATAAAGACAGTTTAATAGGTAAAGCAAAAGCTGAGCACATAAGCAAGGCAAAACAATGAATTAATTCACCACTTCCTAGCGGCAGGCTGGTGTTCAGCCATCTCCAGGAAAGTAGGGCTCTGTTATGCATAAAGGTTTCTTGTGAAGATGAAATGCCATCACTCCAGATGTTCCCTGCCTTCCTCTTTCTTCCCCCAGCTTTATATTGCTGAGCATGATGCCATATGGCATGGAATGTCCCTTTGGTCAGTTGGGGTCAGCTGTCCCAGCTGTGTGTCTTCCCAGCTTTCTTGTGCAGCCTCAGCCTGCTCGCTGGTGGAGTGAGAAGCAGAAAAGGCCTTGACTCTGCTTAAGCACTGCTCAGCAGTGATGAAAACATCCCTGTGCTATCAACACTGTTTTTAGTACAAATCCAACACATAACCTTATACTAGCTCTATGAAGAAAATTAACTCTATCCCAGACAGAACCAGCCCTGTAGACACTGGCAGATAAATAGGATTATAAAGCATGCACACGCTGTAGCTAATATCTTTAAAAGGCAGATGTTACAAAACGTAGTTGCCTTATTTTTTTATGGGTTGAGTTCACAGCCAAAGCACTCTGGATGTGACAAGTTGGATCTACAGATTTTCTAACAAAGTCCCTATTGCTTCTTATCAGAAAACTCATGATGCTATATTGAGAAATCACTTTTCTTGCCCCATAGAATATGTCAGCTGTATCCTGAGAGGCACATTTGAGTGTGTGACCTTTTCTTTTCTCACATTCTGCTAATAACCCCCAACTTTCTCTGCTCAAAAATCCAAAACTCTGTTGATACACCTACAGTCTCATTGCTCTTGTTATTAAACTGTAGGGAATGTAATCAGAGCAGTTAATGCCACAATAATCCTCCTGATCCATGTGGTTATTTCTGAAGATATCAGAAATGATGCTGCCTGTAAAAGAGATGATGTATGTTCTGGTTAATTCTGTACCAGCAGACCTTTGGAGGAATACACTGAGCTAACCTTCAAGATACTAAAACGCTTGAAGCCACAATAAGATTTCAAATGCCTTTGTTATTGACTGTCAAAAATGTTCCATATTTCTTGATGGAAGTGGCTATCTTATTCCTAACAAAGAAAAGAATGTTCATTTTGGACAAGGTCTGTCTTTTCTTTACAGCAGTGTGTAAGAGACCTAAACAAAGGGATGGGGCTTGCAGGGATGTTGGTAGGGCTTGGGCAGCACGGGGTGGCTGGCAAACGCCCCAGCCAGCCTTGCTCCTCTGAGAGCGAAACAGCAGCCTTTCTTCTGTGGACAGTTTGGAGAATTAGGGCTCGGCTGAGCAAAAATCTGAAGTTTCTTTTGCACTTAGTTGTAGCAGTTTTACCAGAATTTAGGGCACTGTTCAGTGGAAAGCTGAAGTCAAAGTTAATATGCAGAGAAGCAGGTGAAACTTGTTCCTCAGGTTCGGGCAGTGTTCAGCTTGCTGTTGAGTTACCTGTTGGATTACTAGTACAGTAGCTTGCTGCACATGGAGATAATGGGATTTTTTTTTAGTAACCTGCATAATTTCTAAGGTCTTTAAGTTCCGCTAACTGTGACCCTTTACCAGCCAGGGTCAGATGTGAAATGACCTCTCTGTACAAGAATCTTTAATTTCCGATTTTCCTCACCCTTCCCAAACATGTGATAAGGGTTTCCATCTATGCTAAGTAGTATTAAATATTTCTCCAAACCAGCAGAGTGTCAATCAGGGGTTTGGGGTCAAGATGGAGGTGGTTATGTGGTTTGTAGTCGTAGCTCACAAGCACCATGTCTCCCAGGAGACCTTCCTGGTGCACACAACTCCAGGAGATGTTGGTTTGCTTACTACTACCTGTGCAGCCTGGAGGGGCTGACAGGTTGGCAAAGGTTAGGCAGGTGAAGTCAGGCTGTGTAATAGACTTGGAAATTACTTTCACATACTTGTTACTATCCCAGTTTAAAAAAAAAAAAAAAAAAGTTAAAAAAAAAGAGGGAGGAAAGAAAAAAGAAAGAAGGGGGAAAAAAAAGAAAAGGAAAAAAGAAAGAAAAAAGGAAAAAACATAAGAGAAGAGGAGGTTTCTGAGCCTGACACAGTCATTGGGTGTAAACATTGTAAAAGTACTCTGTAATGGCTGAGTGTTGGTGGGTTCAAAGCACCTCTTCCCCTCTCCAGATGGCCTTTTAGCATCAGTGGATTGTTGCTGTTCTCTCTCCTCTGAAGCATCACCAGTTTTAGATTCTGCCTTATTGTTTTGGCAAACGTGCCTTTCAGTAGCTGGCATGAATATCTGATCAGTCTACTTGATACTTTCCAAGTTGGACAGATCAATAGCACAGGCATTCCTGAAACGCAGTTAAAAATGCTTTTTGGTTCAAAGTTTCTGTGCTATGGACAGCAACAAGATCCCAGCAGATAAAGGGTAAGGCACCTTTTACTCTTGCTGTGTCGGTCCCTGGAGTCTGAATCCCTGTCTCCTTCCAGTCTGCATGTGAGCTAGTTGGTTTGCTCTGCACTGTGTGTCTCCTCACAGCCCACTGTGAAATGGCATAAAGGAGGACACACAGATCAAAAGACACTATTACATAGAAATGTGGGAAAAACATTACAAGAAGGCAAAGTGCTGCAGTGAAGAACTCTTAACATCTTTCCCCAACTCTGCTTTAGCTACTGGGCTATTTCCCTTTCCTTCCCAGTGTGATATAAATTTTATCGTCCCAGTAACATTAATTTGTCAGATCCGCCTCTCTCTGAGAGACTTCTGACAAGAGGGCTGGCACAGCGAGCTCCTGTGCTCTCTATCTCCCCATCAGACTTTTCAAATATTTTGATGTGGGTTCAGAAGCTTCTTTCTTCTGCTGTTTTTATTTCTAAGTACAAATTTCATGGTCCCCAGAGGTAGATTCAGATTTTAAAGGTAAGCGCAATGCAGTGTCACTGGGTATGCTTCAGGCTCTTGCACATGAAATACGGAAGCATAACAATCCCTTCACCTCCTTCCAAACATCAGTGTAGCCCTACTGCCTATTGGACAAAGCCATGCAAAAATCAGTAAAATCCTCAGTACAGCCAGCTGAGTTGGCTGTTCACCCTCTTCAGCTGTGGGCATTTGACAGTTGTGTGAGATGCTTTTTAGCAACTTTCTGATGAAGTTGCTTATAAATTTTGCCCCCTCCAGAGCACCATGGATCCTTTCCAGGAAACCAAATTTCAAACCAAGGTCATCTAAGAGGTTGTCTACCACAGTCGTGCTTGACATTTTGACTTCAGGCAAGACATGTAAGTGCATTGGTGTGCTATGCCAAAAATGTATTTCTCAGTTTTATGTCTTAAAAGCATTTTCTAACCCAAGCTCAGGCAATGAAGTTACCTAGCGGCGCTGTAGATGATTTATGGCGGGTTTGCTTTGTTCTTGGATGAAGGCACAGGGTCTACTGAGAAAACACGTGAGGCTCATGTGTGATGAGAAAACCAACCTCCAATGAGCTTACATACTCACTCTGTTCCTTGGTATCCAGTTTTATTTTTCACAGACCTCTCATTACACCTCCTTTTCTATACTTTTCAAATTCCTCACCTTTTTTATAGGCCTTTTTAATAGTTTGTTGTTTTTTTTTTTAATATAGCCTTTTCAATAAGATTCTCCTCAGCCAACGTGCCTCTTTCCAGACAATGCCTAAGGCATCTCACATAACAGACCTCTGAAAGGCTGTGGATGTCCTGTCTGATGGTTCAGTGTCCATTTGCCAGTCATCCTGCAGAGGGTTTTGCTACTTTAGCAGCACAAGAGCAGCAAGTAAACCTCATCTTTCTTTAAAAAAGGCTTCATAAAACAAGGGGAGGCCATTCCCAGCCATCTGTAACTGTGAGGCTGCAGGAGGAGGCTCTCTGCATGAAAAAGAAGTACTGCCCAGGGACCAGCTGGGGTGGAAATGTTGCTCCCAATGCTGAAGTCCATGGGCTTTCGGTGCAGGCAGGTGCCTGCATGTCTCTAAGGAGGTGGGGGCTGTGTGGGTGAAGCTGTAGAGGGAGAGATATGGGGTTACAGCACTAGAAAAGAATGGGAGGGCAGGGAACACCCTTTTTCCTCTATCTGGGTGGAGGGCACGCATGGCCTGGCATAGGATGTAGGTACCAACTTTGTCCCACCACCACTGCAGAGGGATCACAGCAGGTTCAGTCTGAGAGAGCTCTCAGAGCAGATAGCTCTCATCATGTGCAAGTTACAAGTTACTACAAATCCAGGATTGAGTTTCTAATGCAATACATGTGATCTGGGGAAGAAGGTATCTGAGAGGTGGAAAGATGATCCTCCAGCTAGAGTGGGTGTAAAAGACCAAAGCTCCAAAATGGCTTCTCATATCCCAGCACGGGCTGAAACAATATTTAATTTGTGCTCTCACAAATGCACAGAGCTCATCAAAGCTGCAAATGAAATCAGCCTCTGTAAACTGAGTAGCAAGAAGGGAGGAAAACTGGGGACCCAGGACCGGCTTTGAACCTGCAGTGTGTCACCTTGATAAACTGCGGGTATCACCAGTGTGAGGGAGAGCCTAGAGCAGGGGCCCCTTTGGCAGACGGCTCTCTTCAAGCTGGCTGAGGCTTACCTGTGGCAGATAAGGGATGTATGAAACATACAGCCAATTGGAACACCTTGCTGTATCTTGATGCATCTTATAGCTCTAGCATCAATAGTATCTTTGCTAAAAGGTGTCTTAGAGAAACCTTAAACAATTCCTTGGTAGAAAATTAGATTTCAAGTAGAGGTCAACTCTGCCTTTACTCATGTCATGCTTTTCTTTTGTGACTTTACTTCCAATATGTTACTCAAGAACTTGCTTCATTGTTCTGCTGGAAAAAAAAAAAGGAAAAAAAAAGGTTTGTTTTTCTCCAAGGTTTGTGAGCTGTTCCGCATGAACTTCAGTGTATCTGACAAATCTGGAATGCTTTTGCTTCAGTGGACTACGAGATACCCAGATAAATGCTTTTGCACTGAAAACTGTTTTGGTGTCTGCAGTCCAAGCAAAATGGGGAAACATCCATATTGTCACAATGGGGTCATGTTGTTCCCTCTATATAAAACAAAACTTTTTGCAGAATACAGGATTCAACAATTTGTTAGTCGCTGCATTTTTGAAAAAGAACCTCCAGTTTTCCTGTTAGTTAGTGCTCTTCCTGCAATGTAAACAATGATGCTCGATCAACCAACCTGACACCATTATAATGAGCTGTACCTGATACCTTAATGAAAACATCTGTGTGTAGGCTACAGGGGAGGTGAGAAATAGAGACTGTTTTTCTGACTATATTGGCGTGTTCAAAACTCTGTAGAGTCCAGATAGATAGTCTCTCTTCATACCTTTCCTTGTTGGCTTTTTTCTTTTTCTAAATCTGCTCTGGGTATCCAGCATTGGGTATCCAGGCCCAGCCCCAAGTCCTCGACTCATGCCGCAGTTCTGCTGCTCTGGGCTGTATTGGTGGTGGTAAGGAAATCCAGCAACCAGGAAGGACTGTGGTGACACTTGGTGGTTTCTCTGCAAGCACATCCCACGTGCCATGTTGCTCTGTTCTCTAATCCCCTCGAGCAGACATTTTGATTCCCATGTCACACACTTCTGACTTAGGCCACATTTAAGACCTTTCAGCCTCACCTCCTGTTTCTCCAGTGGTTAGAATATTTTTCTTGCATTCTCTGTGCATCCCTCAAAGGCACTACTGTGCACGAGGGCATTGTTCAGCATGCAATACCTCATTCACAAATTTTCCCAGGCACTCTTCTAGACCCAGCCAACAAGGGCATTTTTTTAACAGAAATGGAGTTTCAACCTATGTGATACAGTGTTTATGGAGCTGACTGAGCCTGTGGAAAGCTGACAAGAGATAATTTTGTTCAACTGTGAAGCCTTGAACCGTGAAGTTCGCAGCATTGCTCATCCTTTCAGAACACTGTCATAATTTGATGGATTAATCAGGGTTACTTAGCAGGGATGCTCATCTGGCAAGATGATCCTCTAGCTTTTCATACAATCATAGAATACCAGGTTGGAAGGGACCGCACGGATCATCTGGTCCAACCTTTCTTTTGTGCCTTTTGTGTACAAAACTCAAGGCCAATGAGCAGCTGCATCAGGCTCAAACAGTATTGTTAAACTTCAGTACCAAGACCTACATGTGATTTTTTTTTTTCTCCCTTGAAGATGCTGCAGTACTTTGTTTTTGCTGAGGTGCACACTTCATTGTAACCTGCATCATAGCAGCTGATGACATTCATAGACCCTTCTTTTGCCCCAGCAGCATTGAGGAGATATGTGTTTTCTATCTCTGGTATATAGTTGTTATTAACAGTCCAGCGCATGTCAGCATTATTGTTCAAAGGACATTTGTGCTTCAAGCCCTCTGGTGCAAGTTCTGTTGACAGCTTTGAAATCACACTTTCTGCCCTTCCCCAGTAAGTCTTCAAGCTTCCTAAGGCCTGTCTTGGGAGGTGATCAGCTCTCAGACACAAGACTGTGCACATGTGTGTGCCAGTGTCCCGAGGCTCAAATGTTCTTTGTCCCGAGGAAAGGTCATGAAATGTCTTTTGCTAGTGAAGCCAGGGCCTTCAGTTATGTTGGCTGTGAGATGGCAAAGACTCTTATTGTTACCTGCATACAATATACTCAGGTTGGACTTTGAGGCTTGTGATTCTTCCTGCACCCTTCTGCGTGTCAGACTGATGTTCGGGTTTCTTTCTTCTCCCATCTTAAAGAGAGGTCAAAAGCAAACTAGCTTGATGCTTTCTTTGCTGCCTGTCCTGGTTTGTGTGCCATGTTCTGTGCTTTTGGCACCTGCCTGGGCAGCTTGTATTAATACTTTGATTTTAGTTTTCAGCCTTTGATCTGTTCTCCTTTAGCTATTAATTGTCTTATCCATCAGTGTGACTGTTTTTCCCTCGAGAGGAGATGGTCTCTTCCTCTGCCCTGTTTTCCCTCATATTAGAGCTATAACATGTTCACAGTGCCTGAACTTAGCTTTGTAATGTATTTTTCTCAACACACTGCATACAGTAGAATGCAGCTTCTCAAATGACATCACATCTGCAAATGGATTTGTCTTGTGGTATCTGAATATGACCATGCCGTAGTTGTGTCCAGGACTGAAGGAAGGAATGTGTTTTGCAGAATGACAGGGATGTATTTCGGGTTGGAGTCAGCCCCTCATGAAGCAAATTATGCTTCTGCCTCAGATCAAATGCTCAGACTAGAAAATGCTGGGGCTGCAAGTTCAGCTTAATAGTGTCTTATTCCTGGTGGCAGGAACCTTCAGAAACTCTCCAGTGTTGGAAGGCTTGGATCACCTTTTCCCCCGAAGAGCTCCAGCAGATCAGGAGTAAGCAATATAGTCTGATTACGGCTTCCAGACTAAATCTCATGACTGTTTCAATAAACCCAAAAGCAAAAGCTTAATTTTTTTCTAGACATCTCCCTACAAATTGTGTTCTGTTAATTGAAAACCCTTTCTAATTAACATTTTCAGAGTACCCTTCTTGAATAGCCACTAATTAATGTTTGCTCTATTTTGCATAGTACCCAGAATAAAATCTCTTTTTAAGTGATTTAGTTTAAACCATTGCACTGTGAAGAGTTTTATACCTTTGGAGTGTTTTGGGTTTTCACTGTTTAGGTAGCTTAACTACATATATTTTAAATGCTTTTCCTTTTTTCCTTTTAGTTCTGCTGCAGTCTGCTCTCAAAATATCCTGAACCATAGATTTCTCTTCTGTGCTAATTCTGTAAATGCCATAAAGTCTTCCCATTTCCACATGAAGGTTTTTTTAACCTTCTCTTACCCAGAAAAAAATTTCTGGCTGCTGCAGAGGAATGTCTGCTCTCAGCCATATTGTTTCAATACAGCTACCTCTTGACTTGCTAAATATTCCACTTCTAGATGAGAGTCAGTTTTTTAAAAAAATTAACAAATTGAGTATTTTCTCCCTTTTTCATAACAAAATAAACCCCCTTTTGTCCCTAAACACATACGGCTCCTTTCAGCCTCACCACTACTGAACGTTACAGGCATGGTGCAATGAAACCTTATTTTTCTGAGTTACAGAAGGTCTTCTCCACTTGCACGCTGCTGGATGTCTACCCACTCTCTCTCCACGCCTGCCTGCGCTGTGCTGCAATGCTGCCCGTGGGAAGCCCCAACCTTCCAGCAACTGACCTTGCTCCAGAGCTGGGGGCAGCTTTCCAACTGGAAGTGGTAGGTGCCGATAGCATGATGCCCAGGCTGATTTGCCCCAGGTCTCGTACCGCTGCACTGAGGTGATGCTCCATGCTTTGGAGGGTGCCATCCCAGCACCTCCCACTGACATGGGGCAGCTGGAGTCAGAGCCAGTTTGGGAGTGAGGACAGGCAACCGCCAAGTGTCCCCAGAGGAGCAGTAACCCCAAACACAGTGCTTTCCTTATCTAACATTTTTCCTTTGCAGATACACATTTTTCAAGCCTGTCCTGCTGCACAAGGTGATGTGCCTTATTCTGAGTAAAGGTGGATCTGGCTGCTCTTGGGAGGATGAATGTACTGCTCTGCACTCCTCTGACTTAGGGTCATACTGACAGCCCTGCCTGAACCTTTCTAGATCCTCAGTTGCTCTGAAATCTCCAGACAAGAATAGAGGCAGGGATGTTCTTTCATTTCTAGTTGTCAAAAAGATTGCAAGACCATTTTTTCTATAGATGGATGTGAACTTGCCCTAACTATCCAAGCTTTTCCATCTTCATATGAAATTACTTCAGCATATTTCTACAGAGGGCTACACTGAGTACAGCATACAGGAAAGTTAATAATAGAAAAGCAAGGAAGTTAAAAGTAAAATCTGAAGTTTTAAAATTCATTCATGTTAATAATGCATACTGCTACTTTTAAAAATTCCTTGTTATGTTTTTGCAGTGCTATTTCAAAAATCTCTCTATAAAAAAAGGCTAAAAATTGAATACAATTCATAACTTTTAAAGTTGCTTATGATTTTAATGGAGAAGCTGCTGGTGACCATTGGTTCAATGATTCACACAAAGACCTTAGGAGCATGGGAAGAAATTGAGGAAAGGTCACATATTTGCTTTTGTCTTTCTGTTGCTTGTGACACCACTACAACACACTGTAACACTCAGTGAGGCTTCTCTGATAAAGGCTTGTGAGTGTGCTGCCAACTTCAAATGCTGTTCTAGCATGAGGTTTAAAAGGGAACCACCAAATTGGCTCTTGTCACCTTCTGGGGGAATATTTTCTAAGGCTTGGAAGACTGGATGTTTTCCCTCTTCCTTTCTAAAAGGTGGTTAAATTTCCCATGGAATTACCTGGAAGTCTCTGAATATTTGGGAATAGTCAAGCCCTGGCATGATGTTGGATGCTCAGATAGGCAGGTAGGAAGGCTATTGGTGCACAGATTTCTCTTCATGAATTTTCATACTGCTATCACTGCCCAAAAGCTGTTCTTCATTTAGTGGTACTTAATGGACTCATAGAGCCTTTGATATGGGGCAATTTGGCAGATTAACATTGATTTAGAGCGGTTTAACAGTTCCTAGGTGTCGCATGTTCACTGAGCTGGAAATACTGAGATGGCAAAGTGTATATGGAAGAAAGAAGATCATTCTTAATATCATTAAGATACATTTGATTAAAAAGAAGTAGAAAAGGCTTGCAAACAGAATTTACTGCTTCTAAACAACAGAACGGATAGAAATACCAGGACAGTTCTTGGGACTTGAATTATAATGCTTGCAGAAAGCAGTTTGGAGGGATGCAACCAGACAAATAAGGTGGTTCCCAATCAGCAAATGCAGGAGCTCTTTCTGCAGCCACCTCCACAAGGGTAGGCCCATGGCCAGTGGCTCACATGGACAGATCAGGGAGGCGGCCTTTTTCCTGATTCCAACTCTAAAAAGCAATTAACTCCACTTTGTTTGGGATTCTTCTGGCTGGAGGCCGTAGACAGCAAACAAGAAACACCAGGTGGAGGCAATGTCTCTCCCCAGGACCACATCAGCCTCTTAGTGGATGCAGCTGATATCACCTGAAGTCTTTCCCTACCCCTGATCAAGCTCTAGGAGTCCTATTTCATCCCAGCCCGGGCTGCTCTTGGGCAGTAGCTGGTTTTGCTGCTGTGTCATGCAGGTAGGGGTGTGTGCGCGCGCATGTTGTCTCACTGGGTGCCAGGAGCCTGTACTAGGGCTAGTCCCAACATGGAGGGGACAAAACCTGACTAGGTACGTGGTAATTTGAGGTGTTTACTGGGGTTTGTGCTGCTCTAACTACATGGCTGGTGTCAGCCTGCTTGCTCTGTTACAGCTGGCCTGTGTATGCCCGCACAGCGGCGGCTACCCTGGAGCTGCCTGTCCCTCTGAAATCCGTGTGCTACTCGGGCTGAAATAGCAAGCGTTGTGCTGCTAGCAGTCAAGGCCAGTTGAGTTCACAAGCTCTTTCAAGGAGGTCTCTGTGGATGAAATCTAATAGGATAAATAATATCCCCTCTAAGAAGGTCCAGAGGTCCCTGCAGTAGAGGTGGGAATGGGAGCTGTCTCTGCCCTGCCTACAGAATAACAGTGTCTGTAAGACTGACTGCTTACAAAGGGTCTGTAAACCCCACATCACCTTTGAATTTGCTTTATAACTCAAGGAAAGCTTAATTTGGTGCCCTACTTTCCCCTGTTAACCAAGTTGTCTTGGTCCTGAAGCTGGTTGTTCTTGGGCAGCCCAAGTGCTGGCTGCAGCAGCAGCATAGGATTTCACCACAGCTTGCTGTTTGGTTTTCACAATGTTAACAGGGTGAGCTGAAGAATTTAAAAGGAGAAGGGGATAGTTTCCTCATCTAGGGGCACTGGTAACTCTGGGAGCCTTTTCTAGCCTTGTATTTGCCATCTACTTCCCCAGTGGGAAGCCTGAAGGAGCAAAATTAATCTATTTCCTACTGTTTAGCTGTATTTATTTTCCACTGCCTGTGTCTCTGCCTGCAGCACCACTAATGTTCCCAAAGCACCTGAAGTCATTTATTTTCTACCTCTGCTTGTGGCAGTGGTATTGCGCCCTAGAAGGTTCTGCTTGTAGCCTTCTGGGCTTTATTGGGGGTGCTCTAGGCATGTGAGAAAATAAATACTTAGGAACAGTATGTGTTAAATCCACCGTGGGTGTCTAGACTGCCAAGGTTTGTGTATGTTTTCAGTTTTAATAAGTGTACATAGATATATGGCTAAGTATCTGGTAGACAAACATACTCTAGATGCTGCAAGCTTGCTATTCGTATGGTCCTCTCAGGAGCCATTTGAACAGCATCAACTTCCCTTTATAAACACTGTAACATTTCTTTAAAAACTTAAATTACTTTTGATGGTCTCCATTTAATTAGTAAAATCTTTGCTATGTTTGTCTTGTTTTATGAGCTTTCCTGGGTCATTCAAAGTCCTCTGTGAATAAGGAGGATGCTCTGTCATTGCTGGGGCTGTTCAGGTCTTGCTGCTCTGAACTGAGCTGTGCATACACAGACCAAGGTTCAGGGTTTTGGGAGAGATCAGCTGAGGAAAGGAGCCAGTTGCCTGTTTTTTTGCTAAAGAATGGTGAGGTTTTTCATGATTAAATGACTACAGGCTTCTAAAGTAACAAGACTTTAATTCTTTTTCATGATTATAAATGGCTGAGAGTCAAAATAGGTCCATTTATTTCCACAACTGGCTGCCTAAGCAGTGCCTTGTTCATGCTTTGAATAATTTGTGTTTTCCCCCCTTTCATGCTCCCAACTTCTGATGATCTTTTGCAGGTGTATCTACACATATTTCACATTTCTCTCAGCTGTGCTCCTTTACCCCAGGTGGTATCACTAATACAGCCTCTAGATCTTCACTGGCATATTTCTTGGCTGCTGGCTCAGTCATATATTTAAAAAAAAATAGTTGCTGGCTTCAAGATGGATCTGGGGACAGCAGCCCTGCTAACCAGTTTACAGCCAGTCTGGTCCCTAACCGTGAGCCTGCAACCAGGGAAGATCTGAGGAAGGGAGGTGAGAGGGTAAGCCAAGCGTGTTTTGCTCTTATTTCACTTGGGTGCTTTTTCTCTTTTGCCTGTATCTTGCTAGCAAAGGCACCTGCTGCTTGTCTGACAACTGGCTGAAGCTCAAGCTGGATAAAAGCTCATGAGATATTTAAAACTTCTGTAATTTGAGCTCCCATGTAGCTTCCCTACTTACCACAGGGGAGACAAATCTTCTTACTCAACTGTCAAAAAAGCCCAGCAGCAAAGCTGGAAGAAAGATGTATGTGAGCCCTTGGTCTCTGCGGGAGCTCCCAGGAGCACACTTGGTCTTCTCCTGCCTTATAGGCATTGCCTGGAGCTTTACAGGGACCTCTGGGGTCATCCTGGGCACTCTGGCACCAAAGAAGTCACCTCCAATGACTTTGCTGAGCAGAGTGGACAAAAGCTGTCTGAGCAATTGATAGAGTTTGAAGTTACAGATGAAAAGGGGAACTTCTCATCAAATAATTTAACATTTTCTGTAATGCTACTGTCCCCTGGCTTGCTCTCCTGATGACCCTCCATTGGCCTGTGCTCATAGGGGTCATAGAAAAACCTCTCTGTCTATTGAGGAGCGGGTGGAGGAGGAGGAGAAACTAGAAAGAAATTGGTCTTTTTTTTTTTTTTTCTTTTCCTCTGAAAGATGTTAAGTTCTCTAGAACATCATGTCTATCTGGCCTTGCCCTGGAGCAAGATCAGTTCCATATATAAATACAGATATTAAGGAAAAAAAGATTAATGCAAACCAGTGTCTTACTCATGTGAAACTGGAGTGGCTGTGAAATCGATACAAAGCATCCAGTCTGTGTTTAACATGCTTTTACTGAAGTTACTCAAAAAGCTATGAAATGAAAAATAACAGCTGATTCTTATGAATTTTTCTTCCTGGGGGTTTATAAATATCTTGGGTATTTTTGTTTTGGATCATGTTTGACATTCACACAGCCCAATGAAGAAGATATATATAAGATGAGTAGCTCTAAAATGCCTCTTTGGAACATTTTGGAGGCTTCTGAACAGGCTCTGTGTTGAGGCATAATTGACATTATGGCATCTATCCTACCACTCTAAAACTTAAAGCTGAAACATTTGAAAAAACCTATTTCTCCAGTGCACTCCCCCAGGTCACAGTCCAAAATCCTGGTTTTTAGCAATGTGGGCTTTTAAAAAAAATGTACCTTATCAGGAGGTGAGGGAAGGCACTCCATGAACTTTGCATCCTCTCTGTTACAGAGGCTGCACCTGAGCCAGCTGCTCCTCCAGATCCTGCCAAGACTCGTGCAGGTATGGTTTATAACACTTGTCTTTAGGAAAAAGCAGATTTCTCAAACAAGAAGGTCAGTGTTGAGAGCTTTCAGAGCTCTGGGTTGCTCACCTTGAGTGAGGTAACTAGCTGCAAAGCAACCAGGCATCCGGTAGGAAAACTCCCTCAGTAAGTCAGTATTTCAGAATTTGCCAAGACTGGGCATTTACCTGCTATTTAGTCAGCACCCATCAGGACTGCAACTAATTGAAGCCAAAGGGACCACTCATGGTGTAAGTTACTGGGCAACGTGAGCAATGATAATGCTAGTTGGCCTTTAATTAGCCATTTACAGTTCATTTCAGAGCTTAGAGAGCTCAAGTTGGTTTCACTGCTCCTGTATATGGGTTCCTTGTGGATTAATTTGTAGCTCCCACAAAAGTTATGAAGGGCTGGTGACTGCAGAGCTGCTGATGTCTGCAGGTGCTTGCCCCACTCTCCTATCCCCTCCATTCATCACCTGAGAAATCAGGATTTTTCTCCTCCTTTATCACAAAATATCTGTGGTGTCTCAGGTATCTCAAATAAATCTTACTGATTTCTCTTGGTGCCTGCTAAATTACAGCAGCTTTGCTGCAGGATAACAAGCCTGGCTACCTCCCAGCTGGCTTCTTTGCTGGTTGTCCAGCTGTTGTCCGTAGCACTTTCCTGGTCAGGTTGTCTGTCACAATGCTGGGTTTATTCTTTCTCATTCCTTATATCTCTGTAAGTATATTTGATTAGGGTTGAACACCTGAAGTCTGTGGGAATTAAAATTCTTGATTATTGCCCCCATTAACATCTATGCAGGGAGACTGGTTCTCAACAGGGCTGGATAGAGATTTTTTTTTTTTTCTGATGGGTTTCTTTTAGAAATGTATTTCATGGAAACATTTTTTTTTTCTTCTGTTGTTGTCTGTGTATTTTAACAGGTAGGCTGACTACTGTGGTGATTGCTGCTGAAAAACGTTGGCTGGGCAAATAGGATTAGTGATAAGTTTCAGTGCACCCTTACTGTGCATCCCTTGAGGTCTGAGGTCTTTCCTGGGACCCTGTGGTCGGACTGTTGTGATTTGATGTGGATTGCTGCTATAGCATTGCTGAATCTCATTAGATTTGACATTGCTGTGAACTCAGAGAGGTGGTTTATTGTTAATCAGCTTCTCTGTTAATCTTGTGTATGTCCCCCTGGTGTGTAAAATGCTCCCCACAAACTTATACTAGAGTCTCTTCTTGGCTTTGTCTCCTTGTTTCTGTTTGTGTTTGGCGTGAGCAATTATATGTATTGCAGTGAGTAACATATCATTTGCCGAATCCTGCCAAGAAAAAACTCTCCTATTCTTCATAGTTGTTTGTGTTTTTTTAAATAAACTGGCTTCTGTAGTATTGGTCCTTGTCTGTTCTGGGAAATGGATCCTTTGCTAAAAATGTTTTTCACCAATACATCTTGCTGTACCAGTATTGAAAGCATCTCATCTTGACAGGGATACAAGTGCTCCCTTTGGAAAATGCGACTAGGATTGAGAAATCCATTTTGGTACCTTTGGTCTTCTGTATTGCTACTTATGAATCACCAATGGGACATGCTCTTGTTCGAGTTTTAAATAGCAGCAACTTTCCTTTGAAGCTGTGCCCATGTGGACAGCGAAATCTAGAGCTGAGTTCCTGCGAAAGGTGGTGAATGCTTATTGTGTGGAGGGGAGTGGCAATGTATTTGGGTGCCTCAAGTCCATGTTGAGCTTAAGCACAACAGCAGCAATCAATTTGAATATGATTGCTACAAGATCTGCTTGTCCCCACCAAAGATCTCAAACAGAGCATACAGTGCAGACTCAGACCTAAGGGTGGGAGGGAAGTTGCTGAGGGGAGATGAGCAAAGCAAAAGGATATGCATTTTTGAAACAGAAGCATCTAGATCCCGTCTAGAGGCCTTACCCTGCAGAAAAAACAGCCACAACAGTACACGTTTAGATCCTCACCACCGATTTGTTTGTAAAACTGGAAGGTTTGAATCCCTTCAACCCCCAGTTCCTGCAGTCTAAAGCTGCTGAAGAGTTTCATAAGGACGTGTAGCTAGTGTTATCCCTGATAAAAGAGGGGGAAAACCAAACCACAACCTGTCATATACTTTATCAATTAGCAGATTGGATCTGGATAAAGAATTATGCCTACCTGTCCTCAGCTGTTTCCTGGTTGCTGGATTTACTGACTCTATTCCTCTTGACTGAAACATATCTGAATATCCAAGTTTTCATGCTGCTACTTAATATGGGCAAAGCAGCGAATTTAAAAATCAACCCTTTTGAGGAGCAAATATTTTCAGCCCTTCACTCTTTCACTTTTCTGCCTTTTCACTCTGTTCTCTGAGCTGTGAAAGCTTTTAATTTCTCTGCATTTGACTGTCACCCCTGCGGACATGACTCATCAGCGGAGGGATGGACACAAAGTTTGTGTTCTGCGGTTTCTTTGTAGGGACACATCTGTCCTGAGGCAGTTCTGCTTTTTGAGTAGCAGGGGGCTTTAGTGAGGAGAAGAAAGGTGTTTTTGACTAGGAATGATAAAGGGTATCTAGTAAAAGCTTCTAAGAAAAATAGTCCCCTAAGTTCCTTCAATTGTGTGTTAATAGGGCTTTGTGTCTGTGAGCATCCAAAGGTAGAGTTTGGTCTGTGGAGGCAGCACAAAAAGACGTGGGCATCCTAGAGGGCCTTCTCTCCCTGTATTGCTCTGAGCTTGGAAGGGTCACTGCTCTGCTTTTGAACACAGTTCCAGAAGGAGATAGGTCTTATTTACACTACAAATAAAACTGTGGGGTGTACCTGGGTTCTGACACATTGCTCCACGGAGAGCTCCCAGCAGTAGTCTTCTCCGTGCAGCCATTTATTCTTTCCTTTGTCCCTTAGGTTTTTCCCACTATCATGGTGTTAGGGTGCCCCAGGGAGTTTTGCAACTTCAATTAGCTTGTGCTGACTAATTTACCTGTATGTATCAGCTAGCTGGCTTGCTCTGGGGCACAGATGTTTGTGATTCACTGCAGGTGTTCAACACCACTTGGAGCCAAGTCACAAAAGTTTGCTTCTGGACTGATACAAATCCCTTTGGAGTGCCTGGTCTTGCCTGTGAATAGGCAATAGCTATGTGGAATACTAATTTTTTAAAATTCTAGTGTGATCATCCCTGGCTTTCTGGTCTCTGTTCAACCCCAAGGAAAGCACAAAGACTTTTTTTCCAAATAAATAATCTCAACTAATTGTCTATAGAGTGCTATGTGACAGGAGGAGGGGGTGTTCTGGTCCCAGATGATTTACAGCTGGGATGATAGGTGCAGTCCGAAGAGTGTTAATGAAGTGAATGGAGAATAGGAATATTGGACTGGAGAACAAACATGAGGTGACTGTACAATGCAGTGACTTTTCCTGGTTTTCAGACCTAGGAAGGAGCATACCAGTGATCAATCTAGAAACATCTTGCACATGTACTATTGAGATCAGTATGACTGATCATGCGTAATTGATATAGTACAGCTCTAGTAATGACTCAGTCAAATGTGGATTTTTTGTGTGATTGTGTTGGAGCAGTGAAGCATTTTGAAATGTCCCTTCAGACCACTCTGCTGACTGGTATGTGCAGGAGAGGCTGGGTAAGAGTTCCGTGGAAGAAAAATCTGTTCAAAGCCACTTTCTCCTGTTCTTGCCAGGTGGGGTAAGTAGTTTTCCTCTTCAAACAGATCAGCCCTGGAAATGTTTCTTTTCTGACTGCTGTTTTTAGGGAATCCCGGGAAGATATTTTATGATGTTCATGAATGAGTTCAGCAAATGCATATGATGTTTCTCAAACTCTTTTGCTACTGTTAAGGGAACTTCTGGGATTTTGCTTTTTCTGTTAAAGGTGACTGACTACACGTGTGTAGGAATTTAACTTCATAAGCTCACGAACTTGAGACAAATGAATGCATTTCCTCCAGTTTCCTGTGTCTTTAATCTCAATAGGCTTTGATAATGTAAGAACAGAGAAAGGACAGCTTGTTGTGATGGGCAGTTTAATCTTACCTGCCTGCTGGTAAAACACACTGGTTGATCTAGAGCACTGCAAAGTATAAATTACCTCTGTAACACTGATAAACAGTAATGGGGCGGGGGGGAAATGGGGACACTTAAAGAAATATTACATCTTAATTGTAATTCTCTGCTGGGATCAAGAGATCTGGTTCATCCTTGAACTTCTGCGGTTTACTAAGTCTCTCAACCCCACAATAATTATTTCCTTAACCCTTAGTAGGTTGGTGACATAATCTTTGGCACAGCAGTAATTGTATAACAGCTTGATGATGGGACTCTTTAGTCCATGCTTATTATATGACCAAAGCAATTAGCCAGCTAAGTACATCTGATTCTTCTGTGACTTTGTAAGCAAACTCATAATCTAAATGATGTCTTAATACAAAGAAAGGGAGGTTAGATAATCCCCCTAGCCCCTTAAAAGAGAGTAAACTGCGTTCCCTGTTACTTCAGAGCCTCTTTGACTGCATAGAAAAGGGATAATAGGGGAACAGATTGAAAATACATAACCTGACTTGGTCATGGAACTGTAGACTGGCAATGACACTTGAAGAGCTTGTCACACCCAGCCCTTTGTTCTGACCTCAGAAGACACAGGACCCTGTCAAGAACTTCTTACTGTGTCTTGCCTCTCTATTATAATGCAGGGTTGGCTCTTACCAGATTTTCAACCTGATCTGACATAAAAGAGATTAAAAGTCCTACAACCTGTCAGTTGATGACCAAGCAGTCTACAGGTGTCACAGCTTGGGAATGCAAGGATGGGTATTGTTTGAGAAGATCAAACATGGGAACACAGAATGAAATTGAGTCTAGTCTGAATATTGGGCCAATATTTCCCAGCAGTAAGGTCTAACAGTCTGCAGAATATTTCTGGGAAAACGGCAACAGAAATCGTGTTAACTATGGTCTTTGTGTGAGTGTTCAGAAAACCAAAACCTTGTGTACAGCCCTATAAAGGTCTGTACTATGCCATTAGGAATGAACAGGCATTGCCTTGGCGACACGCACCAGCCAGACCCAGGCTAAGCTGGCTGTGATGGGAGCCCCTTGCTGCAGGAACAGCTTTCTTCCCTGTCTAGGCAGCAAATTACATGTTAGTCAATTGACTGCAGTCTAAGGAAGGGCCTAGGCCTATTTCACAAAGATGGATATTTCACTAGTTTAACCAAGTTAAGTTAAGGCTGAAGTTCATGGGAACTTGGGAAGAAGTTTGGTTACCTGTCCACCTCCCAGACCTTGTTCTGACCTTCAGGTGTGCTGACTCTGACCCACCTGTGGCACTTCAGCCTGATTTCAGTGTGTTGCACTGAGGTCTTCTCCTAGCAAATCAAGCCTGACAAATCCAGAGTAGCTGTCTGCCCTGATAGAGGGGATCTATTGCATTTGCCTATTAAGCCTTGTTTTTGATGACTTATTTTTCCTTCTACTCCAAACTCCCGAATCCTGAAGTACTTAAAAGAGCAGGCTCTGTTATCTATCCCACAGGAGTGGGGCAGTGTCAGAGGCATATGATAACACTCACTGTGGCAGGCACCAAAACCAGGCACAGGAGCTCAGCATTTTGACTGTCTAGGAACGGGTAGAATTTTGCTGTCATGTCTTGTGGGAAATGATCCCCTTCAGAGGAATGAGATCTGCTAACACTGTGGTGTTGTGTGGAAGGGGTGATGTTAATATCTGAACTGCTTTCTGTAACACCTGTATGGGTCACTGAGAGCTCCCCAGTTAGCTTTGCTGCTGTGAGATGGGAAAGGCTGACTGGACTCCGAGTTTTAAATGCAGCCCGTATCTACCTTCTGTAATTGTTTTATGCAAGCCTGTGAGGGCAGGCATGGAGGGCATCCCTTTCAAAGAGCAAAAAGGGGCTCATTTGGCTTTACTCAGTATGCTTATGGGGTGGAATAAACTTAAATATCCTCTTCAATTTTGTTAGGAGAAATCCCATTTGCATGTTACACCATTATTAGCAGAGACAATGGGACAAACATTGGTACCCTGTTAATTATGGGCATGTTAATGATATATACTTCTGCAGTCAAATAGCCTTGCATGTCTATTTCCTGTCTTAATTTTGTGCTGTGCTGTTTGAAATGTTAATAAAGCCAGAATTCTCAAAGGTCATCTTATTTTTTTTTTTTTTTTTCTGTTTTATTTCAGAACAATTTAAATGAGGTTTTTGTTCCTGATGTTGCTAACAGTGTTAACTTTCTTTTTTAATTAATGAAGGTGTGGGTACATGTCTTTGCCCTGGTCAGTGAGTTAAATGAGAAAATCTCTGTATTCTCCTTAAAACAATTTCTTGGCATTTTCCTTCCATGATGTGTGTCCTGTCTCTCCTTTCTCCCAGCAGCCTCTACTTCTTTCTTTTCATATGCTGTGTAAAAGAATGGTTTAAAAAAAAAACCAAAACAAAAAAACCCCAAACAAACCCAACAAAAAAACAAACCCAAAAACCAACAGAAAAGTGCACATTTAGCAGAAATGAGCATAGCTTTTTCCAAGGAGCCATTTATCATCCTCAGAAAGTTTTGATTCTTCACAAATAATAAAGGAAAGGACTGGTAATTGCTGTTTTCAGCTAATTGACAGAATTGTATCTTAAAAGGAGAATTTCTGCATTGCCTTTGCTGATGACACTTGAAGGTTGTTTTAAACTTCCCATTTCTACTAAATTAAGAGGCTGTCCTTTGTCTGTGTTCATCATTAATCCAGTAGGTGGGTTTTTCACTTGTTTTTAATACTATTAGATGACAGGGAAGTGCCAAGTATAAAGGATGTTTCCATCAACTCAGTTTGTGTGATAAAGCCCTACAAGTTTGTAATATAATATTCACGTTAATATTGCAAAATAGTGCATTATTCAGCTTCTACCTTACAATCTTTCTACTGGTTTCACTGGGAAGTAGATGGAGGCTCTTAAGTATCAGGTGCTTTAATGCATAACCCTCCATACAGCTTCCTAGATGTCTTTAACACCTTCTGTCCTGGCCCCGGAGCTGTTCAGTGGTTGTTAAACGCACAAACACGCTGCCTGGCTTGTTCAATTTCACAGTTAGTGGATGGTAAAGTTTTCAGCTCTGTGAAGCTGAAAGCTGATGCCAGCAACTGCATGCTGAGAGGAACACAATGCTTGTGAGGTACCCAGGAGGCATCTGAGGAGGCTTCTGATGCCCAGAGCCCTTGGGCTGTGTTTCTGGAGGGACCAGGCAGCAGCAAGGACAAACAGCTTCTGCATGCGACCAAGATGCTGGGAGACTGTGGCTTCATGAACCCTACTGCCCACCCCCAGGGTCCTGCCATGAATCATAGTCCACCCACAGGGAGTTCTGCAAAGGTAACCACCTGGCAGAAGGTATGTCCTCTGCATCCTCTGTGGCACTAGCACCCACTGGGACTGATGCAGCTACCTAGACAGAGCTCACAAGGGAACATGCAGCCTTCTAGGGTCTCTGACTTGCAGGGTATGACAGGGGTTTTTACTGGTGCCTGAGGGCAGTAACGAGAACGCCTATGGGAGGTGCACCCAGGTAGAAGACCTGCTCGGCTTGGTGGCTCAGCTTCAGGAGGAAAGGGACAGGCTGAGGGACATCCAGGGGTCTGAGAAGGTAGTGACTTGAGGGATAGAAGTTAATGGATACAAGTCTGTGCTTGGGGTGGTGGGAGAAGCTCCTCCTCATCTACCTTGCCTTCCCAGGTGCCACTATACAATAGATAACAGAATCTGGAATTGAAAAGACAGAGATGTGATGAGGTGGATGATGAAGCATCGATACTAGTGATCAGGTCAGCCTATCCCCCGCTTCACGACCACCTCTGTGAAATAAAAAATGGCAGCTTATTGTCATAGGTGGCTTCTTTCTAAGGGGAACAGAGGGCCCAATCTGCCAGCCAGACCCACATTTTAGGAAAGTTTGCTGCCTCCCTGAGGTTTGGGTTAAAGACGTTGCCAGGAAACTTCCTAGCCTGGTATATCCCTCAGATTATTATCTGTTATTGCTTTTTCGTTTGGGTACCAGTGAAGTTGTGATAAGAAGACCAAGAGAGATCAAAAGAGACTTCAGGGCCTTGAGGAGATTGATAAAGGGATTAGGAGCACAGCTGGTATTCTCCTCTATCCTCCCACTTGTAGAGAATGACATTGAAAGAAACAGGCAGACCCACTTATGAGCACCTGCCTTCAAGACTGGTCTCACTGGCAGAATTTGGAGGTTTTCAATCATGGGAAACATCAGACCTGCTGGGGGCCTGACAGGATTCACCTTTCTCAATGCATTTGAGAAAAAGCATTTGACGTTGTTCCCCACGACATCCTTGTTTCTAAATTGGAGATACATGGATTTGGTGGATGGACTACTCAGTAAATAAGGAATTGACTTGAATGGTAGCACTCAAACAGATTGATATTTGAGTGGAGAGCAGTGACAAATGGTGTTCCTCAGGGGTCGGTGTTGGGACCAGCGCTGTTTAACATCTTTGTTGGCAACATGGACAGTGGGATTGAGCGCACCCTTAGAAAGTTCACTGACAACACTGAGCCATGTGGTGCAGTCAATACGCTGGAGGGAAGGGATGTGCCATCCAGAGGAACCTGGACAGGCTTGAGAGGTGGGACTGTGCAAACCTCATGGAGTTCAACAAGGCCAAGTGCAAGGTCCTGCACATGGGTCAGGGCAATCTCATGCACAAATACAGGCTGGGCAATGAGTGGCTTGAGAGCAGCCCTGTGGAAAAGGTCTAGGGGGTATTCATGGATGAAAAACTGACTATCATCCAGCAATGTACGTTTGAAGCCCAGTAAGTCAACTGTGTCCTGGGCTGCATCAAGAGAACTGTGACTAGCAGATTGAGGGAGGTAATTGTCCTCCTCTGCTCTCATGAGACCCCACCTGCATTCAGCTCTGGGGCCCCCAACATAAGAAGGACATGGACCTGTTGGAGTGGGTCCAGAGGAGGCCACAAAGATGATCATGGGGCTGGAACACCTGCCTTAATGAGGACAGGATGAGACTTGGTGTTATTTATCCCGGAGAAGAGAAGGCTCCAGGGAAACCATATAGTGGCCTTCCAGTACAACAGACATGAATAAATCTAGGAAATTCCCAAAGCACATTGAGGATAACTTTTTGATACAAGTACTAAGGGAGCCCACTACAAAAGATGGCCTCCTAGACTTGTCGTTTGTCAATAGAGATGGTCTCATGGGTGAAATGGTGACTGGTGGCTGTCTTGGCCACAGTCATCATGAAATGGTTGATTTTAAGATCTTTGATATTAGAAAAATTGTCAGCAGAGCTGCTACCCTGGATTTTGAAAGAGCAGACTTTAGGCTGCTTGGAGAATGAGTTAATAAGGTCCCCTGAGAATCTGCTTTCAAAGGTAGTGGGGTCCATGAATGCTGGTTGCTTTCTAAGAGCCATCTTTTAAGAGTGCAGGAGCAGGCAATTCCAATGTGTCAGAAGTCAAGCAAGCAGGGCAGAAGGCCACCTTGGCTGAACAGGGATCTCCTGGAAGCAAGGTCAGGCTACACAGTAGGACTACAGAGACACTGTTTACCACTGTAGGGAGAATATTTGTATGTCCAGAGCTCCACTGAAGTTGATACTTTGCCTGTAAAGTACTGTGGTGGATTACAAAAACTCTTTTTAAAGTATCTTAACAGCAAAAAGAGCACTAAAGAAAATGTTGGTCCACTACTTGATGAGGTTGGCCACCTCACAAATAAAGATGAAGATAAAGCAGAGACATTTAATACCTTCTTTGCCCCAGCCTTTAACACCAATGATGAACTCTGGGTTGGAGGATTGCAACTGGGGGAGTGATAAACTGCCAGTCAGCTTTGAATGGGTACAGAATTTGCTGCTGCAACTGAATGCACATAAATCTATGGGACCAAGGGGACTCATCCCAGGGTACTGAAAGAGTTGGCCAATGTTATTGTGAGACCTCTCTGTTATTTACCAACCATTCTGGGAATCTGGAGAGGTCCTACTCAACTGGAAACTAGCAAATGTTATTCCAATTTTCAAGAAGGGCAAGAAGGAAGACCCTGGTAATTACAAGCCTGTCAATCTCACTTTTGTGCCTGGTAAAATTATGGAGAATGTTATTCTGGGAGTTACTGAAAACACTTCTTGAAAGACAATGCAGTCATCAGTCAAAGCCAACATGGGTTCATGAAGGGAAACATGCCTTATTAACTTAGTATTCTTTTATATGACATTGTCCTCCTAGTGGATGAAAAGAAGGCAATGGGCGGTGGATGTGATTTTTCTTTTTTTTAATTTTTTTTTATTTTTAGCAAAGATTTTGATACTGTCTTTCACAACATCCTCTGGAGAAAATGTCCAGCATGCAGCTAGACATGTACACAGTACGATGGGTGAACAGTTGGCTGAAGAGTTGGGCTCAAAGATTTGTAGTAACTGGGGTAGCATCTGTCTGGCAGCCAGTCACTGGTGGCGTTTCCCAGGGCTCTGTTTTAGGGCCATGTCCCTTTCATGTTTTTATCAGTGACCTGGACACAGGAGTGCACAGTAAGTTTGTTGATAATACTAAATTAGGAGGAGTTTCTAATTCTCTTGAGGGTAGAGAGGCCTTACAGATAGATCTTGATAGATTAGAGTGCTGGGCAATCACCAACTCTATGAAACTTAACAAGAACAAATGCTGGATTCTGCACCTGGAATGGAGTAATTCTGGATGTGTGTATAGACTGGGGGACATGAGGATGGAGTGAAGCCCTTCAGAAAGGAATCTGGGAGTTTTGGTTGGTGGCAAGTTCGACGTGAGTCAACAAGGTGCCCTGACAGCCCAAAGGACCAACCGTATCCTGGGGTGCATTAAGCACAATAGAGCTAACCGATCAAGTGATTGTCCCACCATACTCAGCATTGATGTGGCCTCACCTCAAGTACCGTGTGCAGTTTTAGACTCCACAGTATAAAAGGGATATAAAAATATTAGAAAGTGTCCGAAGACAGGCAACAAAGATGGTGAAAGGACTAGACAGTGTGACTTATAATGAGCAGCTGAGGATAATAAATTTGTTCAGCTTAGAAAAGAGGAGGCTGAGGGGTGACCTCATTGCTGTCCACAATTTCCTTATAATGGGGAGCAGACAGGGAGGTGCTGATCTCTTCTTTCTGGTGTCCAGTGATAGGATGGGAGTCAGTGGCTTAAAGCTGTGTTGGAGGAAGTTCAGGTTGGATGTTAGGAAAAAGCTCCTCACTGAGAGTGTGGTCAAGCACTGGAACAGGCTCCCCAGGGAAGTGGTCATGGACCCAAGCCTGTAGCTGTTTGAGAAGCATTTGGACGGTGCTCTTAGATAAATGGCTTAACATTTATGTTGTCCTGCATGGAGTTGAGAGTTGGACTCAATCCCCAGCGGTCCCTTCTAACTCAGGGTATTTTATGATTCTAAGCTGTAACCTGGCTCCCAGTTTTTAAGTCTCTGATGGTGGAGTGAAAAAGAAACTAGACAGTGATAATATGCAGATTTTAGTTTCTACTGGGTTAATCAAAACTGGATAGTGGGGGTAGAGCACAGGGATTTAGTGAGGTGTTTCATCAGTTGTACTTTAGTGTACCTATAAATCTATGCAGGAGAGGCAAGCATGAGACCTTCTGAAGTAAGCTTGTTATTTTTCATGTCATTTAGACTTCATGATCACACTGCATGTAGAGGGCGAATGTGTGAGTGGAATTTTACCTGCTTCTAATATGAGCAACACAGAGTTGACTTACTACTTTCTTCTTCTAAGAAGGTGACTTTGGTCCACTTCCTGTGTTTCTCATTTCACTACTGAGTTTGTCGATGTTTTTTACTTTCACTGCCTAGGGCTGGAGAGTTCCTCAAATATTGTTTTACAGCACACATTCCCACCCACATCTCTACATTTACATGTTAGAGCCCTTCAAGGGCAGCTTTCCAGCCTGCAAACCCAACTGTGAATCAGGCACAGGGAACACTTCATCAGGCCTCTGAATGGAGTTCAGTGTGTGCACAACATTCAACCACTGAACCAGCATTTCTGGTTTGTCCCCATGTAGAAGATGGGAAAATATTTACCTTGTGTTGAACAGCTCTGGATTAGAGCTGTATGGAAAGAATTCTATGGTATTCATAGCTCAAGAATGCCCACTAGCTTAAAACCAGGGTTGTGGTTGCACAAGCCTCTAATTTAACACAACTAGAGAGGTTGGGAACCTCTTGAAATAATAGTGCCAAGGAAAGCTGGGTTTTGCTTATGGCAACTACAGGCAAGCGCATTCTCTGAGGATGATATTGCTGGAAAAATCAAACAAGAATGCCATTGGACTTGGCAAAGCTCAGATGGCAGGTTTGTGGGAATGCTTGCCCATGGAGCGAGTGATGGAGCTGCCCCAGACCCTTTTCTTGATGCTGCAGGGGAGAAAGGGTCTGTTTCTCCCTGCTTCTTACTGAGGTTTTCAAGCTGTAATTGATGCAAAGGCTGATCTCTGCTTAATTTGCAAGTGAAAACAGACCAAAAAAACCTACAGGCAGAGATTGTCCTCTACTAAACGTTAAATGAAAATGAGCGTTTGGAAGAATGTGTGTTGGCGTTTCTTATGCCTCTGCTTGCAAAGTTTAGAACCATATCCTCCCCTTCTCAAAAAAACAATAAATGCAAAGAAAGAGACATGGTGAAGTGGGGTTGGGGGGAGTCCCCAAATTACTGGACAATACCCTCTGCAACACCCCTGTTTTGGGAGGTTAAATAGTTTAGCTATGTGGATGTTTGCCACACTATGCTATTGGCCACCTGGAAACTTTTTTATCATTTTAGATTTAGTCCCAAAGTCCAGCCATGTACACAAAGTACTAGCACATCCGTCAAGATGCATTATGCTCTCTATGGCTTTTTATTGTATTTTCTTTAAATAAAGACTGTATATTTGGTTTCATATGAGAAATCTGCTTTGAGTGAAGATTGATGTTTTCAGCAGATTTTGGTATTTTATGGTATTTACAAGGCACAGAAAAGTGCAGAGGGAAAACAATGTGACAATAACTTTTCTCAAGTAGTCCAAATAGTTAAATGGAAGTAAAGTTCTTTGCAGTTCTCTGGCAAAAAAATGTCTTTTTTGTTTTGTGAGGTAATTATGGATTTTCACGAGCACTCCTTGCTAATCAGGTTTAATGACACTAAACACAAATCACATTATAGTTATTTTCCAAGGCTGTGTTGGAGACATGCCACATTAACCCAAAAGAACAAAGCATAGAGATGACAACAATAAGAACAACAGTAAAATGAAAACAGTAGAGAAGCAGGATTCTTATCACCTGTGGCTCTACCCCTTGCATAATGAGAGTAGCACAGCACTAGAGGAACAGGCACTCGTAAAATGATTGATAAATAGCATTGTCCTAGAATCTTCTGGGAATCTAAGGGACTTTGGAAAAATATTTAGTCTTAATTTTATCTTCTTTACTATGATGCCTAGCTGGTTAAGCTAACAAAAATCCTGTGTATTGTAGGGTTGCGTTGTTGTATTATAATGTGCTGTTGCTTCTTGCGTGCTAAGTCTGACCTTCAGTTGTTCAGTACCAGGAGTTATGACTGAGCCTTGGTTGTGAGCTCACAAACTGAAGAAAAAGGTTGGGGGTTTGAGGGGTGGAGGAAACGCCTACAGGAAACTGATGGTGGAATCTCTTGCCTCTGGTGATGTGTAAGGCTTTAGCAGATGGGTATGAAATGATGAAACTAGATCAATTACTCTGCCCATGTGGAGGACTGTAAAGCGCAGGCCTTGGCAAGTCCTATCCAGCTGGGAAGCTGTTTGCTTCTGGTCTCTACAGATCTGTTGTGTCTTCTGAGGACAGCATGTACCAATGTAACAGCAAATGCCAGTGTGTGTTGCCCACTTTGTTCCATACTCTCTTGCGTTTACCTTTCCTCTTGTGTGTAAAACCACGTGTATTCCATATTTTGTTGAGGCTGAAAAAATGTTAATGTCATTTAACATATTAGGTACTGGCTTTCTGGGAAAGTATTGCTTTGAAAAAGCAGTAATAATGAAGCTGGTTTAAAAAGAAAGTTTGAGGTTGGTTTGTTTGTTTGTTTGTTTGTGTTTTTTTTTTTTTTTTCCCCTGAGAAAACCCAAAATGTAATACAACTTGCATGTTTTTTTCTTGGCTGAATAATAATTTTGGAAAGCCTCTCCATGCAGGGTGTGCTCCAAATGAAGAGTTGATAGGAATTTGATTACTGAGCTGAGGAAGGGATATGATCAAGCTGGAAGTATCTTAATATTCAGAGCATACTTTTACATACATGCACCTTCTTAGTCCTGGTAAGAAAATAAAACAACATGCTCACACATTTGTATCTCTTTTGCTGTTTTGTCATGCACACTTATTACTTAAAACCCTCCTTGTCATCCTTATTACATACTGACAGGGTAAGATAAATTACATCATGAATTTCCCTATGCTATAATTTTGCTGTCTAGCCTCCATAAAACACCATGAGAACTTCATCTGTAGTTAGTACATGAGTTATTTGTGGTATTGTAAAGAACTAACTGACTGTAACTGTTGTCTTTTGGCACTACACAACTCTCAAAAATGGAGATGTGGTCTAGGATATCATCAATCTTTTCTTTGTGGTTCAGAAAAGGAATCAATTTTATTTGATAAAAGACCCATTGGTCTTTGTGATCTATAAATCATTCTTTCAAAAGAAGCCCTTTGAAATATCAATTCCAGGTATTCTCACAGAATATCACTTTATAGCTTTTTCTAGGGATGGAAGATAATCTTGTGCCTATCAAAAAGGAAGATCTGTACTATTTTTCATTGAATTTTGCAACTTTAGTAGAAGCTCTCTCAAGGCCCAGTATTGCCATCTCTAGGCTTGTGTACTGCATGAAGTTAGAGCTTTTGTGTCGGAGTAGCATTTCTCTAATGTCCAGCAGTTTGAGATAACATCCTATAAAACAGAATTCCTTATGATGTTGAAAATCCTTAGCTCTGTTAATGAGAGATATTGGTATGGTGTGTGTTTGTTTTTGCTGAGTTTGCTAGTTTTTGTTCTTTTAAATCTTTTTAGTCTTTTTTTCCATCACTGGAAAACTCCTTTAGGGTCACTGCTGAAGAAGCCCTTCTATCAGAGGCCTTTCTTATAAATCACTTTGAACATATCTTATGTTCTGTGGAAATACTTGCTAATACGTGAACCTGTTCTGGATGTGCCTGCCTGTACCAAGACTGTAAGCCAGTGCTTTATCACTGTGTGATCCTTGGTGAAACAGCTGAAGGGGAGGTTGTCAGTTGTTAGTGTCGCGATGTCATTGCATTCCTGCAGCTGGAATAAGTGTGTGGTGTGGTGAGTCTTTTGGGTTTGTTGTTTTTTTGTTTGTTTTTTTTTTTTTTCTTCGAAAAGCATTAATATCTTCAAATTTTTTGTTACTCTATGACGGACAGAAACTTTTCTTCATACAAACAGGAAACTGCAGCCATAACTTTAAGGAAAATGCCACACCTTGTAAAAATGCCTGAAAAGATTGCCAGAGAAGGCAACAGAGCAGACACAGGGTGGCTGCTGCCTTTCAGTGGTATAAGAAATGAGCGGCCCTTAAATGTGCAGTTTGTCATTCCTCAGAGGCCTTCAAAAGCCTTCTGTACAAACTAAATAATAATAAACAATGTAGGTCTTTTACATAAATAATCTTTTCTGTTTCTAATCTACTGGTTTATTCCTGCAGTGTCATATTGTTTGCAGTATTTATCTCGAGGTATTGTTATTGTCTCCATTATGAAAAGGAAATGAATTTATCTGCATGAAACTGCATTGTTGGAGAGGCAGTCTATGGCTGTATTTACAGTTTTCTTCTGTTTAGTGATTACACTATTTTTTGGTCGCTTTTTTTTTTTTTTTCCTCCTCAATTTATCTTTTAGTTGGCTGGCTCAGAGCAGCAGGATGTTTGGTGTGGGCTGTGAAACAGATTTAAGAAGTCAGAGGTACTTTTAATCCATTCCTAACTTCTTCAGTCTTTAACCTGCTTGTGGAAATAATGTTATTTGTTTTCCTTTTTATAGATTTCTCATAGGGTCATCATCAATCTGTACTTTAAACATTTCCAAAGAAGTGAGGATGGTCAGTAGTAGAGGGCAGAAGGGTGGTGATGGGGGAAGACTGCTGAAATTGCATCCTTAGCAAAGCTAAGTGCGGTAGTCCTAAAGGGTGAGAAAGAGACCAAGAATCTGAATCTAGCTAGAGGCCACACAGGATGGGTGGGGTGTCATGGCAAACACGTTTCTTGGCCTATATTCCCTGCTGTGAGGAAAAAGTGAGGATTGAAGGCTTGTTCAAAGAGCAGAGCCTTCACCACATAGCTGTCTCATCTAAAGCTGTATAACAAAGAGTGAGAAACCTCTTAGATCTGATCCTAGGATGGGGGTATAAAAGAGAAAAATCACATTTCTATTTCTGTTCACTCGTCCTTCGCAACATTAGAAACGGGGCGGTTGTTTTTTAGACTTCAGTAAGTCAATTATTTCTTTGCTTTTTACTTGGCTTGTATTATGGGTGGTGTCAAGGTAACTGACAACTACCAAAGCTTTGGTACTGTTCCCATAGGTTTTCTCATCCTTATAAAGGGAACTGAACTGCTTTTGTGAGACCCAGCATTCTGAGCTGATTCTCCAGAAGATCCAGAACAACCCAGGTGCCTCTCAGCCCAGCTGCATGGGCTGGCTCAGCAGATGGTTCCTGCGGTATGAGGGGAAGAGGAGCCTCCTGGTGATTGGCATTAGGCATAAAATACCCAACCCAAAAAGCTCCTTGACCTGCAGCAGGATGTTGGGGAAGGGGTTTGAACTCAAGAGAGTTTTTAAAAATTGCCCTTAGAGTACCTCTTTGCTTTTCCTTATAGAGCTCAGATGCCAGTTTGCTTCTTTCCTCTGGATAAGACAGCTGCGCAGAATTACTGTGGAAATCTACTGGCTTCAGCTTCTTGTTTGACTGCCATAAACAAGGAAATCCATATCCTCCTTGCCAGTTGTTCGGCAGAACCAACCTGCTTGTTCCTGGGCGTCTGGATGAATTGGATTTTGGAAGGATGCTTTGTGTCTTTGAAGTCTTTTCTGGCTAAATATCATTAATCTTCAGAGTGATTCAGTTCTTAAGGTAATTTGTGGCTTTTCTTCTTTTCTTTAAATCCTTTAAAGGCGTGATACGGAAAAACTTCTTTGCCTCAAGATTATCCAGTGTAATTAGAACAGTGTCACTCAACTTAGTAAAGTCCTTTATAGATGTTTTTGTCTATCTTGTTAAAATTTAAATCCACGATATATTGGAAAAGGTGCAAGTTATCGTTCATTTATTCTGTATCTCCCCAGACACTGTATGTCTAAGACTAGCCAGCACTACTTTTTTGGGTTTGTGACTTTTAGGACATGATATTGAGCACAGTTGGTTCTGAGAGGGGTTGCTGCCTCTGTGGAAGGCTCTGAGGTGCTCTCTACTTATATCAAGTTTACTAATTGTCTTTACAATATACGAAATTCTTGTGTAAAGAATGATTGTGCAACAAGGCAGTGCAACTGGGATGATCAAATATGAATTTACCCTCACCTATGTGTCTCTGTTGATGAAAAAGAGAAACCGCTTGCTAACCCACCTCCATAAAAGCCTTGTTCCTTGCAGGGGAATATTATTTTAATAGTGTCTAGTGTTGGTGTTTCCCTATTCCCTCCAGCGTAAGAGACAGACTGGAGTGAGGCCAGTGGAGGGCTATTAAGATGGTCAGGGGACGGACCATGAGACATACTGGGGAGGTTGAAGGACATAGGTTGGTTTAGTCTTGAGATGGCCAAGGGGTGGCATCTAGAGATCTATTCGCAGCTTTTCCATTCCCTACAGGAGGGCTGTAGAGAAGATGGCATTTTCTCAGATATACAGTAAAAGGTCAAGCAAGAGGCAGTGGGCAGAAGTAGCTGCAATGGAAATTCCATGGGATTAAGGGAAAATTATTCACAGCAAAGGGTGCTCAAGCACAGGAACACAGGGCCCGGAGAGGCTGTGGACTATCTAACCTCCAAGACTTTCACATCTTTGTAGGTTGAAGCTCTGGGTAACCTGGTCTAATTTTGAAGCTGGGCCTGCTTTGAGCAAGGAATGGGCCTAGACGGCCTGTGGATGACTCTTCCAACCTGTATTTATGATTATGAAAATTATGATTTTTTTTTTTTCCTTTTAAAAAGGCAAGCTGCCATGTAATTTTCAGCTAATATGTTGTCATTGATGAAGTACTTGCTGTGAATCCTTCTGGCCCTCAGCTAGGGCCTGAATATGGTTTGTTGATCTCCAACTTGAACTTCAGCTTGAGCTGTGACTTTTCAGGTTATGGGGAACAGGTTGCTCTCATTTCCAGTGCTCAGGATGGTAGAGAAACTGGCTTTTCTCTGCTTCAGTGCTTCATTTGATTGTGGAAGTCCTTATTGTCCAGATACAACTCATATCTTCCTCCTGCAAATACCACAGTTTGGTAGAAAGCTGACAGAGAAGTCATGGGGTGCTGTTCCCTTTCACATGCTCATCACTTCAAATTTTATTAATTTAATACTATTTAAAACACTATTAATTAGAATTTGTATTGCTAAATGTGACATTCTGTCATGCCTTTATCATCATATAAAGGGATGACTATACTGTTCTGTAGACTTTAATAGCCATTTTGCATAGGTGTAAATGGCTATAGAAGGTAAAAGAAGATTTAAGCCAGCATTGTGCTAGTTGCGTAACTGTAATAACTGTTTTCCAAGTATTTTATTTGCATTGGTTTCCTTACTATTTGGACTTGTCTGTTGTTTTTGAAAGGTCTTTTTCTTTTTTCTTTGGCCTTCATTTCCTATGCTTCTCATGGCTCTTTGTTTTTAAGTATCACAATTTATTTCTCTATCCATACAATGATAAAACCTTCACCTTGTTTCTTTTTCAAAGATTTGACTGACTTGTTCACCACTCGAACCTTGGAAATGAGAGTTTGATTTGTAGCCTGCTCGATCTATAATAATTCTTTGTCCACGTAGCTCACATTCTTTGTCAGAAGTTGGAATTTTTTACAAATTGCTGAATAACTGCATGGTGTTTTGCTTGCTTTCTGTTTGTGTTGATTTCCTGGCAACTTCCACCACTCCCTATTTATTGTTGCTGTAGTCTGCTCTCTATTCAGAGTTCAGTTTTCTCACTTCTACCGGCCTTTGGTATTCCAATTGTCCCATGTGAAGCCTTCAACAGGCCCAGTCTTGTCTAGCGAATATCTGTTTCCATGACTTCATGAGTTACCTTTCCCCTAACAGCCTTTTAGGGGGAACTCTTTGCCTGTAACTTGCTGGGGGGTGTACCTGGCTAGATTGCTCACTTTCCAAAAGAATTTAATAGAAAGCTGTTATTTGCAGACATTTCTCCTGCTGTGTCTGAAGGACAGAGGAAGACAACTGAACTTTCTTATGAGCCTATGAAGGTGGTTTAACAGCAGGTAGTCGTGCAAAAGTATTTTTTTGAGGACAGGAGTAGTGAGGTCTATAAAAAATATAGTAAGTCTTTGTGGTCCAGTTTAATTATTTTTCTTTGTGGAGCAAGAGAGTCAGGCTTTATTTTCATAATCTGGAAACTCTAATTTTAGTTTGATAAAACGCCTGGAAAATATTGGGAAAGGCTTTTTTTTTTTTTTTTTTTTTTTTTTCCCAGTTTGATTGCCTTAACTCAAAAATCCATTTTAATACTTCTAGGAGTTTGGGAATTGCCATAAACTGCCAGACACATGGTACATCTCATACTCTCTCTCTCCAGATGTACAGGCAAGAGCACAAAGTTGCCTGTAAGACAGTTCTGAAGTACTGCTGATTCAGTTCACGTCCTGAGACATGCAGAGGTCATATCCCTAAAATTTTCAAATGGTTAGTGTTTGTGCTTAAACTGTTATTTTTGTTAATCTTCACCTAAAACCAACATGGCAATGTTTTTCACTGCTCAGCTGTGCACTGATTAAAGCTTTATTTCTAGGTTATAACTGAAGGTTTCAAAAATAAAAAATCTAATTATTACAGCTGTGCAACTGAGGTAATGGAGCTCTGACAGTGAAATAAAGGGTTAAGGAGCAGGATGTCAATCCGTCAAAGGACTAAGCATAGACTGTGGAAGGCCTACATGGCTCTGTCCAAGGAGAACGTATGGCTGGGAAAATTCAGAGTGTAACATCTGCAGGTAACAACCCATAACGTGAGCTGTATCTGTGGTGCTGCTAATCACTGGAGCTTGTGAGCATGCTTCTCCTATGGGGAAAAAATAATTAACCAAATAGAAAATACATCATAGATGACAATCAATAAAATGGTGTGCAGTGCAGCATACTGATACAGCCTATAGTTTGGGTTCTTTGGATTCAAAGCACTGTGTTGGACACCATCACTGGTTCTTTAATCAATAATGACGCAATATGTTTACCACCTATCAAATATAACAATAACTCCAGTATTAAATTGAAATATGTAGTAAGTTAAGGTTGAGGAAACTGGGTTCATTGAAAGAGATGGGGTTAAGAAATGGCTTCAAGAACAGTGAAACAACTGGTGGGTGATCAGTTGTATTCTGGAGTGCTGACAGTGACTTTGGGGACCTAGCAGTAATAGTTGCTGAAATGCAGATACTGCTGTGAACAGACAGCAGATTTTTTAATTTAAAACTTATTGCTTTCTGATTTTTTTTTTTCCCAGTCACTTTTTCTTGAGGAGAAATAATTTGGGTACCAACTCTATTTACTCATTGTGTTTGTGTGCATAGCTCCTCTGCCCTTTTAATATTTTTTTGGTGGAGAGGAATGCTGTCTTTCAGCTAATCAGCTAGCAACTTTTCTAATACATCATTTTGAGCGAAGGAAGCTTAGTTCTTGTTGCCTTTGCAGGGTGGGAAATGCTGCCATTTAAGTCAGTGGAACTGCTCTGTTGCAAAACTGCTTTATATACATTAGGAATCAAGTTAAAGGAATTTTTTTCAGCTGCTTGGACCAAACTGGTTGCCTGGTTTTGGACCTTTCTGCTGCTTTGTCTTTGTGTATCGTAATTCTGCAATCAGGCTTTGGTGTCAGAGAAATTTCTGGAGCTCTTGCAAATCTTGTTTCAAGAAACTCTTCCCCAGTCTGAGTAGGTGTTTCTTATACAGTTCAAATTATATTCACAAATAACTTGTCTGTATGTGTATACCCCCACTGGCTCTGTGCCTCAGCATGCGCCATAGTATTACAGATGAATTCATTAAGATACTTAGACATTCATTGCTGACATTTGTTCTGTTTAATTGAAATAATTTCTTCACCTTCTAAACTTAGCTTTTATGACACATCAAAACTTTAGAACAGTCTCTTTTCAATTATTTATAAGCCTTAAAGTTATTTCTTAATTTCTTGTTTAGTTGTCCCAGCTCATGTTTTTATGTGGGTATGTATTCAAATAATAGCATGCCCTTCATCTTATGAATGCTGCCTAACTTCTAGCTTCCTAGAAAATGCGTGGTGTACGAGCTGTATGATGAATGTACAACACAAACTGCTCTGTTAAAATGTATAGACCATAGCGATGTTATGCTTTTGAAACAGAAGTACTTTAATATGTGTTTGTGCTGTAACCTGTCCACTGCTGCAAGTAACCTAGCATCTGAAGCTGCCTAAATAAGGATTTCTTTGTAACTCAATGATGTTACAACCACAGAAAAGGCAGGACACATTCTGTCTTCGCTTACGCTTTTTTCCAATTTACTGAAATCATGGAGGTTTTCATGGCTGAACCTGAGCTTGATTACCTTAATTTACTGATGCAAAAGCCTGCTCTACCCTGATACATCCATCCTGCGAGTTTGTAATTGAGCTGGAACAGAGAAGGAAAATAGGGTAAGGCTTTATTGACAGAACAGCATGTTCTGTGTTCCCGGACCTCAGTGCAGTCTTGTCTTGTCAACTGAAACATTGCTTCCCCAGCACAGAGCTGCTCTCTGGCTGTCTTAATCATTTTGCATTCTAACCTCTAACAGTGCTTTCAATGTGTTAGTACCAGCAGGGTCACTCTGTAAATGAGTCTGAGGAAACATATCTTGGGTGCGTTTTGTGGTGTTGTTGTTGTTGTTGTTGTTGTTGTTGCATCTGACAGGGAAGAAAATAAAACCTCCAAACCACTTCTGCAGCATAAATAGGTTTTGCCTTAATGCAGCAAACCCAAAAGGGTGTTGATTTTTTAAAATATGTGAGTCTCTTCCTAGATTGCTACATCTGCAGTCAAGACCCTGAGGAAGAACAACCTGGTTATTTGTCTACACAAGTTTTTGCAGGTTGAGAGGTCCGTGTCCGTGTCGTCCCCCGCCCCGATTTTTTAAACTTCATTTGTCTAGCCAGCCACTTGAGAGGGTGGAGATAGCACTGAGGTGATACACAAGTCCAAGTCCTTAGAACTGCAAACTTCTCTTTTTGCCCATGTTGAAGTGTGCACCTCTCAGGACCCCTGGCTGAGGCGTGTATTTGATTTCATTTTCAGTGCAGAAGTTCTCTCAGTTTCTGGGACTGTGTTCTTGCTAAACTGGAGGATTGTTTTTGGTAGTGTTATAATTGATGATCAGTGTTGGAACTAATACCTTTGCTGTGGGCTGGGCAAGAGGGATTCAGAAAAAACACAGGGTGGTTATTAACTGCAGTGAAAAGCAGCCATGTCTTATAAAACAAAAAATAACTTGCAGGAGTTCCGTGGAGATGTCTATTTTCTTGATCTTCACGTAAATGCTCGGTGTTAGTGTTCATAAAAAGATCTTAGTGCTAATCCTCATGTAGGTTCTTTTGAAATGTAATGTTTCACTTTTTTTCTTATTCCCTTAAAAGTTTTTAACGTGCCTCCTACACTTCTTTCAATGAACACACAGTCTCAGATTTATTAATGCATAATGTGTTCCAGAAATCAGTTTAACTGATTCCCATCCATCAGTCATCAGCACTTTTTCAATTATTTTGCAGAATGGATTTATTTGAAGCCCCGTTTTGCAGACTCTGGATGATATCTCTGTCTAACTTTCCTGGAGAAGTAGAGAACCTATCAGTTCTATTATTTGAGATTGAAGGGTGCATTAGTAAAAGCCAGAAACCTACTTTCCGTATGGATATAGAGTTCTGTTTTTCAAAAGCTGCCTTTCACTCACACTGCTTAACTCTTAGAAATTAATTTAATGAACAAGAAAGGATCAGCAACACTGGTTAAAGAAATTTTTAAGGCCAGGTCTATGTAGAAATGTGTGGTCTGTAACCATAGATTATGCTTTCCAAATAAATATAAACTGGAAATGTTATACCTCAGAGGTGTACAGCAAACAAGCCTGGTGCAAAGACTAGATCTATCTTGATATGTTGTCAAGCAAGCATCTTCTGTCCTGCTGTTTCATTTCTGTTCTTCCCCCAACTGTACTCCTAGTTGCCTGTCCTGAGGCACTGATCTTTGCCAAATACAGACTATGTTGATTTACGTTTCTGCTCTGTGGCATTATTGAAGCCTATATAGGGGGATGTAAAGCTAGTATTTGTTAGACCACTTCAGCCATACAATACTGTCTGTATCATCAGGCAACAACTGGGGCACAAACCCAAACATTTTCCTTGAGGACCCTTTATCTTAGCTGGCATCTTGGAATGCTTTAGAGCCTCCCCCAGCCAAACATATCCAAACCTACATCTGGAGCTGATGTAGCTCAGCTACGGCTAGGAAGACTTGCATCTCCTATGGAACAAATCAGGAAATAAGCACTGAAAACAAGTTGATCAGCACTGAGTTATACTCTAAGATAGAAATATTTAAAGTAGAAGCTTGGAATTTGTATTCGAGCAAAGAAAGTGAAAGACATGAGAAATTTCTGGTGCTTAGTCCTACACTCTGGGCATGAAGATGGCTAGCAGCAGTTCCCTTGAAGTGATCCTGTTTGGATTTGCTGATGGAAAATGTGTGTTACCAGAATTCCCCCTCTATGCACTTGGAAAGTTGAGGTTGTCCACATTGTGAATCAAGCAGCTTACTGCCATTTAGCAGGAGTTTGTAAAGCCTTAGATTAGTTATATCCTTGTTTTCCCTGGGGGTGAAATCTCTGTGCAAGTCCACAGGCAAGGCTTCATTTCATCGTTTCACAGTAAAACAGTGACTACAGCTTTATGCATCTTCTCAGAGCGTGTGGGGTAGATGTGGAATCTGTAATGAACAGCAGCACTTAAAAGTTAGCTAAGAGGCAGATCGTGTACTGGCACCGTAGAGTACTTGAGCAAGCAGTTCACGGCCACCCTGTGCGATTGAGTCATTGCAGTGTTGGAGCTCCAACTGCTGCACTCTGTACAAACAGATAACCAGGCGCGATAGGACTGCTGATGAGTGGAGGCAATTTGGGAGTACAAAAACCTGTGCATCAGCATGTCTGAAATAGGAAAAAGATGTAGAAACCTCAAATATGGGAAAGTTTTACAGGTAGGCATCACCCACTTGCTTTAATCGAGACTACAGGAGAAGAGCTGAAGGTGACCTGTAAGGATCTGCTGCTTTACCAGGTATAAGAAGAGGCTTGAAGCTGGTATGTGTAATACCATAAGAGTAACTTAAAGATCTGGGAGAAGAGAGCTTGCTGTTGATACTTGCTAGTGAGGAAGAGGAAGCTGCAGCTTTTGGATGAGCAGAGACCTCCTGACTCCCTAGGTCTTAGTTCATTTAACCATTCGGTAGGAAACCATACTAATTGAATGCAGCCTCTTTCTTCCTGCTAAGCAGAGGCTGACAGAACATTACAACAAATTTCAGCCTTTCCTGTTTTGTGTTTTTAATTGTGACTAAAGGCAGCAGGTCAGCCTTGTGTCTGTTCCCAGAGGATACAGGTCAGAGGTGTAGCGTACAAAGCATAACATCTCCCTTTTCATAAAATTTATTGCTCCTGTTCGGAGGCAGATTCTGGCCTTTGTGAAGTCCTGGGCAAGATCTGTTGAGAACTCTGGTGCAACAGGTAGATAGTTGCAGAGTTTAATTAATAGTTAACATTAGGAAGCCTTCATTAACTAACAAAATGAAATTGATTTTGAAGAACAAGCAGGAACAGAGATTTGAATAACCCAGGCTCTCTCTAAAGAAGAGCAATGCCATATGAAAGTCTGAGAATGTGCTTTTTATCTAGAAAGACATTTGTGGCCAATGTTCTGAACACAGATATCGGTACCTGATTTGTTTTCCAGGCTGTGCCTATGCCTGGACAATTTCATTTTGACAGGACCCTGGTAGTTGCCAGTACTGATTGCTGGGTCGTTTATGCCTGAGGGAGAGTCCTGATCTCGGTGCTTGGGCTGTGTGCTCTACATGCCATGTGGCTGTCAGCATTCAGGCCCATGACCTTCTTCTGACTGGTGCATCCCATGCCATGCTCTGGAAAACACACACATGCACTCCCGCTACTGCACAGAGTTCACAGAGAGGACACATGAATCACACCAACTTTGTTATTGAAATCTGTGGTCTTTGCCCTTTGCTTATTTGTTTGTAAATGTTTCTGTACAAGAATGAGCTTTGTGCATGTTTGTGTCTAGTCAATAAGTGACAAAATCTGATCTCACTTCATGCTTGCACTTGTTTACTGCCAGAAAGTGATGTGATACAGGTGCTAAGAGAGATACTGTGAAAACAAAATTAGACCCAGATGTGTTTGTATGCTTTCTTTTTTGTGATTAAACTTTTTCCTATTGCATTATCTTCAAATCAGCAGGTAATAGGGTAATAAATGTTCTACATAGAGTCCAGGGGCACTTACTAGGTCATGTCCTCATAACAGTCATAGCTTTGGATGGTACCTTACGTGACAGTAGTATTAGATGGCCAGTTAGTAAAGGACAGGCAGTTACTATAAATAAAAAGCTCAAACCCAAACCAGCTTTTAAATCTTAAGTCATTAGAAAGATGAGCTCTGAACTTTCATGTAATCATTTACACCAGGGCAAAGTAAGTGGACTACACTGTGACCAACCGTGCAACTAGTAAGCACTAAATGTAAATGGTCCCCTAAGAGGCAAACCAGGAGAACTGAATGCTGAGGTTTGGTTAGTACTTCAGGTTGCTATAAAAACTTGGAGATAAGGATGACAGAGAGGAGTTGTTATCAGAGTAAAAACTGTTCCAAGGTGAGACATGCTGAAAAAGCCTTTTCTTTTTTTTTTTTTTTTTTTTTTTTTTTTTTTTTTACTTCAAAGATCAAATATGAAATTAGGGAATAATTGCTTTTTCTTTGAACATAGTGATGTATTGAATCTAGTTTCATGTACAACTAAACAATCTTAATATTTTTTCCAAATCAAAACGATACTGCACAAACAAACTTGCAGATGACTAGTAGAAACTTGAATTTATGCAGGAAAGCAAATATTACTAGCCACCAAAAATACTGACCCGAATGTGTAGGTGTGGTTGTATTGTCAAATGTGAAGTTCTTTTGTGTTTTCTGGTTGAGTGTGCATTTTTTTCCATGTCCATGTGTTGCTTTTCCTTTGAAATACCACAAAAATGTCTTCTCTCCTTTCTTTCTCAAAGGAAAATCAAGAAGTATGTGGCCTATTGGCATATCAGCATTTTCCTGGGATAGGATGGTAATTAAACTTGAATGAAAAAGAACCTGAAATAGAACTCACTTTCTGTTGGGTGAAGCACATAATTTGATGAAACTAATAGTTAGCCTGTGAAAAATGGAGCCGGTGTAAGAAAGTTAGTCTTCTGTGGTGGGAAACCCTGGAATTCCACAAACTGACTTTTAAAAGTATTTTACAAGGGGCAGTGGGTTTAAGTGTGTCTTCATTTCAGTCCTGATGATCATGGAATGACCTACACTGTGCTCTTAGCCCCAGGTAGTCCTACAGGCTCCTCCCAGACCTTATTTTAAAACATTATGGAAAATGGGAGAAGTGGTTGTGAGTGTTGGTAAACTAAAGCCATTTAATCCAGATTCACCACTTTGTGGGGAGCTGTGCAACACAAAGATGTAGTTTCATTGCCTGCACGGTCTCCACCATCTTCAGGAAAGTATGGGCTTGTCCATCTAACAGGGGATGAGGGAAGGAGGAGAATTTTAGACTGCATATTTCTTAGATATTTATGACTTAGAGGTACTTAAATTTAAGACATTTTAGCTGTATCCCCCTTTTAAGAGTGTGCTATTGACCGATGTTAGATATCCTTTCTCTTCTCGGTGTGCTAGTCCCAGGAAACCTCTCTGTAGAACCCAGACATTGTGCCGCACAAGGAATTTCAGTGCTGGACTCTGATGGTGAGTTTTAAAATTTGTGGCCAAATTCTTGAAACTTTCTTCCTGGGTTGGGGCTGCATTTCTCCTCTGTGTGCAGGTGTGTTGCTCAGCTGCTAATGACAGTGTTTATTTGCGAAGCTGTGGTGCAGGATAAAAGCAGCCACAGAAAGTAAACCTGCATCAAAGAAAAAGTGAACTTTTGTTGGGCTGTACAATGCCCACAGCCGGTGTTGCCTGCCTTGGATGCATCAAACAGATAAATGACAGGAAATAGTTTCTGTGTTCTTTGCTGGACTATTTGTTACGAGTGACTTACATGGCTATATTGCAGAAGAGTGGTGGGCTCTCTTTCCTGTTTCCATTTTCTGTTGTCCCCTGTTCATTGGACTTTTCTGCCTGTGTAGAATGCAGTGTATGATCGCTCAGGCCTATCCAAAGCGGTGCAGCCTTTATAACCAGAAAAATACAGTTCTTCAAGTGCAACTGATGTAGGGAGAATGCTATTTGTGCTTGACAACTTATTATTGTTGAACAATTATTGACCATGGAGCAGCCTTGATTAGTCTTAGATGTAATGCCGACAAATTCTTTAGAGGAGATTCATGTGGAATTGGGATAAGTGTTCTTAATAGGCTCTTTCATTTGATGAAGTGGTAGTAGTAAACGTAATTGTTGTATGTGTATTTCCAGACAAGTCAATAATTTGCTTCCAAAGCCACTTGGAAATACATGTGGCAACTCATAATGAAAAGGTTTGTTCTAGTTAATCTTCAGCATGTATTTTTAATCTCTCATTGAAGATTGAACTATGATGCCTAATGTGGTTCATGAAAGGGACAACCTTGTTATGCTTTGCTAAAGGAACTGTTGTACTTGTAGTTTTAAAGTGGATTAAATTAAGCTTGACAACACGGCTGTAAAGAGAGGAAGTAGGGAGAGTCCAGGATCACTGAAGTCATTGCTGGAAAGCAGCACAGCTCTTCATCAATTCTCTGGTAATTTTGCTATAATGAAGTATGGACTAAAGAAATGGCGTAAGCTGCCGCTTAGTCTCAGTCTCTTTAAGTCCTCAAGTAAAAAAGTTTTGTGAATCACCTAGAACTGATGTTTGAGTAAGAGGGATTCATTTGGAACTGAAAGATTTGAAGGATTTTTTTAAGGATCCTTATACAGTTGTAGTAAAGAAACCCATGCTTGGGGCCTGTCTTAAACACAAGAATGAAGTTCTGGAAGCTAGTACAGAGCAGGCTTTATATTCAGGGTTGCGGTTGGATATATTTAGGTGTATATATGGTATCCAATTTTTCATTATGAAGAGCTATGGCTTGATTCACTTGCCTGCACATCCACAAAAGGTCTCAATTTAAATGACTTAAGATATTCTGCCTGACCTCCAGCTGTTGCTCCAGGTCTGCCATGTGGCTGTCTCTGATGTGCCAGAGAATATCAAAGGCTGGTGGGTGACCTGATTCTTTGGCGTCAGGTTCAGGACATACCTGCTGCTTGAAGAGTAAGGTGGGAAAGGATGATTGTGCACACCAGTCTGAAAGGTGTTGGCATGATTGTTCTTCCTTGAAAGCTTTGCTGTGGAAGAACAGCTCAGTTCACTGGCGTTTGTAGTTATGGAGGTTGCCTGGAAGACTGTACTATGACACTGAATTCCTGGCTAGGCTATACACACTCTGGTACAGAGCTGGGTAGTTCTGTCTCCTTCATTATTTCAATTGTATGTGCTCTCTGGACAGCTGTGTAATGTTTGGGCAGATCCCAACATGAAGGCCACTGCAGTCATTCTCCCTTCTGAATACGGTGGCCCTTTTGATTCTTGTGAAGCTGGAGCAGTCGCTTTATGCTCATTTCTGAATAGAAAGGTTTTGCATCCCTCTTTGTGTCCGCACCTGGCCTTTGGGTCAAATCTTTTGTGCTCTCAAGGTCTCTTTCAGGAGCTGTTTCACAGAACTTGTTGTTGGGTTTTTTTTTTTTTTTGTTTTGTTTTGTTTTTTTTCCTGGGACTTTTGGGAGTTAGGAAATGTAAGGAAGTGCCATTCTTGCTGTGTGGGTGAGAAACCTGAGACTGGTGGCTCCTCAGCACATCAGCTGCAGTCAGGTGTGGTTAACTATAGTTACAGATAAAGATATCTTGGGTGGTTTTTGTATTAAAAAATCACAAATGATGAAGTTAATAAAGGAAATACTGTATGCTAGCATGTGAAACTAAGATACAAGACTTGTAATCTGTTTTATTAATGTTGTATTAAGAATCCTTACAAGCAAATTGTAATGGTTTGTTATAGACTTTATCTTAGTAGGAGCAAGGTGAACATCAGATATCAAAGATCAGTTTTTCAGAACAGTAATTGTTTTTAATGAAAACTTTGCCTTTATTTCTTGAATGTTTTAAAGTATGCATCTTAATCTGTTTTTTACTTATGCTGTTATCACCAGAAATGCAGTGTGGTTAAACATAAAGTATCTTCAAAAAATAAAACTTTACTGAAGTCTTATATGGGCCCTTGATGTTGAAGCATCTTTATTACCAGTTTATAGACACTTAAAATGTCATTGTCCTATAAGATTAATTGCTCTCGCAACTTCAGTAATGACAATTACCTGGCTTGCCTTGTATTGAATTAAGACATTGTATACTTATGTCTAGAGTCATATGCTTCTTCCATTTTAAATACCCTTACATATGTTATAGAAATTAACAAAATAGTTTTAGATGGGCTTTTTAAAGGCTGATGTAACTTTTAAATTGTATCTGGCTTCTGTTTGTTTACTTGCAGAGCCATTAAAGCGAGAGGCCTAAATCGAAATGATATTGTAATATATTTGATGCCTTACTAAAATATGGGTCTTGACATACTCAGCTGTTATCCTTCTCACCCTTGTACCGTTCTGCTCTTTTAGCAAAGTTCAAGAGGGTATTTACTGCTCTTAACAGTTTGGTTACAAAAAAGGACCTGTTAGGGTGTCCTAAACTGATTCATTTATTATCTACTTCAAAACAATAACGCAGGGATTGTTATGCCTTCAGTATGGGTAGATAGGGGAGGGAAAGAGATCAGAATGAAAAACTGTGAAGTGATGTAATGAGTTGTCATGGCATGCTGGCATATAAACATCAACACGCTCAGGGGCATTTGCCTGTGTGCAGCGCTTCTGAGCGTGATGCACAGAGATGGTGTTTGCAATTGCCCACAGGGCAGCTTGGCATGCAGCTACCCGCTATATACTCACAACAGTTTAGCAGAGTGCACAAATGCAATTTGGGGATGCATAAAAATATGTGCTGAGAATATAATTCCTCAGGAGCAAGTGTACTCATCATTCGTCTCAAATTGTTTCTTAATTGAAACACAAACCAGCTCCTCTTTAAACTTCAGACTACTTGAAATCATGTCTGGTAGGGAATATATAAACTGCATCTTCGAGGAATGGTGCGTCTACTTTTTTTTTTTTTTTTTTTTTTTTCCATTTGGATTAACAAGTAAGGATTGTCCTCACAACCTGTATCTGATGAGGTTATCAAATTCTCATAATTAGAGAGCTTGACAGTGGCATAAATCAGGTGTTATTGCTGCACATATAAATGTTCATTTGTTAGCCCAAGTGGTAGTTCATCTTTGCGCAGCTGAGGAATTCTTTTCTTTCAAGATAATAATTCAGCAAGTGTATTTGACCTGGTTTGTATACATAAATGACTTCAGTAGCACCCTAAAATATTTGTTCCTCATCTGAGGCTTTCCATCATCACAGCTTGGTCTTTTTTGGCCTGTGGCATGGGGCAGGGTAATTTTAAGATGAAATGTCCTCTGGTAAATTCACATATATGTGTGTTTCACCCATGATTTTGTTAATTTAAGCATAGGTCTGCCATGTTAAATTCTAGTCTTAATTAAACCTATATCAGACCTGAGGTGTCTGGACCTTGAGTTTTTCACGGTCATTTTATTACAGAGTAGGGATCAGTCTTAAAATCCCAGTTTTGATCCTTAATGTTTGGGGAGGTGTTCAGCACTAGAGTTTTTTTGTAACATTCCCTTTGTGGTCTTAAACAAAGTGATTGCACTAGTGGCGATGTTATGTAGCTAAGTATAAGCACTCCATATGTGGATAATACCTGGGCTTAACATGTTTCTTTGTTCACAGTCTTATCAGGCATAGCAATAGCTCCTGTGTGTCCAAAGCTTTTGCCTAGGGAATACCCTCCATGCCTTGTTCAGTCAATCTCCTCTTACCACTGAGGTTCCCAATAAGACAAAAATATTTTGTATGCATTTCTGATTTCCTAGTAGAAGAGTTGGTCGCTAAAGTTTTTTTCAGGCCTTGAGCTTTGAATAGGTCCATTTCCTTATGGTTGCCTTTACAGGAACAATTTAAAAAGAGCAGGACAAAACCACCATCACCCCACAGTAGTTGTACATTAGCACTCAGTGCATCACATTAACTTTCTGGGCCGTTTCACTAGTGGTGTTTTTCGATGTTTACTAGATGGGAGACAGAAAATCTTCATCTTTTATTTCTAACAGTTCAGGATTTAGTACAGTCTAGAAATTATATAATGATCCCTCCATAGTGGAACACGAAGAAAAAGGCTACGTGTCTATATGAGCATGACCACATCGGGACTTAGAGTCCTGTAGTGAGTGATATTAATTCATGGAGGGGAGGTGCTCCTGTCCACAGTATTCTGGCCTGTAAGAATTCAGCTTGCTTTTAACACATTTTAGAAAAACAATTGAGGGACGCTTATTGCTGCATTTTTCCTCAAAGCATCCAGCAGGGCAAAAGCACAGGGGATATGGTTCATTCCCAAGGTGGGCAGCAGCAGTGGAATCCCAATCTGTGTTCACACCTGTTGGTGAAGGGAAGATGTTTGGGAATGCAGAAATTGTACTTGGAAGACTTCTGAGAAATATTTGCTTCTTTAGATTGTCTTTTGGACAATCTAAATGCTATACCTATTCCCATCCCTTTGCAACCTCCCTTTGGTAGTATTTGCTTTAAAAGGTGCAACCTGGCCTTACTTTGTTCACATATTCACATTATTTCTAGTTTAAAAAGCCTGCAGTGAGTAAAAGCAGTCACGGGGTAGGATTCATCTGCCTACAACCAAGTCTCCTTTGCAGTCATTGGAGATCAAATCAGGAGAGTCAATAGATTCTGGAGTGTAATTCCTGCTATCCTAAAGCAGCACTTAAACAGGTCAGATAAACCATGCACGAGAAGCTTCTTTCTTTCCACTGATTTTTAGAGGGAGAGTAGGTGGCTGTGTTACAGTCATCAACCCTGTATACACTAAAGTCTGGTGATGTCTTCTCAACGTCATGATCCACTTGTGTCAATGGAGAGTGGTTCCTACGGCAGCGTGCCCTCACTTGTGAGGATGCAGCTCTGCCCTTCGAAGGGCTGGGCTCTTCTTCAAGCCCTGACGTCAGACTTCATCAGTACGGATGTGGAGTCCCCAGATGTTTTAGAATGCTGTACTTGGGTTAAAAGTGACATGCTAAAACTAAAACATTTGAATTTGCATAACACATAGGAAGGGAGTGGAAGTGCTGCAGGAGGTTTTTGTCAAGCGGGCCTTTTGCTGTAAACCTAGAGCAAGTTAGTTTTGGATTATTTGATCTCTGAGGGCCTCTACCACTCTAGTTTATTCTGAGATTCTTCTGCCAAGAAGTCTTTCTACCACGTGATTAATTAGCTCCAGATTTGGAATCAGTGTGTTTAGATAGTTATCCAGATCACAAAACAACTCTCCGTCTCCGGTGTGGAACTGACCACATTTTCTGACCTACTGCTGAGGCTGGATGAGGAGGAGGTTTGATGAGCTTTTCTCCCTGAGATGAGACTGGATCTTTGCAGATACCCAGAGCACTGTTCTGCAGTACTATTTTTTTTTTTTTTCCCTCCTTCTCTACAAAGAATAAATATATAAATTAGAGTGGAAGAAGATGTTTTTCTGTCTGCTAGGAACATTTTATAAGACTTGGCATGAGTATCCTGGGAGTCTGAGTTAAAGATGGTGAACATATGGGAAAGCCCAGGAGGAAGCATACAGTTTTAGTTTTCAAACCTTGCTCTTAGATTGTTACACTAATGTAATGAAAGGACATTAAATGAGCGGATGTTATTAAACCCTAAAGGTTACTGAGTCCTATTGGGGATCACATTAAAAATGTAATTAAACCAAGTCCAGATATTTTAATTTCTAGCTGGAGATTTATGCAACATAAGCTGATTCTTTTTCCAATTCTGAACTTTATTGAAAATGAGCCTGTTAATTTGCTTATTTCTTTTTAGCAGTAACTGAGTAGACATTGTTTAAGCCCACTTGGCTCTAGTAAAACAGTAAGTACCAATATCAAAGTCATGGTTTGAATCAGATCAAGTATCTGGGAAGATAGATGCTTGTGTACTGTTACTAAAATCTTGGTCCCCTAAAACTTTGTAAAGTCTGCAGACATATACCCTCTAAGGCTCCGTCTGTGTGTTGTTCTATATGATCCATTTGCTGGTGTAATTCTGTCCATTATGGTGTGAGAGGGAAGAATTGCCTAAATTGTTAATTCCATTTACTAGGAATCTGGGATTGCACTTAATTAATATGGGATTGTTTCCATCTGAAATGTTCCAATTTCATTGTGACATGAATGAAATTATTTTAAGTCATTAATTCTAAGAACATTAAATATCCTATAAAAATAATTTAGAACTGGTCATCCTGAAACCCCAGATTTTTCTGGATTTGACTTAACTTTTAGTGTCAGACTCAGTTGTTGGAATGGGTCTTCTTCTACCTTCATCTGACTATTTTAGTTGCTCTTCTCTGACAGTTTAGCTCTACGACGTGTTTTCCTCAGGCATGTAGCTCTAAGAGGTTCAGCTTCCTGGTGCTGCAGTTCGCAAGTCTGTGCTGATCCATGCCCCTCTCCAACTTATATCCTGGACCATTTTAGTGACCTGTTTGACACCATGGCCCGACACAGAACAGTACATTTCTATGTGAAGCATGATCTGAGTGTGTCCTGTGACAGCTCTGGAGTGAGACATTCTTCCCCCTGGCGGTATCATTGCTATTCATGCAGAATATGTGAAAATCAATTGGGATAGCAAGGGAATAGATGTCTGCCTTGGTGACTTGTGCATACACTTACTGGGTTCACCTGACGCAGGATGACCAGGCACTGTGGCAGGGTGCAGCTGGGGACTGTGTAAGACGTGGGTTAAAATCCCCAAGGTCAGAAGAGAAAGTCAAACCTAAGATTCCCGTGCCTTGGGCAGTTGCCTTCACTATTGGAGAAGATGCAGTGATACTACGGAAACATTCAAGTTTTGAATTTAGAAATAATTCTTGCATAACCGAAGCTGTCTTTTAGGAGAACTTACTACTGGCTCTTAATTTTTTGCCTGTTATACCTGTGAGAATGTGAAAAGGAGGAATCGTAGGGCAAGGAGGATGATGAGGAATGTTTTTAGTGAAAGGAGAGAACTATTTCTTTCTTAATGTCCAGCCATTGGATAAACAAGGTTGCTGTGCCTGAGACAACCAGTGTAGAGGAAAACTTTTAAGAGATCTACTTTCCTGCTAGAAAGTATTCCTGTTTGAGGGTACATGTGATGCTTTACAGATCACAGGCAGGCTGGGGGTAAAAGCTGATTCAAGGACTGAATTGAGGGAGAAGAGTTTGTATGCAGAAGGACGATGCGAACCTTTCTTTTTGCTACTCTGTGGTAGGGGTTCATCTTGGCCTGTGTAGTGGTGGGCTACTTAGGTAAGTGACTGTATCAAATTAGGAAAAAGGCCAATTTAGCATACTTTTCCCCCTTTATCAGTGATCAGAAAAAGTAGGCAAGTAGGAAGCATTTGATAATGTGTGACAGTAGCCTCAATATGCAGAACAGCCCGCAGAAACTGGCTCAGCAGCAGGTCTGTATGTGGGAGTCAGCCAATGCTCCCACATCAATTAATGAGGTGAGGAAAGAAATGGAAATGCTTGTTCTCCAAGTTCATTCTTTATGGAAGATTTATGTGGAAAAGCTTCTAAGTAGATTTAATGGAGATCTACACACTCCTGAAAAGAATTTTTACACACAGTTCTATGCTATTTGAACTGAGGTTACAAAAATAAAGTAGGGCAAGTGATAACAGGTTTCCCCCTGTTGGTTATTTCAGGTTTTATTTATTTCTTAGTGAGTGAAAGTCCCTGGAGTCGAAGGCAATATTTGAGAGTTATTCTCCTGTTCTCACTGGGGGTAGCTCCCTGCATGAGCATTTACTGAGGAAGAACTGATGCAGAATGGAGATTAAAAGAATCCGATTTCCCCCTAGAAGAGTAGCTCTGGTAGTTTTGTCTTGAAAGGGTGCATGTTAGCATAGGCCAATGTATGAATTTATTCCATATCCAAAATGCTTACTTAATGCTGGCAACATGCCAATGACCAAAAAATAAAACCAGAAAGGGAGGTGGAGGTGGGTGGTGATGGAAGAGGAGACTAAGTGGCAGCAATGTGTAAAATATATCCTTCTAAAGGGATAAAGTGACAAATGAGTGTGCTGTGGGCAAGGGAAACTATTTTAGGTGAGGTCAAAACTGAGGGGGGAATGCATCGAGAATGCAAGCTAGAGAAGGTCAGGTCTGAAAGGTGCTCAGACTTTTCTCTGAAGTGAGAAGAGGCAGCAGCTAGTTGTGACTCTGCTGTTAGGACTGAGTTTTGAACTGCCACCTGTTGCATATGAAAGGTGAGGCAGATTCTCCCCAAAATGCTGGCTGAGCTCAGAACTGGGTTTTCAGGGAACGCAAGAATGAATCAGTCAATTGGCTCATGAGCTAAAATGAATGGAAAGTGGGTCACTATGGAAAGTCAGTGCCTCACAGCAGCTGATGGTTCTGACTCAAGTGATGCCAGCTAGTCTGTGCACTCTCTGTGGGATCTCATCTGTGTAGATGGTGATGGGATCTCATCTGTGGTGATGCTGGCAAAATAGGTGTAATGCAAGCAAGGGATCAGAACTCATTTGTTTCTTTCTTTATGCAAGCTGCATGTTGCACTGTGCTCCTATTTGTCCTTACACACGCAAATACACAGATTATGAGCTGCTGTTATGGCAGCAGGGTGTGGAGTCCCCTGCGGCAGTCTGCTGGGCTTGGGTGAGTTGGTTTGAGCACTGCTGAGGCTCTTGCTGTCTTGCTGTTGCTGGTGTTTGGTTAGCTGTACACTGCTGCCCTGGGCTGTGGGAAGCATGGCCCTTGCACAGAAAAGTGTCATCTCATGCTCTTCTGGAGAAGGAGGGAAGGCGCAGGCTGCTATCATTTGTGACAAGGAAGAGAAATTGTACAAGAAAGCTTTATTTTAGAAAAGGCATCAAGCAGTGGCTAATGTAGGTGCTGAATGCCATAACAGAGTTTAGGAGACTGTAACATCCAGAACCAAGCACTCAATATGCAGAAAGTCCAGAAGCAGTCAAATACAAAACAGACATAAATAGTCAAAAACCTGGAAATACATAGCTAGGAAATTTCTGAAGCTTTAGCTTCAACTAGTAGTGTAAGGAATAAAAATAAAAAAAATAAAAAAAAACCCCCAAAACATTCCTCATCTCACCTAATCACCTTCACAACAACCAACCTCTTCAGGTCTCAGGTGTTTTTGAAAATTAGTGACACCATAAATATTCTTATATAGCACTCTGAATGGTATTATTACACCTTTCAAAGAGGAAAAAATTGTTTTGTGTGACTTAATAATGCATTTCCATGCATCACATTTTACCTGAATTTCTTTTCAATTTAAACTTAAATTGGAATTCCTTTAGCTTTATTCTTGTTTGAGGGATTATTACAATATTCCTATAATGTTTTTGCCTTTGCTGTACTGCTGTAATTCCAGACTAATATAGGTTTGATCTAAAATATAGAATGGAAAAGAGCTAGTGCTGGAGTTTGAATGCACTTGAAATTATGTGCATATTTAAAGAAGCCTTCTCTTTTGTAAAATTGTTTGACTAATGGAATAAAGGTACCCCTATGTTTTCTGACAATTGGCGAGGAAAAAGCTGGATAAACTGGAAATATTGTTCCATCAGTCCTATTGCCTCCCACTCTTGCACACAGTGCTGATCTCAAGTGAGAGCTCCAGGGACTGGAACTGATTTTATGGAGTAAACAGGTTCCTTTTTATTAAAGCTTATTTTCTCAGCTTTGCAGAACTAAACTTAGTGCTCTGCTGTTGATGTTGTTTTAAAACCTATCACTTAGGTATTTTTAAATCCTTGACAGACCAATTATAATTAACATGATGGGCCCAAATCGCACAAGAATGCTCAGCTCTTGAAGTATCTGGTATGTCAACATAAAAATAAAAGAAATACAATCTCTCACTTAAATTTTTAGTGTACTTTAGTCTTCCACCTTGTAGTAGTTATTTCTCCTGAGATATTTGTGTCCTTAGCTTTTCTGCTAGTTGTTGCCTGTAGGCTCAGTACCTGTGGGACCAGCAGGCCTTAGTGGTTGCAAATACTGTGTTGAAATTTGAATTAGTCATCTTTTCTCTCCTCTTTCTTTGTTTGAACTAGCATAGATTAAGTGGTTAAGGGTGTATGGCACATAGATAGCATTTCACTGAGAATTTCCAAGTGGGGAGAAGATCCTTGTGAGGAAAGTTTCCATTTCAACAAGAGCTACCTCCAGATCCCGGGGGCCCTGGAACAAGTACAGCTATGCTTTGAAGTGATCTGGAAGGCAGGAGAAAGAGAAGGCTGCTCAGGAAATAAACCCATAAACCTATAAAGCATTTGAAATGGGCAGCTTTGCTGCTGTCTCTGCATATATTCAAAGTCTGTGTTGTTTCGTGATACCTCTCTCACCCTCACCAAAGATTTTGTTGTGTTGCTGTTTGCTTTGAAGCTCTAGCAGAACACTGACATGGTACTAGACTTAATCTGAAGGTCAACAGGCAGCAAACTCCATGGTCACCTAAGTGTCACTGGTGACATGCCTTGGATACATCCTGGTATGGTTTTCCTTGAAGAAAAGATGGCAGTTTTGAAAAAGGTCATGAAGTGGGAATTACCAAAGCAACATAAATGGGAATGTGTTCACTGAAGAAAGGAGAAGTTTCCTTCTAGGATTGGGGGAATGACAGAAATGAAATAAATCTTTCTTGTAAATGTTATGCACTGGGGAGAGGTGGAGAGAAACTCCTTGCAGGCTTGGCTGAATGATGAGGTTAGCATGAAGTAAGCTAGAGAATAAATTATATAGAAAATCATGTAGTCAGACTTTGAATTTTTTCATAAAGACGGTTTCCCATATGACGTTAATGCTGTTGATAAAACTCCCACTTTTTCCTTACATCTCCAGAGGTTTGCTGGATGGTTATTACAAATTTTTCACAGGTGAAGATTTAAGAGTTTAGTTCAAACTCTGTTCTAGCTGTTTTGTTTTTTTTAATCATGGACCGGCATCTAGATGGTAGGTTATTGTAGTAGTTCCCCTTTTTCCATTATTATTGATTTTCTTGTCAGTATTTCAATCAGCCCGTGTTAATTTTTGATCCAGCATTATTTTTGAGAGGGTGTTTTTAAGAGCAGTCGGACCTTTGGAACCAGCGTAAGTGGAAAAGGGGTTTTCTGTTGTCCTCTGGATACAGAAACATGACAACACCTACAAAAAGACAGCATATAAATCATGAGCAGAATATGAATTTGCTGAAGAGGGTTGTTATAGGCTCCTTATGTTAGAACAACTTGATGTTTTCTTAGAGTGGAGACTCTGGAAAAGCATTCAAAATGGAGAATGATATGCTTGATGTAAAAAGAGGATGACTTAGTGGAAGTCATGCATGGCATTTTAATATTTACAGCTTTGCTAGGGGAGGGAAAAAATCCAGTGACTATTTCTAAATGAGTTCTCGCGGTGACCCATGCAGTCCACCCTCTTCTTTTACGCACACAAGGGATCTCTCACTGTAAAGACTGATAAGTTTGCATGCTTTAATTTAATATCCTGCTTAAATAGAGTTTAACTGAGACCTTAGCTCTCTTGACATTAGACATAATTATTAAGCAAAGCAAGTACTGTCTTTTATTAAACTAACTGGTAAAGCTGGAAGAAGTAGGCAAGTTCCTGGGTATACAAGGATTTGTCTGTTTTTCCACCTCTCCTAGTCAGTCTAAGAAAAAAAACAAGAAAAGGTATTTTTCTCTTTCCGTTCAAACTTTGTCTTGTTTGTGGCCTCAGATCACCACAACTCCATCAACACTGAAGTATACATTATTATTAACTATAACTTGTACTGTAGTTGTGCTATACAAGCATGACGTGGGTCCTGCGGGGAGAGGTTGCAGTCTAATTGGGAACCAGACTCTACTGCAAAGACTAACAGGCATAAGAGGAGGGAGCATCAAGGAGCAGTTATCAAAGAAGTACATCTGCATCGCTCTCCATACAGCTTATTTCAAGGAGCAGACGTGTGCTGGAGTACACTTCAGAAGTAGCCAGTAGCCCCTCCTCCTTCTTACTGGCAGTTATTTAAGGGCTTGAAGGTAAAAGCAGTTTTTGAAGGATGAGTTAAGGGGTATGGCTGGAACTGGTGTAAGAGATTACATGTTAACGTTTAGTAGATGTGGGCTTCCAGTATTAAGCTGGCCTTTATGTCCTGTCACAGGTGTTTGGAAAATAAAAGGTTTGGGAAAGCATGGGGAGTTCAGATTTAGGACCTGGATTAAGTCTTGAAGGAGTCAGAGAAAACTTGCAAAAATTGGTCTGAATTGGGGTTTTGAACAACCAGAAGGTCTGAAAGGCTCAGGTTTGATATTAATGTCAAACTTCAGCTGATGAGATGCTTGAGCCTCTCCTGTTCAGATGGTAAAATAGGGCTGAAGTCTGCTTAGATTTTCCAGACAGAATTTTCCACTTTAGCAAAATTTTAACTGGTACAACTCATGTATAAGTGGTGTCAGGGATTCAGAGCATGGTACAGATAAATCCTGCGTGCAAACAGCAGCTGTGGTTATCGTGTTGTATGTACCAGCCATCTCTGGTTTTGTGTGGTATCTGTTAGAGAATGATGCAGATATCCATGGGTGGTTGGAAAGCCATAACCAGCAGACCTTGCTCTAAAAATTAGTCCAGTTTGCAAGAATAATTTATTCAACTGCACTGTTACAAGATGAAGTATTCTCGGATAAAATGGAAATGCGGCTAATGATATTCAATGAATGTACATTTGGTCTGTTAGAATGGAGGCCTAATATTTACTGTTTGGTACAAAACTCAGGGAAAAGGGATTAAATCTCTCAAAAGTCAAAGTGTTATATCCTCTCTACTGCCCCAGGGTAACCAACATCACCTCCTAACTAAGCTTGGTAAGGCCTTCTGCAAGGGTGGGATGTGTAGTGCTTGGCTCCAGAACTAGGTCTGGGTCTGAGTAGGCAGTGATTTATATTGGGGTTCAAACCATGTGTAACCCATTTCTATGAAATATTTATATTCCCAAGAAGAATTTTATCATGGGAGGATTTCCCAGCAGGTTAGGCACAAACCTGTGCAGCCTTCATTTTTCATACTCTGATTTAACTGGGTCTATTCAGGGAATGAGTAATTGCTATGCCATTATGATTTTTGCTTTCTCTTAGAATTACAAGTTTAGCTGTTGCCTGCAAAGTTCTAACCTGAATCTGATGAAACAGGAACAAGGTGTTGCCTTGGACCATAGGTGAAGTTGAATTTTGACCTAGATTGCGTTGCATGATTCCTGGAATAATCTGTAATTTCTCCAACACCACAGCTGCTTAACTTCAAAGGACAGTGGGTGGTAACTTCTTTAAGTCAGCAAAAAGTCCTCTAAACTCTGCCAAATTCAGACTGCATGGCCCCAGTAGTGCTATGCTCTTCTGGCAAACCATCCTTAAGGATAAGGTGTCACTAACAAGCCCTGCTGCAAGGGATGTTCAGTCACTGCCCCGGGCTATCAGCTTTCTGAAGCATGTGCTTAGGAGAGAGCACTCTCCAGGCTCAAACGCTTCTAGGTTGTTTTACTCCCAAAATTTCCATTTAGGATTGGGGCCTGAGGAAAGCATTTTCAGTGCCTTCCACCTGCTAATTTTTGTCATCTGTAGCCCTGTTTATCTGATGGTTTCAGAAGGCCCTGAGACTGAGAGGTAACTCAGGCTATACTGCTTGTGACAGACCTGGCCCACATCTGCTGCCACCTTGGACTATATATGCTGTGTTAAACTTTTTCCCAGTTGCTTATTTAAAAAAAAAAACAACAACAAAACCAAAAAACCCGAAAACAGAGTAGTGGAAAAATATGTAGGTTTTGCAGTAATTGTGATTGTAACATTTGCTAGTAAAAATATTTCTAGTGGTATCCACAAGAGCAACTGGGCATCTTCTCTTTACTTTCTCAACCTTATGCTACAAACTGTAAGCTTTCATCAAGATGTGTATTGATTTTTTTGGGCAGGTTATTTTGATTGTGTGTTCATTTTCTATCATTCTCTCTTTTGGGGAAACCTTTTCTGCCAACCATGATCATTCACATAGCATGAAAAAAAAAAAAAAGGATGAAAAGTGAGACATAGCCAAAATCCAAGAACTCCATCTAGTACTAGTATTGCATTGCAATATGAATCACGACTCACCGGGAATAAAAATGCTGTAGTTAAGCTTGGCAAGTCAAAACTAACCTATGTTACTCAAGGAGCTCTAAAACACAAGGCTGAGCTAGGCAGAGAGCAGTTCAAATGAATCTACTACCTGTGGTTATTTAAAATGCAAAGCCTATACAACTTTGCAGCATAATAACTAATTTTTCATCTCTGAGGTTTTATCAGACTGTTGCCTTTAGTCCCAGAAAAAGAGGCATTATAGAAGTTGAGTACAGAGAAAGGGAGGTTGAGAGACTTGCTTCAGATCACAGAGGGGGCTGGTATCAAGGCTAAAATGTGGTTTCTGTCTTTCCTGTCAAAAGTTTTGAAGCCCTGTGTTGTACACTTGATTCCCACTAGACTCAGCATTATGGACCCCCAAGAAAAGGCAACTGAAGCCTATATCTACATTTTTATTTATTTATTTTTTTTAAACAAAGCAATGCCAATATTTTGTTGCTCCACCTCCACTGCAGCAATACTAATGCAAGTTTCAGTGCTGCAGTGGTGAGAATGCAAGGTGTTTGTCAGGTGATGGCTTAGTGTTTCTCATAACAACATCTCCGTACAAATGATAATTCAACAATTCTGTGTTCAAGTTATCTGATGGTGATTTTCAGAATCAAAGGTATGGGGATAATTAGGACTCTTGCTAATTGTTCTGTGCATTTTTGTATTTTTCCTTCTCAATGAAAAGAGATTCACATGGATTAATTACTACCTGCTATAAATAAACCCTGTGAATGGCAATCTACATTGCAGAGTCAGAGGGTAGCTGTTGTTTAATATATCACAGCTTTCCACGCACCTGTTCGCCCCATGCTGTTGCCATGGGAACCATACTTTACAAGAGAAGCTCTGCATAATTAGCATGGATCGAGGTCTATATCAATCAGAATAATTTGGAGGAGTATGAAGAGCCCAAAGGAGAAGGCAAAGCTACTTGTCTCTATACAGAATGTATCAGACCTCTGCTGCGTGGTAAATAGAAAGACAGTTACTGAAAGAATTCAGTGGAATTAGCAAATCTAAGGGAACCAAATTATACAAAAGACAGAAAACTTTGTCCCCTTGGTTTTCATTAAGAAACACTGTTGGAATGGGCTTTGAAAAATGAATAAAGGCAAAAAAAGAGATACTGGTGTAATTAATTTGGAGGCTTTGTCACAGACTAAGAAATTTCAGAGACTGCATTAGCATGCTCAGCCCGGGAGCCTGGCGGTGTTGTATGGCACTGCTGGTAATGCACAGCTCTACCTTTGGGACCTTCTGATTCTATTAAGATTTAAAAAAAAAAACAACTTCTCTGAAATAGATGAGAGAAGGATAGCAACTTATGTATTCCTTAACTGCTGTTTCATAAGCCCTTATAGAAGTCTAGAGTTCATTGCTTTTTGCCTAAACCGTAAGACACATGGCAAACCTACAGATGCTGTTATCCAGCCAGTGCATCATATTAATCACAGTGCAGCAGATTAAGGCTAGAACAATAGCTGTAACTTTACTTTTAATTCCTTCTTGTCAGCTGGTGTCAGAAATATCACTTTAAAGAAAAGGGCTTAATGGTTTTGTAAAATGTCTGAAACTGAAAAGTTGTTTTTAAAAAAAAACTTGGAAGATCTCTGTGTGTTTGTATATCCACGCACAAGTGACTGAGTGAAACTTATGCTAATATTGCCTTGGTTGTGAGTCTCAGCTGGATGTGATGCAATGTTAGTGGAGTGACTGCAGCATGGGAGCTGTCGTAGATTGTAGCTGTATGTGGAGCAATAACTTTGAATTCTTTGGGGATCTGGTTTGAATGCAAGTGTCAATGTAGCATTATATTTCTGTGTTGATAATAAATCATTGATAATATGAGCCATCAAAACAGCTCAAAAGGAAACGGTGATGAAAACTTGAAAATCTCTCCTCTTTGGCATTAATGACAGGAAACTGTTTCAAACACAATGGATAGTAGAGGTCATCCAAGTAAAGGACTTCTGGTAAAACAGTAATGTGATGGGTGTAGTATGTGTATTGTCTTGGCTTTTGAAACTGCTGTTACTGAAATCAGTCTAGGTTTGAAGAATTTGAAGGCCTTCTACAATAGAGAAGTTAGAGTTTTTGAATGACATGGGAATGGCCTATGCTACTTCATTTAACTTATATAAGAAGCTCATGGTAATCTTCTGTATTGAGCAGATTGTGAGGGGGGGAAAAACCCAAGGAATTAAAATCACAAATTGCTTTAGTTCATTTCCATGGTATTTTAGTCCATGTACTGAAATCCTCATTTTACCCTCAGGATTTTATTCATGTAGAATCATGTTGCACTGCTGAGTGCTGCACTAGATAAAACTCTTTTGTGACATGTAAACAACAAATCTAGATGAGAAGGTGAGGTGGTTCTTCACCTCTACTGAGCCTTGATGGTGGAGCTTCCACCTGTGCTGCGTCTCCTCTCAGATGGACGGAGGATGTTTCATGGGCACAAGCAGCTATTACAGAACGTGGAAAAAAATACCTCTCATAGTTGCTGCTGTAAAAGGATGGGGCAGAGCCTTGAGTCCTGGGTTTCTTGAGTAGGGGTGTGTTCTCACCTCTTCTTCCTCTCCCTTGAACTCCTTCCTGCATGACGTCAGAACTTCGACAGTCAAAGCAGTGTGTGTTCTCTCCCAAAATGGGTGGCTGGAGAGCTCACTTTGGAAAAGCAATTTTGAATTCTTTCACTCTAAAGAGGGACTCCAGAAAGGAGACCCATGGGTGCAGCCTTTCGTAGGTGTGCTCATGCCAGCCTGGATTTGCATCAGATCAGAACTGGGTGCCACCGCTGCTGTCCTGGGCAGTCTTGGAAGAACAACTCGAGGCACGTGACAGCTTTCAGTTAAAAAGGAAGGTGCTTCAGGAGTTTAACTGCTTCTAGGAAAAGGTTGCAACTGAGCAAAATCTTTTGGGTTGTGACTTTGCAAGGAGGCACCTACATTCAGCAGAACATCCCTTTTTAAAGAGCAAATCTAGCTTTAAGTCACTATTTCAAGTTAAGAATTATAGCTCTGAGAGTAATGATCCAGCCTAAGTGCTTCCATAAATTCAATTCATTAAAATAATATTTCCTCTGGCCCCAAAAGTGCCAGATCTCATAAACTACCCATTTGAAATTGTTAGATAAGTTTGGGGGTTTTACTGTTTTTTCAAGAGAAAAATATTGCCTTGAGACTAGGAATGTGTTTGGTACAATTTAGTGAATTTTAGAGGTGTTCTCATTGGAGTTGTTCCTTGTTTTACTTTTGTATAAAGGAGAGGAGAACTAAGTCCTTAGCTCTAGTGCTGCAAATCCATTTATACCTGTACAGTAATAATTTAGAGAGAAAGGGAAAAATTTAGTCCATAAAGCTTAAATAGTGTGGGGACAAGTTTGCAAGGTAATCTTTGTCTTGCATTAATATTGAAGGATGGCATAGATGAGAGCAGTTAGAAAAATTTCTTAGCCTATGTCAAATTATTCTGTGATCTAGCTTGCTGTTTTACTAGATTTTTCTCTGTGTCTGCTTCTATTTTTCTTTTTTTAAATAAAAGAAAAAGCTGTCTGGTTTGTCCTGTCTATCAAAAACAGAGCAAAAAATACATATAAATCTTCCTTAAATATATTACCACCTATTTATATATGCCCCACATACATATCTGAGAAGAGTGTGAATAAAAAGTCTCCTCGTAGAAAACCTTGAACAACTGGATGGAAACGAAGATTATTTTAAGCAGATGTTTTTAGTGTTTATCGAAGGGGCTGGATTGTGACAGCAGGAAAAAATACTGTAGGTTTGAATGAGGAAAGAGCCTATAGCTTGGGTAACTTCCCTGGCTGCAGCATTGCTGGTACTTTAATGGTAATTGGTTGAGGTATTGTCCCCCATAGAGATGAAATAAGAGTTTACTCCACACCCCCTGCCCCCAATTCGTACCTCAGTTTAGTGGTATTGGAAAAGGACCACTATCATGCAAAAGCTAGAGTGAAAATACCGATTAATTTCCTATGTGCCTTCAAAACCCTGTTTCACCATGACAGACTTAAATCACTGTCAATACTAGTAATTTTGAGGTGGAATGAAAGCCTCATATGCATATTTTCATTTCACAAGCTAGCCAATATACTTGCTGTAAAAATATGATCATACTCTCGGCTTAATTTCAGTGTGTCTGGCTGCAAATAAAAGGACTAACAAAATTGTTCTACCTTTGAACTTACAGCTGACCAGTGGAAGGTGCTGAAACATTTTCAGGTAGGAAAATGGGAACAAAGATGTCCCAGTATTTCTTTTAGTCTGTGATAACAATAGCAACAGAGTTGGTACTTTTTGTAAATTCAGAAAACTTCAGTAAATTCAGAAAATGTAATCCGCACACCAAAGAAGTTGTTCAGTCAACAATGTTTAATAAACCCCAAGTGATGAGGCAGGCACAGTTGCAAGAACTATCTTTAAAGGTTTGAGGGTTATAGCATCATGCATTTGGAGTTCTGGTTTTGCTCAGAAACTGCTTGGTCCAGTTGGTGCCCACAGAATTAGTTTCTTCTGGAAGCACGGATTATTTTTTTTGTGTTGTTGGGTTTTTTGCTTGAATTTCCACACCAGAGACTTGCTTAAATCTGTGTGCCATGCTGGAGCACAGTTGTTCTAAGTTTGCCTTTATTCCCCTTGCTCCACTTGCTTTTCTTGCCTAACTTGTCTCTAGTCTTTCTTCTCTTGTGGCTTGCTTTAACTCCTCCTTATTCAGGACTGGAGAGCTGGAATGGGAATGGAAAAGCAGTGAGCCAGAATCAGGTCTATAAGCTTCACCTCCTTGGCAATGCACGTGACATTAACTCTGGATCTTCACTACTTTCTGTTTCAGTAGTATGCTGGATTACTTTTCGTTGTAAACCTGGCACAATGGGTTTTTAGAAAGCGCTGTATAATTCAGATATATTTTATGTAGCCACACAAGGCATATTCTGGATTTCCCCCTTGTGTGGGAAGGACAGAGTGAGAAGAGAGACATACCTCTGTTGCCCAAAATCAGTTAATCAGTATCTGTGGGTACATTTGTTTTTGCTGATATATGGGGCTCAGAGGTGCTTTGGAGAGCAAAGGGATGCAGAATTTCCCTATCTGAGCGAGACTGGGCTTGAAATGTCACATATCCTTACAGGGCTCCATTAACCCCTTTTGAGATGCCTGTGTTGTGCATGAATGCAGATTTTGATGGACAGCAATGCACTAAAACACAAAGACCTAATTAATGATGGTGCAAGAAAAACACAGCATCCTAAGCCGTCTCTCTGACACTTAGAGTCTTTAGAGATTTGTAGACAGCAGGGGCTGCTTCTGTTGCTTAACTATGTCTTCCACCGGTGACAGAGCAGCACCTTGTTTTTATAGTTACTGCAGCAGATTCTCTCTTTCTATCCCCATTTGGCTGCCCACAGAAGTTATTTACAACCTCAGCAGAAAGATCAAGGAACGCTGTGATAACTGGCCCCTATCGACACTGTCAGGTTTCCAGGTCTGTAAGACAAATGTCACTTCTGGCTCACAGCACCCCGTGTGCTGTGCATTTTGATGCAGATTTTTATTACCTAGCAGGTGGCTTGGGAGTCACGGATGGAAAAAAGGGCTGAGATCAATAATGGAGAATGATCAAGTCATGTCAGAGAGGGGTCAGCAGGCAGCAGTTGTGGAAGTTGCCCCTTGACATGACTCTTGGGGGGGTGGTGTGTGTGCACGTAGGGGAAGTGCCTTGATTTCTGAAAAGCATCATGCTGTGTTAAAAGTGTCTAATTACAGCTGTCGCTGTGGCCAGCTAAAATAACAAAGAGCTTTGAACAGGGGTGGTGAACAGGCATTTTGTTCTGGTTGTTGGTGTCGCTGCTGTCTCTCTTCTTGTACAGGGCTGTGCTGGCCCCGGGGCCCCTAAAGTGCAGGCTCTGTCTTTTCTTAGTCCATAGGGTTGAGGGAAGCCCCAGGAGACCCTTTAGTCCCACATGAGATTGACTGCAGCCATTTTATTCCTGAGATGGTCTTATCCTGTCTGCTCTTAAAAACCTCCAGTGTCACCTTCCTTTAATGCGCTCACTTTATATCAACAAGTGCTGTCACTGTTTTATCTGTAGGTATTTCAATACAGGATTAACTTTTCCAGCTCTAAAAGGCAAGTGGCTAAGACTTCTGGCAAAGCATATGGGCTGCTATTGTGCCTTTATCTTGCTATGCTTCTTCCAGAATCAGAGAAGTCCTGCTTTCTGCAGTAAGACCTGCAGATATTGCTATTTGATTTCAATGATGTACTAACACCTGAGGAAGCCTCAAAACAAACCACAACCAAATCTTACAATTTTTGCTCTGGTTGCACAAAGAAGGTTATGACAAGGAAGGTCCTCATCAAAGTTTCACAGAATTCAATAGCAGATTTAGCAACATCTTCATTTTATCTTGTTTGTGTCTCCTTGGAATTAGACTAGCAGCAGATTCTGCAGTTTTCTTCCAGCACAATCTAGGAAGGTATCTGTAAGCAATTTCTGCATTATAGTCCCTATTTATATCTGTAATTAAAGAAATAAGTATCATAGTTATCTTTCTAATTTCATAATTACCTCTTTGAAATAATAGCCCCATTCCAGGTGTTTTCTAAAATAAAACAGCCAGGGAAATTAATTTCAATTAGAAAAGAAAAAAATACAAACTGAAGTGGAGTTTTATTAAAAAAAACCAATCTAAAACCACAATCACAAAAAAAACCCCAACCAAACCCAACCTGCATTTCTTGGAGGGTACTTCATTTAGGTAATTAAATCTGTGCAGTGTGAATGAACCATTGGCAGCAGTGCCCTTTATCAAATGACATTTAGAGCACATTAATCTGCTGAATTCTGAGGCTTCCCAGCAGCTTAAAACACATCTGGAGGCAAAAAATCAGTGAATTCTTAATGGAAATGAATAGTCTTTTGGTATGTAGTACAGATGCTCTAGGCTTTCTCACTTGGAAGATTTAGTAATGTTAAGAAACCTGAGTTGTATACATCTAAATTCATAAGCAGTCACAAGTTTATGGCATGTGCATGTTGGAGTTCAGAAGAAGGTAAGTTTTTCATCCAAAAGAAAATGAACCCATGAAGGAACACTCTTATCCTCAACCATTGCTTTCTTTTCTTTTTCCCTAATCTTTCTTCCAGCACCTTTTGTATTGTCTGTGACCACTGTAAATCCTATTTTCTTCATGAGACAGGGTTGCAGGGGGAAACTGTTTGATGTGGGATATGTGGAAAGGAGCTCTCAGAGAGCTGCCAAGGCTGGCAGACTTTGGGAGAAAGTCATGCTCGTTAAAGCTCAAAGCCTGAAGTTGAATTCTGCAGCGGTGCCTCTTCTCTTCTCCAGCTTTAGGCAACCCCCAAAAATGATCACTGGAACAGAGTTTGTGAGAACAGATATGGCCTAAAAGCAAATTATTAAGGTCACAAGTCTCTTCTGGAGTTTTTCAAAGTGTGTCTGTTGCTATTACTCTTGTAAGATTGCTATTCCTATCAGGAATTACACCTGCAGGGTAGGGTAGCACCCACCATCTTGCAGGCCCCATTGAGTTATTTGTTTTTCAAAGTATCAATGTTTTTTTTTCCCCTTAGGCTGTAATTCATTCATGCTTCCCTGCTGGGATGTGGAGGGTCCTTGATGAAGTTTCAGGTTTAACCAAATGCTTGGCACAACTGAGGGGCTCAAAGTTTACACCTTTGAGTTAGTGTGTAAGTTTTGAAACTGGCCTGGCCATCTCTTAAGAAAGCCTTCTCTGGTAGGATCCCTAAATTCCTTGGTTTTGTCTTGGGCAAGACTGAAAATTGTTCTCAACCAGCATAGGGAAGGGTGAAAATGAACAGGAAATTTCACTTTACCCTTTTAGAGGTAAAATACGGTCTTGGGGATATTCAGCGTCTGAAAGTATGTACTTCTGGGCTTTGCAAAAACTTATCAGACCTGTATATTTTGCTAGCCATGTGCTTTTTCCATTTCAGCGTAGACCTGGTGCACATCACCTCGTCCCAGCACCCACATCACCTGAACCAAATGACTGTTTACAAATGCAACAATTCCTTTGAATTAAGTGTCAGTCCTTTCACTAATGACATGGGACTACAAACTCGGCAAGGAGGTCCTCAGTGAGCACTGGGAAGGGATGGAATGAAAAATGACCAGGATTCATTCACAGAAAGGGTGTATTTCAAATGGTGAGTGGGATCACAGATTGGAAGAAAAGAAACTAGTCATTTAGGATCTCTTTTGAATTAGTTCTTCAAAATGCATTTGCCTTCTAGAGAAAGTATTCCTTGAACATTGTGAAACATAAGTGAATTTGCCTTGGATGTATTTTTCATAATTGTTCTCTTTCTTTGTGTTATTAACTAAGGCTATTGCTGCTTAAGGACTTGATCCCTTACAGCCTGTCTCTTTCTCTCTCCTTGATCCTGCAGTGAAGTTACAATACTGCATTTTTTGTGATATTATGATCATTTCCATGGCAACAGACCGATGTCCAAAGTATGGGATCGTGACTTTAGTGTGGGATCAGGCAAGAGGAGATAAAGTCCTTATTAAAATACACTTTGTCAGTAAGAAGAAAAGGAACTAATAAAAAATCCATTAATTTTATTATGAATTTCCTTCTCCAACTGAGCATAAGTGCAAATGACAAGTACTTCTTTTAAGGAGCTGTTTGGTTTTTCTTGTCTATGTTTTACTTGTTTATGTTGATCAATAAAATGTTGGTTTGAATGGAAACATGAACTAAAGAACTGCATCTATAATACATACAAAAATTTACTTAAAATCCTCATGGTAAACGTTTTTGAAGCAGAGGAGTGCTTTATAATACCATTAGATCTATATATAGCAATGGCCATGAAAAGCTGCTTGACAGACCTTCCCCAGGAAAGATTACTTTTGTGATTTGTTTGTAGGCCTCTTAAGAACTTCCTGGTCCACCCAGCTGTAGCTGTGCTCCATTAAGCTCCCCTAGACATGATATTTCTTTAAGACCATACAGCATCCCTATCAATTTCCCCAGGTGCTGTAAGAGAAGCTGGAGACAGGGAAGACCAACCTGACTAAACAGGGAGCTTTGGCTGGAACTCAGGGAGAAAAGGAAAGTTTACAGACTTTGGAAGAAGGGGCTAGCCACTCACAATGATTGCAAAGATGCTGTGAGGCTGTGCAGGGTGGAAATCAGGAGGTCTAAATCCCAGCTGGAAATTAATCTGGCTTCAGCAATCAAGAACAACAAGAAATGTTTCTGTAAGTATGTGAGCATCAAAATGAAGACCAGAGAGAGCCTCCATCCCCTGCTAGACTCAGGAGGAAAGATGGTAACGAGTGATGAGGAAAAGGCTGAGGTGTTTAATGCTTTCTTTGCCTCAGTCTTTAATATCAAGACTAGTTGTACTGAGGGAATCCAGCCTCCTCAGCCAGAAGACAGAGACTGGGAGAACGACCCCCCTGCAATCCAGGAGGAGACAGTCAGTGACCTGCTGCATCATGTGACACCCACCTATAAGAAGGGTCAGAAGGATGATTCGGGAAATTACAGGCCTGTCAGCTTGACTTCGGTGCCCAGGAAGCTGATGGAGCAGCTCACCCTGAGTACCATCACACAGCACATGTGGGACAGCCAGATGCTCAGGCCCAGTCAGCATGGGTTTATGAAAGGCAGGTCCTGCCTGACAAACCTGATCTGCTTCTACGACAGGGTGACCCGCTTATTGGATGAGGGAAAGGCTGTGGATGTAGTTTACCTTGACTTTAGTAAGGCCTTTGACACCATTTCCCACAGCATTCTCCTGGCGAAACTGGCTGCTCGAGCTTTGGACAATCACACACTTTGCTGGGTAAAAAACTGTCTGGATGGCCGGGCCCAGAGAGTTGTGGTGAGTGGAGTTAAATCCAGTTGGCGGCCAGTCAGGAGTGGTGTCCCCCAGGGCTCGGTGTTGGTGCCACTCCTGTTTAACATCTTTATTGATGATCTAGACGAGGGGATCGAGTGCACCCTCAGTCAGTTTGCAGATGACCCCAAGTTGGGTGGGAGTGTTGATCTGCTCGAGGGCAGGGAGGCTCTGCAGAGAGACCTGGACAGGCTGGAGCCATGGGCTGAGCCCAACTGGGGGAGTTTCAATAAGGCCAAATGCCGGGGGCTGCCCTTGGGCCACAACAACCCCCAGCAGCGCTACAGGCTTGGGGAGGAGTGGCTGGAGAGCTGCCAGTCAGAGAGGGACCTGGGAGTGTTGATTGACAGCCGGCTGAACAGGAGCCAGCAGTGTGCCCAGGGGGCCAAGAAGGCCAATGGCATCCTGGCTTGTGTCAGCAATAGCGTGGCCAGCAGGGACAGGGAAGGGATCTGACCCCTGTACTCGGCACTGGTGAGGCCGCCCCTCGATTCCTGTGTTCAGTTTTGGGCCCCTCACTACAAAAAGGACATTGAATGACTCGAGCGTGTCCAGAGAAGGGCAACGGAGCTGGTGCAGGCTCTGGAGCACAGGTCGTACAGGGAGCGGCTGAGGGAACTGGGGGGTTTAGTCTGGAGAAGAGGAGGCTGAGGGGAGACCTCATCGCCCTCTACAGCTCCCTGAAAGGAGGGTGCAGAGAGGGGGGATGAGTCTCTTGAGCCAAGTAATAAGCAATTACTTGGTCTCAATGGCCTCAAGTTGCACCAGGGAAAGTTTAGACTGGCTCTTAGGAAGCATTTCTTTCCAGAAGGGGTTGTTAGGTGTTGGAATGGGCTGCCCAGGGCAGTGGTGGAGTCCCCATCCCTGAAGGGGTTTAAGAGTTGGGTTCACACAGCGCTGATGGATATGGTGTAGTTGGGAACTGTTAATGTTGGGTTGATGGTTGGACTGGATGATCTTCCAGGTCTTTTCCAACCTAGATGATTCTGTGAATTGTTCTGCCTGCAGTCACCCACACCAGGGAAAAAGAAACCACAGCTCTCCAGACCTGTTTTGCAAATCCTTGCATGTGCTTAGCAGAGAAGATCATCTCTTGCCCTACTTTGGAATACCCTGAACCCAACAGAGATTCTGGAGGGAATTATGGAGGCCAGACAATATTAAAAGAAGCCCATCTGCTATTGGGAGTCCAGAGCATCAAACAAATCTACCCAATAAAAACTCCTACAGTTTTGACACACCTTTGCTTTATATGTTCCCCTTCCCTAGAACTGGGGCTAAGTTGGAGAGGACACTGCATGAACACTTTCTAGATATTTCCAAATAGGAGCAAGAAAGAGGCAAACAATACCTGGTTTAGTTGTCCTATACTGCAAAAGATGCCCTTGATGCAACAAGAGGGTGGCCAACTCATCTTCTGTCATGCAGTAGTTCATACAGTGAGGACAGAGAGATTCTTTCTGAACATGAGGCTACTTCAGTCCTGTCTAATTCCTCCAAGACCTTCTTCTAAACTGTTGTCACCCCAGCAAGGAAATACCAGATTATCTGTACTTCCGTAAAGTACATGTGAAAGGGCAGAAGGCATGGCTGGCCAGCCTGTGGCAGAGATGAGGGGTTGTGAGGGAAGGATGGCTGAGTCTGGAACATGAGTCCAAACCTGTCCCTTACTGTTGGCTTCTGAGAAGCCATCATGAGTCAACTTGTGTTACTCTGAACCCTCTTTGTGACTTTTGCCATCAGACTAACATATCAAAGTCTCTGTTCTTATCCCACGGGCCTGATTCTCCTCTGACTTACACTGAAGCATGTCAGAAGAGCTCCCCCTGAGGCCGATATATTGGTGTAAATGAGAAGAAAATCAAGCAGTGGGTGAAGGCAGTCATAGGCTTCAGGATCTGTTCTCCATTTGGTGCATGCTGTGATTTATGCACAGAACTCCTATTAGCAACAGTCAGAGAAGAGATATTTACATTGCGAAACAGGATGTTTTTTCTCAGCTGCCTGAAGCTACTGGCATAAGCATGTTGTGAAAGTGATTGGAGATTTAGGGGAAGGAATGTCAAAGAGAAATAAGGGACAAAAACTAATCCTAAACTAAGCAACTCTAAGAATTGTGGGTTTCTTGCTGTTTTTTTTGGGGGGTGTTTTTTTTTTTGTTTTTTCTTGAAACCTGGAGGGATTTTAAAAACTAAATAACTGTTCTTAATAGTCCTGAATTTTTGGAGTGCTCTGTGGGTGTTGATTTGTACAGCCACTGATGAGGGTGGAGGTAAAAGGACAAGGAAAGTTGAAAGTGGAAAATCTGGAATTACTTCTCTGCTCTTTTCCTTCATTGCAATTCACCTTATAACAGCAGATCTCTACGGAAATACACCAGGTTCTGCTCCTTTTTCCTTTTAATGGGAATGTAACTTTTGATCTGGTTGCCAGTTTCAGAACCATTACAATTAAGATGCATTTTTCCTCTCTTCTGCCTTCTCTGCAATGTCTCCTAAATTTCCAAGTCTTCTAGATTTCTAGTCTCTTTAACAAAAGGTTTATTTTCTTGCCTTGAGATCTATGCATAAGGGCAAGCTACTCCTTGATGTTATAGGGTAGAATCTACCAGTTGTGCTATTTATTATCCAAGTCAAGGCATTGCAGCAAACTGGCAAGAGTTAATCTTTATTAAGCAAAAGCATATAGGACCCACACAGGCTCTATAGTTGCACTGTATTCTCATGCTTACCATTTCCTTTATTGATTTGCCTGTCTAAATGAGTACTTCTAAACTCTGTGGGTGTTTTCCAATTAGATAAAAGGCAATTCATGTCACCCTGCTGCAGCTCTAACAGCCATAACCAAGAGAGTGCATTGAGGACTTCTCAGCAGAACAACCTAGTTTAATCAAGGCGGCCCCCTTCAGCGCTACCTCATCTGCAGGACATCTCTCTTCACACGCAATGCTTCCTTTATTGGAACTTTAGAGGAATGGGCTGCAGCTACACTAACAGCTGCGGCTGTGCTTTATGGGCCAGCTATATGGTTAGTGGAGAAGATGCATGAGTTTCCCTCTCTCAGGCTGTTTTGGGAAAGTGATGCTTCTCCAATGAGAACCTAGGTGTGATGCACACAGAGCCTGGTGCCTTGCTCCAGTAAGAGCTGCCAGCGGCAACTCCCTTCCCACATGGGAACATCTCGGAAGATTGTCGCTGCTGCTTATGGGAGTGGTGCTGCTACTGTGAGAGTTGAATCTGATAAATCTCCTAATGGTCAGAGCTGAGCAGGCATTTACTGAGTGTTATGCATTTGCTGGAGAATGATAGACTCTTGTCTTTTGTGGGAGAGCTCTGATGTTCCCCTTCCTGAGACAGTGTGCAGCTGATGGACAATCCCAGGGCATGGCTGAGGAAACCACAAAGGGAAGAGAGGGTTTCAATCTGAAGCTCTGTTTAGCTCAACACTGCATCCTATCCCGGTTTTGACCCTTTCAGTTTCTCCTTGCTGCTGCCTTTCACAGTCCTCTGCCACACACTCTCCCAGCAGACCACCCAGCTGAAAGACTTTGGGCAGATGCTTCCTTTCTCACCTTTAACAGGATCCCTGTGCTTCTTGCTTCACTATCCAGCACCACATCCCCACCACTCTCTTTGATTGCTTGTGACACATCCCACGTGACCACTATGGAAGCCTTACTTCTCTGAGCCTGTTTGTCACCTACGGAGGACCCACTGGAGGCAACTTCTGGTGGATAAAGTGAGCACCCAGCTGCTTCTTATGCATCAGCTAGAGCTCTGAGACTGGGAAGTAATTTTTGGCCCCGTGTATTTGTTATTAAAAGAAGAGAGAGAAATGTGGCTGGGTACACAGAATTTAATTTGCGTTGCTTTCTACCTGTAGTCCTCTTGGAAGATACCATGCCATCATACAAACTCAGAATCACAGGGTGTCTCTGAGCTAAGGGAAGAGGGATGGATTTCTCTTTGTGTACTTCATGGTCTCATTTACTATCTGATATATCATAAAGTATATTCATAGTGTCCTGCAGCACAGGAAGGGCTTTTAGCTCAAACTGTAGAGGGCAGAAGTGGCAGAGTATAAACTCAGATGAGATCTGTCTACATACTGGACAGAACTTAAATGTCTTTACCTGTGTAAGGTCTCACCCAGAACCTTTTCGGTATCAAATGGTCTTTCTCAAGGGACAAGTCCATCTAAGTGCTCCTTGAGACACTAGGGCGATACTGCTACAGACCCCAAACTGTGATTGAGCCTTGTGGAGCATCAGGTGGTCAAGGAAAAGTTTTCAGTTGCAATTCCTAGATTGTACCAAAGCTACAATGAGGGGTATTTTATTTACCATCAATATATTTTATTGTTAGCAAAGTTAATGCTATATTATTTTATTTTTTCAGTAAGAAGAGAGAAAGGAGTACACTGTTATTATGTTTCTTACCCAGTCTAACATGCAATAAGTAAGAGGAGATAGTGCTTTTTATTGTTTTTTTGCTTTGTGGAGTTTTGTTTGTTTGCTTTTGAGAACGGGCAAAAAAGAGTGCATGCATTTAGTTATTATTCTCCTTTATTTTAGGTTAGGATCTGGTATTAGTGCTTGTGCATTGCCTATGCAGAGCAGCCAGAGGAAGCACTCCATGGTTCTAGAAATTCTGGGTGTGATTTTGAGCAGGTTCTTCTCATTTTTCCTGTGCTTGAAGCAAGACAGCCGGTCCTTCTTGCTTCAGAGACTATTAACACTCTTGCTGCAACAATATGAAACAAAAGAAGTATCTCAGGTGCTGCTGGGAAGGATGTTGGTGTAGGCTGCGCGTCAGAGATGACTCGGTCTCTCTGGGGTTTGGAGCTCACCTGGCACCTTCTGGCTTGGGCAGCATGCACAGAGTCAAGAAGCTTTCCAGTGCCCTATGTAGCTTGTCAAAACAGTTGTTGGTCTCCGCTGTATTCACATGATGCAGCTGCATCACCTTTAAGGTGTAAAGAAGAGATTCACTGCAAACAGCAACATCCTTTCTTTGTGAACATAACTCCTTGTTCTCCTCCCATTGCCACATGTGTCAGCCAGGCTGAACGCTGCAGCAGCTCAGTGGTCGGCTCCCTTGCTGACCCTTTTCAAAGTATATTAACTGTCTGCTTTTAAAAGTCCCTGCTGTCCTTAAGTCACAAGACTACTTTAATTCTTCCATTGTGTACGACATCCCTTAGATGGGGTGTTTCCAGGCCACGGCCCTCAATTTTTGGAGGAAACGGTGTTGAGAACTCACTTGGCAGACCTTGCTCATCAGGAGCATTAAAGTACACTGCCAGTGAGAAAATACATAACAATTTGTCCCTCTTCTCCCCACCACCGCAACAACCCCTTGGCTAACCTGCAGCTTTGCATAGCCAGTACATTAATGCCACCTGACTGCTGTAAAGCAGAATGGGAGATGGCTCTGCTCTGCTTGCCTTTCCTCTGCGGTGCTACTGGCCACGATAATTTGTGTCTGTCTTCTCTAGCCTGCCCATTTTTCCATTAAACTTGTAGGAACACAATTATATTAGAGGTTTATGTCCTCCTCTTTCAAATTTGGGTCAAACTAGTCATTGAGTTCAAAAGATGAGGGAGGACCTTCACATTTACATATTTACTGGACAGACAGTATGAATGTATAAGCATCTTATTATTAGAAGATGTAGTTAATAAATAGTAAAATGCCTGTAAATTTACAGTGTGACTCTCTTTATCTTAAATATCATCAAACAGTATTATATTTGTCTATAAAGATCATTATAAAAACATTCCAGTCAGGAAAAATAAGGGAAAAAACCCCCCAAATAATCATGGCAAATGGCATTTTTCAACTCTCAGAGCATGAACAGAGAAGAAAATAAAGACCAAAAGGTAAAAGGAGTAATATGTTACTCATTTTTCACACTGAGAGACTGAGAAAAATGTGAAAAAGGATATGTTAAGAGTAAAAATGTAATAGATCAGTTGAAAAGACTTTGATGGCAGTTTACATTTATTTCCTTCCAAAAATCAAGGCAGTTAATTTTATTTTTTTTTTACAAAAAGTGAGTTTGAATGCTTCTAGCTGTAAATCTTACAAGTATACTGAAAGACTTTATTAATTTTAGGAATTCTTTAACCTTGCTTTACATCATCTGAGAGATGTAGGTTTACTCAGGAATGTGTAATCACTGAACAAGCACTGCATCAGAGGGCAAGATGAATAGAATTAAGGTTGCCATGGGTACTTTGCTTTTGAATTTCTTCACTTTCGAGTTTAAAGCCTAAACATAAAATTCCCAGTAATTTTTGGCTTTTGTAGTTTAGCACTGAATACACACGTAAATTAACAGCTTACTCATGGCTGCAAGTGTAGCTATTACTGTCTAATGTATAATTCCCTGTACGTGGACAGGCTTTGTTTTTTCCTTGTTCTCGAAGTTTTTAATTGCCTAGTGTTTTGCAGTACGACATAAAGAGCAGGTGTTTAGAAACCATGTAGAAATAAATAAAAAAAAAAAAAAAAAAAAAAAAAAAAAGGAGAAACTGGTTATCTTTTGACTGAGAAATTTCCTCTGGCATTTGGAAGAACGGAAACAAGATAAATGAAGGCCATTGTTGAGTTAGGGGTTTTATGGATACTAGTGCAGGCTATTAAAAAAAAAATAATAATCAGAGGTAGTAGTCTGTGAATGAAGACATGTAAATGGCATTGATTTGGGGAGTATCAAATTGCAGAGCATTTCTTCTCCTTTATGCAAACTCATGAAAGCAGTGTGTTGCTGTGAGGAGGTTAACTGATTCTAGCCTGAAAGTTTCATCAAAAAGTTTTATCGGATCTGTTTGATGTTCTCACTGGCACCTGGAGGGGTGCGCAGATGTTGCAGTAGGTGCTGCATTAAAATACAGCAGGCTGAAACCGTCCCCAGAGGCCTGAACTTGCCTCCTCTAATGTTTGCAGCAGGGACCGCAGCCTTGCAGGCTGAGGCTTTGAAGCCTGACTTTTGCACCTCTTGAAGCTCAAAGTGCTGAGGCGATGCTCTCATCTCCTGTTGAATAGTCACAAGCGTGACACCAACATGTGCTGACCCCCTGATTGCAATATTCTTTAATGAATATTTCCACTACAGCCTCTGTAGACAGAGTCACACAAATGCTGCAGAAACTGCCCTGGTCATGAGGAACAGCCTAGCTGTTGGATGAGGCTGTCTCACCTTTGCCGGGAGAGTTTTGCAGCCCTTTCTTGGGTTATGCCTTACAACACTTTACTCTGTTAGCCGGTCCCAAGCGAGCCAAGTTGTTCAGAGCTATCCTGGGCATCTGTAGGAGCCTCAGTCGCTGCTGCGCAGGCATAATCCTCGTCCCGCTCGCAGGGTTTCTCTCTTGGCTAACGGCAGTCCTGGAAGACAGGGTATGTCTGCTGGCATCCCTGCTCCCCCTGGCAGTGCTGGTTTGTTCCCCAGATTTTACAGATGTAAAGAACCTAAAAGATCATCCTGTCCATCTGCTTGGCTGGTGCGTGATGGTTCCCCACAGTGTATTTTCAAGTGTTTTGTCTCGCTTAATTGATTCAAGTGGTGGGGCTTTTGTTACTTGTCTTGGGAGACATATTTAAAAATATAATAGACTTCCTTAGTGAAAAATATTTCCTGATATGCAGCCTACACTTTTGCTGGTTTAATTACTACTGCCATTTTGCAATTACCAGTGCTAATTACCATTGCCATGTTCATTTTTAAAACAATGTCGTGAATTCTGAAGTAAGCTGGCATTTTAGGATTCTGACAAATACAACCAGACATGAATACTCATACTGTGGGAAACTCTCCAGTAAAATACAACATCCCATTATAAATCAAAGTGAAGTATTGAGATATAAAAATTTCTTCTGAAATGAGGAGTTCTGGTAAAAAAAAACCCCAAACACTTCAAATCAAAATAAATATTTTAAAGTTTGACATTATTTTAAAGAATTTAATCTAACTTTTAAAAATATTCTTTCATTTTAGTCACCTGTCTTTCCAGGTTAACTTTAACTTTTTTTTTTTTTTTTTTACTTGGAGTAAGGGAAACTTTTTCTTTCCTGATGTGTCCTTTGATTCAGATATGTGATGATATTTCATCCTTTGGATCATAGCATTGTTTTCTCACTATGCTCAGGGCACCTGAGGAATTGGGATCCCTGCTTCTGAGACAGTGCCCTGGAAGAATCACTTTTCATACAAGCTCACAGATCTGACTGTGACTTTAGAGCATCCTCTTTGCTGTTTAGCCAAAAATTCAGGGCATCCAAATAACCCTTACTGCTGCTGTGCTGGAGGTCAAGGAGAAATTTGTCTGGAATTATCTGCAATTGCCATAGTCCCATAGACAAGTCATTTTTTAGCCAGTAACTTTCCCTGGAAAACTATTTTGTGGGGGGAAAAATTCTGAGCAGGTGTAGGGAGAATTTCTATGCAAGTGAGCAGAGAAATGATGGTTATGTTGGAGCACTGCTAGCAGGACTAAATTCCTTCTGGTTACTGGAGATACATTGGTATGCTATTATGCCTCTTCTCATCTTTTGAGACGTTCTGGGGGATATCTTTTTAATGGTAATGGCCACACGTTATAAGATGTGCCTTGAGACGAGATGGATTTTATACACTCTTACCTGCATTACAAATGAGACACTTGTGGTATGAGTTGGTGAGAGTTATTCTTGATAGAGTTTAGTCATTATTTCAGCTTCAGTGCATTTTAATCATGCCTCCTCTGTCAAACATAGCAAATATTTCCATTCTTCACTCAGGTAGCTTTTTCTTTCTCCCATTGGCTTCCAGAAATAAAACAGAGCAGCACAATTATTTCAGTTCATCTCTATGTTTGTGTGTCTCTGCTCTTCACCAAAATCACGGCATTTAAAAAACCATGTCGTTTTAGGGAACTATTACTATTACCCCAGCTGTCTGATATTCTACAATGCCTCTAAAACTGAAGTGCACTGGAGTGTTTAAGGCTGGAAAAACATTTAATAGTGGGAAGGAAACCTGTACACAGAATTGTATTTTTTAAGTCTAGTTGCCAGAAGGGTTTGCAGTTTCTAGCCAAATCAGAAGAATAGTGGGTAATTTGAAGCAGAGGAACCAGAAATCTCAGTAGGCTAAGCTGTGCTCAGGTGGGGGTCTGGAGGCAGTAGCTCTAAAATTTTCCTGTTTTTCTCCCTGATGTGCATTTTAGTGTGGGGCAAGTCATTCACTCTGTCTCCAGCTTCAGTTTTCCTAAGGTGATAATGTTTGCAATGATTAAGAAGATCCACACTGTGCTTATGCAAATGGTGGAGTGTTGGTGTGCTGCTGTTTGATTTTTTGGGGGGTGTATGTTCTTTTTTTCTCTCCCATGTTTAGAATGAATATAAAGCAGGTTTATCTTGTAACATTTTTTCTGAAAACAGATTCATCTAAGCACTTATATGAGTAGCCTGCCCTCCATAGGGTTGATACACTTGTTCCAGTTTTATGGTACTTTTGTTTCTTTTGCTGGTATACAACAAGGTAAACTGTGCTTGTGTGAATGGAGGATGAATTCTAGGGAAGAAGAAAGTGGGGAAGAGAAGGCTGTGAAATGTGTCACTGAAGGATATTCTCCAGTAATAATTACAGTACTCTGCTCTGAAGTCTCCTGGGTTTCAGGGCCTGTGGAAGTAGTAGCAGGCTTCCTTCCTGGACAGGGAAGTAAAACCACCAAACCTTCACCTCTGTGGGAACAAACCACATTTGTGGAAGTGGGGTCCCACCAGGGGCTTTAATGGAAATTTGTGAGTGAGCCAGTCAGGGAAGGAAGTGATGAGTGAGAATTAAAAAAAACCAAAAAGTCTGTATAAAGAAGATGAGGAGCTTTTTTGTAAGCTGTAGAACTAAGGATTTGCTGTCCTAGAAGACTCTGAAAGTGGTCTGCGAATAGTGTATTCAAAAATTTGTAAAATCGTAAACCTAAAAAGGTAAGCAGCTGATGGCAAGAGAGATCTGGACATCTGTTTTTCCAGGGCTCAAACAGTCGTAGCCAGCCAGAAGGAAAATACAGCTCCAGTGGGAAATCATGTGTGCCGCTGTGCACTCTGCCTACCTCAAACTCCTCCTCACCTCTGCTTCTTAGGGAACATTTTGTCATTGTCTATCTGAAATCTCCAGCTATTTTCACTGTTTCACTATTCTTGCCCTTTCCCCTTTGGGTTAACCTTTTTATTAAGTCACAAAAGTGGCTTAAATTTTCCATCTGCTGTGAAGGGGAAGATTTGAAGCAAAATCCCAGTAGATGTACTGGTTCTTTAATTCCACATGAAGGAAAACAGCTGGAGTGGTAGAACTTTATGGAGACAGACTGATCTGCACTGTTAGACAGGGCAAGAGCAATAAGAGGAGCTCTGGTGAAAAGTGAAATCAGCGGAATCACATAGCTACAAATAATAGGACGTAAAGTATATTTCATGGAAAAATTCTCTACAGATGATAAATGGAAATCTATCATGCATCTGATTTATTCTGATGTGTTCCTTAGCAGGATGGCTTTCTGTTGGATGGCTTTTCATTTGGATGATGTTCCTTGAATGGGATGCCATGAAGTAACCATTCTTCTTTAGCCCCTGGTGCAACAGATGCATCCCCTCTGTGACTATACCTCCCCCCCCC
>NW_020799096.1:3762344-3834064 GCF_003259725.1 Athene cunicularia
CCCCCCTAGTCCCAGGTGCCCTTGCATAGCAGGGATGAGGCTCTGCAAGTGGAACTGAACAATGATGAGGATGATGGTTACTCTAGCTTGGAGGTCTCACCAAGATTAAGTCAGCCTGTACACCAAAACTGCTCCCATAAAGAAAAAACCAATACATCATTGTCACAGGAGACTCCCTTCTGAAGGAACAGAAGGCTCAATATGTAGACCAGACCCACTTCTTAGGGAGGTCTGCTGCCTCCCTGGGGCCTGGGTTAAAGAAGTGTAGAGTTCCTACCCTGGTATGGCCCTCAGATTATTACCCATTACTGATTTTTCAGGTACACAGAGGTGAAGTTGCAACAAGAAGTCTGAGGGTAGTCAAAAGAGGCTTGGGATGACTGGTTGAGGGATTGGGAGCACAAGTAGTGTAGAACAAGTCCTGTGAGGAGTGGCTGAGGGAACTGGGATTATTTAGCCTGGAGAGAAGGAGGCTGAGGGGAGACCTTATCACTCTCTACAACTACCTGAGAGGAGGCTGTAGTGAGGAGGGTGTTGGCGTCTTTTCCCAAGTTACAGGTGATAGGACAACAAGAAATGGCCTCAAGTTGCACCAGAGCATGTTTAGGTTAGTAATTAAGAAAAGTTTCTTCACCAGAAGTGTTGTCAAGCACTGGAACAGGCTGCCCAGGGAAATGGTGGAGTCACCATCCCTGGAACTATTTAAAAGATGTGTAGATGTGGTGCTTAGGGACATGGTTTAGTGCTGGAGTCGGTGGTGTTGGGTTTACAACTGTACTCTATGATCTTAAAGGTCTTTTTCAACCTAAACAAATCTATGTTTCTGTGATTTTACTGTTATTTTAATATTTCTTTTAAGTGTCTCTTATTTCCTATGAATAAATAATCACAGACTATTTTGAACTAAATTTCAGGCAAAGCTATATCTTTGATATCGAATGGAGAATTTTTCCATTACAACAGGCTTTGTATTGATTAACATATGTACACTAAATAAAACAAAGTAAGCTCTGTTATGCAAATTTTTTTTTGACAATTATTCCATATAGTTGAAATTTATAGTTCCACAATAAAGATATGTTTGAAACATCAATCTGCAGAAATTTCTGCATGAAGTTTTACTGTTGGTCTGGGAGATTGGGAGATATTTTATATATATTCTTTGTGCATGGGCTCCCCCTGAAGCTTTATCTTATAAAAAAACCCCATTCCTGAAGTACTTTTAAAGGTTTTAATCAAAAACATCAAGCAAACAAATGAAACAAAGGTATTGTTTCAGTCACTGCAGCAGTCAGTACAAGTCTGCTCTTCATGTATGTTAGATAGATGACACCGTTTCCCACAGCATTCTCCTGTTGAAACCAGCTGCTTGAGGCTTGGATGGGCACACGCTTTGCAGGGTAAAAAACTGTCTGGATGGCTGGGCCCAGAGAGTTGTGGTGAACGGAGTTAAATCCAGTTGGTGGCCGGTCAGGAGTGGTGTCCCCCAGGGCTCGGTGTTGGGGCCACTCCTGTTTAACATCTTTATTGATGATCTAGACGAGGGGATCGAGTGCACCCTCAGTCAGTTTGCAGATGACCCCAAGTTGGGTGGGAGTGTTGCTCTGCTCAAGGGCAGGGAGGCTCTGCAGAGAGACCTGGACAGGCTGGAGCCATGGGCTAAGGCCAACTGGAGGAGTTTCCATAAGGCCAAATGCCGGGGGCTGCCCTTGGGCCACAACAACCCCCAGCAGCGCTACAGGCTTGGGGAGGAGTGGCTGGAGAGCTGCCAGTCAGAGAGGGACCTGGGGGTGTTGATTGACAGCCGGCTGAACAGGAGCCAGCAGTGTGCCCAGGGGGCCAAGAAGGCCAATGGCATCCTGGCTTGTGTCAGCAATAGCATGGCCAGCAGGGACAGGGAAGGGATCTGACCCCTGTACTGGGCACTGGTGAGGCCGCCCCTCGATTCCTGTGTTCAGTTTTGGGCCCCTCACTACAAAAAGGACATTGAATGACTCGAGCGTGTCCAGAGAAGGGCAACGGAGCTGGTGCAGGCTCTGGAGCACAGGTCGTACGGGGAGCGGCTGAGGGAACTGGGGGTGTTTAGTCTGGGGAAGAGGAGGCTGAGGGGAGACCTCATCGCCCTCTACAGCTCCCTGAAAGGAGGGTGCAGAGAGGGGGGATGAGTCTCTTGAACCAAGTAATAAACAATTACTTGGTCTCAATGGCCTCAAGTTGCACCAGGGAAAGTTTAGACTGGCTCTTAGGAAGCATTTCTTTCCAGAAAGGATTGTTAGGTGTTGAAATAGGCTGCCCAGGGAGGTGGTGGAGTCCCCATCCCTGAAGGGGTTTAAGAGTCGGGTCAACTTAGCGCTGATGGATATGGTGTAGTTGGGAATGTTTAATGTTGGGTTGATGGTTGGACTGGATGATCTTCAAGGTCTTTTCCAATCTAGATGATTCTGTGATACATGACCAGAGTTTCACCATAATTATCCCAGCTGAGGAAAGGAGCCATTAGAATTAATGTGTAGTTGGACATCAGAAGAGCCTTGTGTGAAAACTACGCCACAAAGCACAAGAATAATTAATTACATTACTCTGAAGATGCAAAGTGTCATGTAAATCCCAGGCATTCATCACACCATTTAGTGTCTGATGGCTAATAACAGATTTGATTTTGCTTTCAATGAATCATCAAAGGAAATTTCGTTTCTCTGAATATTTTCACTATCTTCCATATGTGTTTTATTAGAGTGTGAGCACACACAAAGGAGAAACATTTAATTTATTAAAATCAGACTCTGCCAGTAACAGTGCAGACACTTTCAGTCCTTTCCCCTGAGAAATTCTAGATAATCTTGGACAGAATTGCATGTCTGAAACATACTTGATGATGCTGAGACGTTACCAACTTTTCTTTATTAGGAACAAAGTAAACATTAAGATCTATGTTAGTTTTATCAGAGGAGAAAACAGTTGAAGTCATAATTCCTTGAATTGTGTTATTACTATGTGAAGGGCTTACAAGTAACATTATTCTGAGGAGTATTTTTTCTTCATTTTCATAAAATAGAAGTTATTGTGTTTTAATGAGCTGTATTTCCTTTTTGATAAGGCAGGATTCTGATTGATAACAGTAACCAAATACAGATTATGTACTTTAATATTTATCAGTGATCTGTATGCTGTGCTGTCTTGACATGAGCAGAATTGTAGTTTTGTTCATCTCTAAATGCACCCTGACTATGGGCGAGGCATATCAGAAATTTTGTCACATTCTGACCATCACTGTTCTCACAGGAGATTTTTAATGCTGCATCAGACTTAGAGGAATTTCTATTGCACGGAGGCCTGACTGCTTTTCTGTTTCTTTTTGAAGCTATTTCAGTGTTTTCTTGGTCTGCTCCCCCCCCAACATGAGTGGCACCTTGTACCATTAGTTTACAGACAGTGCTGTGATGGAGATAATTCTTACGTACTTACTGTAACGAGTTTGTGACCCTCCCTGTAAAGGCATTCTGGTGTAAAGTGATTCTTTTCCTGTGAAGCTCAGGTCAGGATCCAAAGATGTTCAGTTCTGGAAACAATGACTACCCAATCATTTTTCTTGAAAAACACCCCCAAACCCAATAAAGCTTTTTTTGTTAGTAGTAAAAGCTCCTTTGTCTTCTGCGAGTAACCCACAGAGCAACGTGAGGAGATCTCGTCCTAGTCTGTTGCTCAGCTCCCCTTTGCATTTTATCATATGGTCTATTTTCCTCTTGAGGTACGTTGGCCTGGCTGATTTTTCTGAGGTGAGAATGTCATGGATCTTCATACAGATCAGAGTTTCTTTGAAGCGGCAGCTGTTTGCTCCAAGCACATGTTCCATTACAATAACATTAATCTTCCTTATTTGTTCACTTTATTTTTGCAGCTCCTCTTTCCTTGCTAGAAAAGGTTGCTAGTGGGTTATAATCTTGCTGTTTATTTTAATTTATTAGGTGATGCAAGCCTTACAATATATGGATTTTTAAAAAATAATAGAGCCATTATCCTCAAGACTATTACAAGCTGAATAACTTCTTCAGTTAATAACTCACATTTTTAAAAATTCAATTTGCCAGTTAAACATCCCATTTCCATTTTTAGCATTTACTGCTTTTTGGAAAATTTTAATTTCCCAGCATTGTCTCATAATTAAGCTCAATCTGCACATTGTATAACTCAAAGGGCACTAATAAGCAGGACATCACACAAATTGTTTCAAATTGCTGCTCTTTAAAGAAGATACATTGAACTTAGTGTGATAAAAGAAAAAGTAAGAGAAGTAGCAAGGTCCAGTGGGGAAAATTGTCATATTGAGCATTGTGACTGTAGTCCTACCTCAGGAACAAAGTTTGTTGAGACTGGCGAAATGTCTGTTTCCTTTCAGGCTGAAACTGTTTTCTGAAAGTCAGTTGCAGTCAGGGTTTGGGCATGGTGAGTGCAGGCATTTCTGCACCACATTTCCTTTCCTGGGTGCAGTCACTTTTCTCATGTGGTGGGAAACAGAGACAGGGGCTTCAGCCTGGCAGTGACTGGGCTGAGACCCAACAAGGTTGATCCTTTGAGTGTAAAAGCCAAGTGCCTTCCCCAGTTGAGCGCAGAGGTGCAGCACAAGTTGGATTGCAGTAGAGATGAAAAGGTAAAAGGGGCAGGTACAGAATCAGCAATATTAGTAAATGAATATTCTGGGTATCCAGACAGATCCCATAAATTGGAAGAGGTCTCATTTTACCTTGGTGACAGCCCCAAGAGCTTGGGGCCAGGCAGATACTGTCAGCACCCTGAAATTTCCCCTTCTCTGCTTTGCTGAGTGGATATCAGGTGTTTTATAAACATGTGAAACCCAAGGTCTGTCTTGGTCCTACACTACTAACAGGGACTCTTTTCCTTTGTCTGCTAGAGCAGCTACTGATGCTGCACAAAGCTGGCAGGAGAGCCCAGCCGCTTGTGCGGGCATAGGAAATAATATTCTGTGATTGATTTGAAAGGCAGAAAAAGGCAAGGGAGGAGTGAATGTAATTGTGTGGGCTCAGCTGTTTACTGTTTGCAGTGTGAGACTGTCATCAGGAGACTTTTTTGAAGCTCAGGCTTCTTAAGCAAACCCGATGAATTGAATGTACGATGTTAGCATAGGCTGTAATCCTTCATTTTTCTGTGGTTTGGTTAAATAAGGACAGTGCTTGTAATTTTTCCCTTGGTCCCTAAAACCCCACTGAAAACTGACTGAAGGTTGTGTGATCATATTGCATTTGCTACTGTACCTTTTTTTTTTTCCTCTCCAATTAACTATGACTTGGTTGATTTTAATGTAATTTGATGAAGAGATAGAAGTTTCAGAAATACCAAGTTCCCATTAGTTTCATGAGAGTAGGTGGCTGGTCAGATGAGATGAGTGCCACATGTGTACCCCACAACGGGAAAAGCTTTAGAAAATCTGTAGAGAGCACAGAGATGTGGAAAGCCTTACATCAAAACTTTCTGGAAACCAGGCTTCCTAGCCTTGCCTGCTAATGATGTTGTTTGCTTTGCATTTTAAATGAACCAAGTTTGTGATGACAGAATGGGGGTTATTACAATCATTTGGCTTATGTGAGGAAATTTTCCATACAAATGATACATGAATGGGTTTATGGTCCAATCCAAGGTAAATTTGAGTCTCCTGAATGCTCTGCTCAGCCTGAAAGTTTGGTGATTCATAGGAGTTTGACACCACCGCCAAACTTTCTGATTTATGAGAACATAAAATGTTAAAATATTCTTTTTCTCTTTATAATTGGCCATCCTGGATCTCCTGTGGGGAAGGCCTATTTAACATTAAAATAAAATAAAATTAAATGTCAAAGTTATATTGAGGATGACAAGGATTTTTTTCTGTTTAATTAACCATAACATTGTTTTTATACTTAAAGATTACTTGTTTCCTTTTCTACCTTCTACAGATAACATTCAGAGGGGTACCTGTATGAATCTGCAGTTTTTATTCCTCAGTTTATATTCCAGGGAGTTGTATCTCACAGAAACTTTCCAAGAAAAGGCCAGGGAAATCACAATTGTTAAAGGTCTTATAGCCGTGCCGCTGAAGTATACTAATCTCTATGTTGCTGCATGGATTCAAGCCTACAAATATTTCCACTGACCCAAGTTTGTTCTGGGTAACATAAATGGCCGTTTTTGATAGATGGGACCTGTCTTTGCAGAGACCAAGACGCCAAGTATTTTAGATCTCATGTGATTATGGTTTCTTCTTTTATTCCTCCTTATATGAGCCTAATCCAAAGTCTGGTGATGGAGTCAAGTCTTCCTTCATGTGGCACTGGAAGGAATTTGTAGGTAGAGCTGTCCAAAAGATTTTGGTTTTGTCAAAACTGAAATGGCTGTGTGGTTTCTTTGAGGTACAGGGAGGAGGAACTAAGTAGAAGACCCTGTTCTCCCTGGCTGTGAGGAATATGCCTAGAGGGTGAGTAAGAATCCAGTACAGGCTCCTGACTAGGCAGAACAGCCCTGAATCTCTTGCCCTACACCGTAGACAAGTGTCCAGTATATATGGGATTCCTTCTGTGCCCTTTTTTTAGGTCAGTGAGTACTTGAAATTTTATTTTCTTCATTACTATACAGAGAGACATTAATTTAAGCCACTGTTTCCCAAGTGGTCCAGCTGATGCCTATGGGATGCCTAGTCTGTCTATTCTCCCTTGGGGTGCTCCTACAGCAGCGTGTGACTGCAATGGTATGATGGTCATCCTAAGTGATGAAATTTCCCTCTGTGCAGAGGGTCAGCAACAAGCCCAGAGGAAACATGCTTTCCACAGGAATCCTGGTCTAAATGTGAACAAGGAGTTTACTTGGGGGTAAATTTCAGTGGTGGTTTGTATCAAAGATCAGCCTCTGAACTTTTTCCTTTTCTGATGTTATGCATGCCTTCTTTGCTTTGGCTGTCATTGAAAAATCACAGCTTGATTATTTTCATGGATGCATAGCTTGAGTTGTTTTCTTGTGTATTTTTAAGCTTACTTCTTTCTTCCTTCTAGACCCCAAATAATAATTTCTTGTATAATTATCTTGTGTGTGAATTTTTAGAAAAGTATTCTGTTCAACAGTCAAGTAGTAATACAACATTTATGTTAGAAGCAAACACCTACTTAGGTGGTAAAATATGGAATAGTTATGCATGCACAATATTTAAGTGTGTGTCTGTATATATATATATATATGTATAAAACCCTGTATTTGTCTGTGTGTATATTCATATATGAATACATGTAAGTATGTGTGTACACACGTTAATATATACATGTGTATATGTAGGCAGGTCCTTTTGCTGCAAGTGGGATGGGTGAGCTGCAACCTGTGGAACAACCTTAAATGATCAACATATTGCGTGTTGAAATCAGAAGAGTTATGAAACTGTGAACGTGCGTAATGAGAATACAACAAAATGACTCAAAAGATCAGGTAGTTTTGTAGTCAAATGTCTCAAAGTTTTAAGAGAATGTAGGAAAAACCTCATTATAACTGCCCACTTTTGCAGTTGCTGTCCTGTGCAAATAGACTGCAGAGCATTTTGGAGAGATCAGGAGCGATGATGTGTTTTCAAGAAACTGCTTTAGAGAAAATGCATTGGAATGTAATATAATGCATTGAAATGTAGAATAATACTGTTTTAATGGAATTTAAAAAGGGCATATTTCAATTAGGCTCACACTGAGTCAAGCAGTGTCTCGTCTCTGTTGTGCTAGCTGTATACAAGAGGGCTTTTGCAGGAGCAGAAAATGTGTAGTTGTCCTTGCTTATCAAGTAAACATCATGTGTGTTGTCAGGCCACAGCAGTCTCCCACCATTGAAATAACATCAAGTCTTGACCATTAAGGATGGAATAAATTTATAGCAGGACTGGGAAGGGACAATATCAAAACTGTCAAGGCACAGAAACAGCAAGACAAAACAGTAATAGGATGGCCAAGGGCAGAGTTGGTCTCCTCCTGGGAATAGGATGTCTAAGCAACAGATGATGTTGAGAAATTACTAATACTCCACCAGCTTTCACTGAATTAGTGTCAGACACACTTAGTATAAATGACAAAGGGCAAGATCTCAGCCTTAAACAGGGAAGAACAGAATGGAGACTTCTTGACTAATTTGATATTTTTAAATCAAGCTGGCCTGAAAAACATTATCCAAGGCTAAAGCACTGCTGAAATGCCACAGCCAGTTACCACTAGTCAAAATACTGGGGCTATCTTAGACCCAGTATTACTCAATATTTTCATTAGTCACCTAGAAGACGGGGTAGAGAGCTACTTCTTAAATGCACAGATGACAATAATCCAGGAGGGACTGCCAGAATACTTTAAGTGATGACAAGAATTCTAAATGACAAATTGAAGCTACTTATCTGAAAATAATAAAAGGCTGTGCAACAGTTACAAGGCAAGACGCTACAAGTCAATAGGAGCAGACAGTCATGCAAATCCAGGACGGTTAAGTATTGTGGAAAATGGGTCAAAAGGAACATGGTAGTCACAAAAACAAAAGAAAAAGAGAAGGTGATTCTAGCATGCATAAATGTGAAGTAACTTGTTGCTCAGATACTGCCAAACTGCTCGTCTAGAGTGGTTTGCCCATCTTGGGTACTACACTGCAAGGAAGACGTGAACCAACAGCAGAACAAAGTAAAAGATCAGAGATTCAAAGACACAGCTGAAGCTTCCTAGCATAGAGGAAAGGTGACAGGTTAGGGATGTGGTAACATTTTTCAAATATTCAACATAATGCACATAATTTTGTGGATAAGGTTCAGAAAAATGTTGGAAGAGACCTGTTAAGTAATACAGTCAATGTGTATTTGTAGCCAGTATGTGAGCAACTGAGGCATGTACATATGAAGTAACAAGTGTGAACGGCAATTAGTTAGTTTCAGGCTTTAAAATAATTTCTTTAAACTTGGCTTACTTAAATATAAAGATGGAAAATTGACTTGGCTTCCTGCATAAATTTCAGCCATCCTGATAAACATATGCAATGATGTTTGGATAACAAAAGAGAAAGCTTTACCAAGGTGATGCTTAATTGTGCTAAATCCACATATAATCATTCCGATTACAGTGAAGTACTGTAGTATCTAGATGAAGTAAGCCACTTAATGATACATTTGCAGAATCTTCTGTGTTGGTGCTTCTTCACTAATTTATGCTGACAGGGATGAAGAAATGCTCTGTTGAAATCCATAGGGCTAGGCAACTGTTAAAAATCATTTGACATGCCAATATTAAGGCAGACTCATGTTTTCTTTAATTTTCTTTTTAGTAAATTATTCATTATTTTTATTATAAATGAATGGGCAGAGCTTAAAAAAAGCCCAAAAAACAGCTAAGGAGAACATGAGGAATTAATGTGAAGCTGTTGATGGTCATGGGACAGGTCTTTCTTGTACAAATCTGGAAAAATGAATAAATGTAGCCTTTGTCCTAAATCATCTTTTTACAGTCAATTTTCTTAACAGGGGGTGTTACACAGATTTTTGGCTCCCCTTAATGCCAGTTTTATCCAGCCTAATTTATCTGTTGCCATTCAGGTGTCAATTTAGCTAACCCAGATAAGTTCATGGGGAATGCTACCTTACACTGGTAGCAGCCAATTTATCTGGGAGAAGAAGGGTCAATTTAGCATGCTCATCTGTTCTCATGTTTTAAACATTCTTGCTTATTTTTTTTTAATCAGAAGTTGGTAAATGAATAAAAAAATGGGAGCAAATGATGAAGTCTACAGTTATTTGTAGTTAGAGGTTATTTTCTGGGCATGATCTGGATTCTTTGGTCTCTTCTAACCTTGTCTGTGGTGGATGGAGATGGTGGGCATAGTCCTGGCTTAAAACCACCATCTGTTTCTAATATTTTATTTCTATTATTTTATTCTTTATGGTCTTCTTTGCTGAAGTTAAATGCTCTGAAAGTTACTCGAGATGTTCATGATGCTTTTCCACAGGAGAAAGTGAAATATTCCTAATCTTTCTGAGCAGTATTTTTCTTTAAACTTCTTCCTTGCACTTTCTGTGCACTTGCATTAAACCATGCCTCTACCCTTTAAAAAATATATGCAATCTCATCCTAGTGTGAATTCAGAAAAGTAGAGAACAATGTTTGGCTCATTTTCTGAGAAGGGCAGATGGGGTTCTTGGCATCTCTTCATTCTTTATTTCTGAATATTTTGTTGGGTACAGTTTTTAACAGTCTTTGCCTGTTTCTTTCTCCAGGATTTGGTCAGCCTGAATTCTAGAACAGCTGGATCTTTTGCGAAAAGTAAATGTCAAAAAGTCCCTTGGGTCCTAGATCAGCAACTTCTTTCTTCCAGTCTTTCATGTCAGAGAGTGACATTGTGGCTGAGAATGCTGTGCTTCATAAACCTTTATTTCCAGTCGGTTATGACAAATGTAAGGACATATCTTCTGATGCTGCTTTAGACCAACAACTTGTTCTCTGACTTCTTGCTGAAAGCTCACTAAGATCTTATTATTCAGAACCCAGCAATTCCTGAGAATAACTTCTGTAAACTGGATTGGGAGTTTAGGTAATGTGGCAGTAATTCCTTGAGCCCACTATGTACAGCAGAAGAGAAGAGGAGGAAAGATGTGAATGAAGTATTGAAAAATATTGCAGGTACTAGTTAAAGAAAAATAAGTGTTCTGTACGTTTGTGCATATTTTATGTTAAAGCAGTACAGCAGACCTGGTTAGAATTTAGTCCATGGGAGCAGTGCTAAGAATTGCCTCAAGTAGACCTCACTTTGTCCTTTAGGATAACAAGAAGTAATTGTTTTTCAAAATATAAAATAACATCGGGATTTGCTAGATATGAATCCTTTCAGCTTTTTTAAGGCCATGTACATCACCTGTAGATGTGAGAGATGGAAAAGCCTTATTCACTCATGAACAAGGCCATTAACAGGTTTTATTTTCTGGAGTAGTTTCTAGTATTGTGCTCTCCTAGTTCTGTATTCTCACAACAATAGGGCTGCCTTATCTTCTTCTCAGGAGGCTATTCCATTGTCTAACAGGAATCACTATCAGGAAATACTTGAGATATCAAGCGTACTGCTTCCAAGAGCTCTGATGCAGCAGTGTATGGACAGCTGTTCTGTACTGAGCTGGTGCTGAGCCTTCAACACCGAGAGCTGTCTGAGCTTTGGGCTGCTTGAGTTTGCAGGAAGGTTCTCACCAGAAGAGTCATCTACATCACTGCTGGATTTATTTCCCTTAAAATTAATTCTGCACAACACTTCTGAAAATAAGACCGACCTTACTTGTGAAATATTCTGATTAGCCAGAGGGCAGTGACTGATAGCTAATCAACGCTGGCAAAACCAGGCTGCTCCCAAAACTTGTCACAGGAGCCACAACTTCATAATGTTCATTCCAGTCATTCCCCTGGTGCACATTAAATATGACCTCTCTGTGTCTGTTGTCATCTTTTTGGGCATTTCCATGCAATTGATATCTACCTTTCCTCATGGTTTGAATAGGTTATGGATACTTGGCTCTCTTAATTCATTATAGTTGAGTCCATCTATTTTGTCTTGTTGTTCTTTGAATTCTGTTTTACTGACAAACAGCAAACACTGTGATCTACTAGCCAGGACTGAAAGCAGTTCAGCAAGTGAAGACATTCTGGAGCCACAGAAGCAGGGATTTTTACCTCCTGGATTGCTAAACAGCAGCTGTAATAAGGCTGAAATATATGTATTAATTTTATTCTAAGTGTGCTCAATTATGTGAATCTTTCAGCTCATCTCTAAAGTCAGTGCCTACAGAATACCAAGAAAGCAGGTTACATTGTTAGGGATATTTTATTACCTACTTCATCCCAACCACGGAACTAGTAATAAAATTTCTTCTCTGCAGTACCTTCTTAGTATATTTTTGATATGCTTGTAATCTTCGTAGATATTTGCAAAATTCTTAAAATCTCTGGTGGCTGAGCATTTGACAAGGTGCCCTATTGCTGGCTTAACAATGAAAGCAGCTGAGAGAAGGAACCCTCTGACAGCCAGAGCAGAGCAACCAATAAAGCCCCTTTAGAGAGCTGCAGCTTTTCTTGGCCAAGGGCTCTCTAGGGTTCTCCCTTGAAATAGTTCTGTCCAACTGCTGTAAGTAGGGTTGTGTGTTGTGGCTCAGCTTTGCAGCCGAGCCAATTCAGTAATCTAGAGGCAAGGTATTAGCAGTATTCATTTGTTATCACATCATCCATTTAAGACTATGCAAAGTGTGACTATATTAATGATGAAGGGAGCAGGGGGCATGTTGTGTGCGTATGTGTGCTAGCGTGAGGGGAATATTAACTGGAAGAACTTGCATTTTGCTTTCATCAGAAGTTGCCAAGTTTGCCTTTTGATGTGAGAAACAAGATAAATAACTTGACCAAGTTTTCTCCAGTTTTTGTCAACATGAACCTGAATTCAGGCCACAGAATCCCACAGAGACTCTATAAATTTATACTAGTAGTAAAAAATTTGAAACTCTGCCTACACAGGCTTTTCCATGGTATTAGCTCTAAATTTCCTCTTTGTCCCAGACTGTCCTCTTTGTCCATATTGACATTACATGTCAGGTCTTTTGAGATGTGTTTAACAGAGGAGATCTCCAGGGAGGAGGATCAAGGAGTCTGGCAGTGTCTTGTTCACCAACTACTAACCAAAGCTAGTATACTAAACTAGGTAGATCTGCTAATAGTGGCTGGTTAACCTTTGAGATGCCCTTCATTGTTCCTTCCATCATGTGAAACCTCCTCTCCCAAGAGCATTTTGTCCATTGAGAAATGAGAATACCATCTCTCTTGGATGTGCCATATTCACAGTCTCAACCTGCTCCAGTTGTGTTTTCCCAGTCCTTTTCAGGCAAGAGGGCAGATTAATGCTTATATCTCCTCTTCATATGTTTTTGTGGATCTGTTGCCTGTTCCTTCATAAAACATACCTGTCTGCAATAGCAGCCTCATGTAATTGAGGGCAACCTCTTGAGACAGCATTGCTATTTACAACCACTGTTTCTCTTCATTGAGATGCCCGGTGCTATTTTCATGAAGTAGGGCAGTTCCCAGGGCTTAAAAATGTATTGTTTTATTTTTGTTTTTCTTTATCTGTTGCATTACACATCTGCAAATCTCTAAAGTGTTTGACATCAGGTTTTAACAGTGCAGGCAGGCAGGCTGGTTTTCAATTTTCTGTTGAACGAAATGTCAGAGGGTGAAATCCCACATTTCAATAGTATTGTTCCTTAATTAAATAGTACTAAATGTGGATAGGAAACCGATTCCAAGGTCTTTCAAATAAGTACTTATTTTGATATGATTTCCCAATACCTTTTTAAATTAAGGATAATGGCAATTATTAGTTGCTTCTCACTAGACATTGTTTAAATTCATGTGCATTAAATTCTAGCACTGTCTCAGATGTATCTCTGGGAAGGTAGAATATGCAAAAAAAATTGAATTTGATAAAAGCAATTGTTAATTTAGTCACATTATCTTCTAGTGAGACTATGTCAAAGAAATGCAAATAGCAGTCTAAGGGAAGTTTATTTTTCTATGTGAGATGAACAAAGGTTGGAAATGTGCATTTCCAGCCATGCTCTACTCTGTACAATACTTCCTGTGCGAGCTAAGCCTCATCAATAGCTATGAAAATGGACAGCCTTGTGTAATTAAAGACATTTTTTGTAAAAGCATACTGACACACACGAAACACAAGGTTTGTCCCAGTGGAGGCAAAGGCTGTTGAACACATGCCTTGAGTCACCAAATCTCTTCTTTAACTCCTTTGGTTTCCCATGTCTATTTTCACTATGGCAGACTTGTTTTGTTCATTTAGACACCTGATTTGGGTGCAGATCCTTCCTCCTGCTTTATATCCTTGAGAATTCTCTGTGTCCTACCTTATTCTGCTGGGTCACATGTATTGGTGCTGTCCCCACTACCCGGGATTACCTCAGGCATCCCACAGAAATTGTCTTTGCCTCTAAAGGGAGGCAACTAGGCAGCCCCCAAAAGAAAGTTATATGATCAACTCAGTGCAGTCTTGACACTTTTTTTCAGTGGCTGCTGGACTGAACTTAGCTCATGGGGCCAACCAAGGTGTGTTGGATTCAAGAGGTCAATCACATAGGGTGAGTTGAGTGCTCTGTATATCATCAGATCTCGTTAGCGGTGTAACTCTGTAATTAATTTTAAGATTAAAGCATCTGTCCTGGATTTTAACTTTTTTTCTGCATAACTAAGGGAAAAAGTGCTAATGTTCAAAACCAGCTGATACCGTGAAGCATTGACATGTTTTGGTAGTTTAAAGAAGCACTAGGGTTTATTGTAGTGAAGCAGAGGATTGTATTTGCATTTGATGCTGCAATTCTAATCTCATCAGAGTTAAGACAGTCAAGATAAACCTAAGGCAACTTCATACTTCACATATCTTCTTTACGCAGTCATGCTTAGCAGCGCTGCTATATATTCCCAGGACAACTACGGCCTGTTTTTTAGTGTGTATTAGAGTGTTTCTGTTTTTAATATACAGATCTGACTTTGAGGAGGAGAAAAACATGCTTTTTGTAAGTTTTTCATGCTGAGAACCACAATTAAAAGTAATTGCTTCTATTTCCAAACTAAAACATGCCTTTTAAAAAGTATAATGTTCCCTAGTACTCAGGGGTACACTTATGCCATGTAGAGACAGTTTCCATATTTCACTTTGTAGGTGCTCCCATCTGCCTCTTCTTCCTGAGAAATGAATGAAGCGGTTTCCTGAAAAACGCCAGTATAAAGGGAAGAGGAACGCAACATACCAGAAGTAGAAAAATGAAATAAAAGTAATCATTGCATCAATCTAAAGGCATTTGTGCAAATTGCCTCATAAATATAAACAGTGTAGACTGCTGTGATAAGTAGAGACATTTTAAGGTTGAGATGTTTTATATACAAGTCTGATGCTAATTGTAAACTAAAAAGATTATATTGATAAATGAATCTTGTGTTGCATTTTTTTCCCCCTCATAAAATATAGAAATTGCAAGAACTAAAGTAGTTTCACCTAGAAACCATTATAAATAAAGGAGAATTGAACTAGTACATGAAATTTGAGGCCAGACAGGGCTATGTAAAATGGATTTGAAAAAGCAGTCCTGACCCAGTGACAATTTTTTCTGAAACGGACTAACACAGAGCCCAGATCAGAATATCCCCCATTTGGAAACTGAAATTTTATGCCTGGAAAGGAAGAGAGACCCATAAAAAAATGCAGGTTTAGATTAAACAGAAAGGGTAGTCATGGCTTTCTGCATAGCTCATGCCTGCCGGGGATAATCTGCTGTGGTCTGATGCAGCCAAGGGGAAACAGGCAGAGGGATGTCCTCTGTGTTCAACCCCTCCGTGGGCAGCAAAGCACATACAAAAGCACAGGTGTGGGGGCATGCCTTTGCTCTTTCTGGGTTATGAGCCTTATCTTTTAAGGATAACTACTTCACAGTGAGGAACAACTGGACGGGTATTAATTTTGCCAACTACCTTCATGTTTATGTTCTCTAATGTGCATGCTATGAAGAGTGCAAAAGTCAGATTCTTGCCAAATACTGATGAAAGGAAGCACAGAATTGGGTCCCTTTGCAACTTTTTAAAATGTTCAGAATCTGGTGGGATTTACACAGTGCCATCGTGGCTTTCTGGTTTACTGAATGGGTCAAATCCATTTTCCCGTTCCCTTTGGACTTCCTCTGTAATTCAACCCCCTGTGCAGATAAATTAAAAAAAAAAAAAAAAAAGCAGCTCAAGCCATGAAGTCCAGGCTTTCAGGAATTCTGATCCTCTGTATGTAAAAGCCTGGTTTTCAGAGGCTGTGTTCATGTAGCCATAGACGTAGGAGGTACTTTTAGAAGGAAGGATGTGGTAGGAGGCTGGGCCACTGGTTGGATTCTTGGGAGATCTGGTGCTCTGACATCCTGCTCTCCATAGATTTCTTGCAGGATTTGGGGCAGATCACTTTGCCTCTCTGCATCACAGTTACTCAGTTGTAAAACAGGGACAGCTGTCCTCCTCTCTTTCTCAGAGGACTTGTGAAAATAAAGGCATTAAAGATTGTGAAGCCATCTGTTGCTATGGTGATGAGGCTCATTTAGGCACCGAAGAACTAAGATTAGAAACTAATATGTTTCCTTGTACAACTTATTTAGAATATGGATGGGAGGTGCTGACGTATAGGGTCTGGTTCTGCCTCCAGTAATATGGTTATTGATTCTCAGTGGGGACAGGATCAGTCCTCAGTAGATTACAACAGACACATTTTGTTAAACTCTGTGATTTTAAATGCCTCAAACTGGGTCAGTTGCATAATGCCTTATGGATTTTAACACCTGCCATGACTGCTAGATGCTTCTACACTTCTAGTCAGGTGTTTGGAGCTAAGGTGTATGCAGTGGAAATGTTGAAATTGAGCAGTGGGGAAGGTTTGCAAAATTTCTAGAGGCATGTGGGGGAAAGAGTGGGGAAAACAGAGTCAGTGGGATACCTGTGATACTGCTGTTGATGGGGAAGGTTGATAGAACTTCCTTTTCTGTGGTGGTTTGGCCTGCAGGAGTAGGCTTGATATTCAGAGATCAACAGATTTTGCAAATCCCCTTTACGTATCTTTTCTCAGTGCTGTGAGGATATCATTAGTCCATCAACACTGTTTAGTATTATTGAATAATTTAGGTTGGAAGGGACTTCTAGGTCCTCTGGTCCAAACCCCTGCTCAAAGGAAGGCCAACTTCAAAGCTAAACTAGGTTACTTGGATTCTTGTCCAATCAAGTCTTAAAAACTTCCAAGGATGGATATTGCACAAACTTTCCAGGCCCCAGTTTCAGTGCTGGTCCACTGTGAAGAAAGTTTTGCTAATATCTCACCTGAAATTTCCTTGCTGCAAGTTGTGACTGTTGGGTCCTTATTGACCTACTCTGAGAAAAACGGTGAGGCAAGCTCAGTACCTTGAAGCCATGTGAGTGTGTCAATGGAATACTGGGATTATTAGCAAATGCAGTGTTGCATGAGCACAAGTCTTACTGCTGGATGAACCCAAACTATAGCTCTGCATGGGACAGCCCTGTACTACCTACACACTGCCTCTCATCCCCAGTTTGCTGGGTATCCCTTGCACTATGCTGCTTTGCACCATCTGTGTTTGCCCTTTGAAAATAAAAGCATATTTAGAATGGGGAGCTTTAATAACCGCTTGGTACAAATAGATGAAGCATCTGGGGTCGTCTATGTTTGCTTTTAAACAGCCTATCAAAATATGAAATACTTTCTCTAAATCTGATCTTGAGAAAAATCCCAGAGATCTATGTCCCATTTCCAGATGGACTAACTTAATATATCTCTGAATTATTTGGCACATTTTAAATATATTCTTCTTTTCCTTGCACCTGAGACAAAAGTATAATAATACTATGTCAGGATATCTTGGTGAATTGTTCTGATTCTTATTCTAAAGGAATAAGCTATTTTTTTCCAGACTTTTTGGGGCCTGATTAATATTTTCTCTCTTTTTACACTTCACATTTTTTTTTCCCCTATGTATTTGTGTGTCTGGGTTATTCTAGCATCCAATTCTTACCCAACTGTTTTTGCCCACTGTTTTGTTCCTTTTTCCAGCTGCCCTGAAGCTCTGATATCTCTGATGCAGATGGAACACAGGAGCTGGTAAAAAACAAGAGCAGCTAAATGGTTATACGTACTTGCTTGAACAATGTAAGTTTTTCCTGGTCGTTAACCAATGCAAATATGACCACTAAATGCAAAATTCTCTGCAGAAAAAGAAACGCAATAAGCCTTCCTTATTTTCTGTATTTTGCCGAGGCATTTTAGTCAGAATCAATAGGAAAACATTATTTTCTCACATCCAGGTGAGACATTGGTTCTAATTGTTGAGAACAAATTTTGTTTGTAGAGTTACCCATGCATCACAGCTAGATTTGACTAATTTTCTTTAAAATCATAAACAAACTGTGAGGAACATCAAAGTATATGTTATTTTCCATTGTCTATGGTTTAGTAAATCATTTTGGGAGGTAGGATTCATGTTTCCTAGAGTTTATAATATTTGTTTATTTAGCCATTCTTGGCTCTTTTCAGGTGATTAAGCTAAGGCTCAAGACCTGCTTTCCTGTACCACTGAGTCATTGCAATGACTTGCACTTTTCATTTGCTTCTCTTGCCTGAAGTAAAAGCCAATAATCCTATGTAAATGAACTTCGGAAATTCCACAGGTGCTACATGGATAACTGGCTTGTAAATTGAAATAAGACAGAGTTGGATGCTGCTGAAACATAAAAGTAAAGGCTGCATAACTACTCCTGCTACTGGGACCATGGCTTGGCAGGCATTTACCGATTCAGATAACCCTCCTGAGTGGGGCTTGAAAAAATGTGGGAAGGCAGCCTGGGAACCGCTAGCACAGCTCAGGCTGGCCTTGCACAGCACCTCCACAAGCCCCAGCGCCTGCTCCGAGGGAAGCAGGAGCAGTTGCTCTGGGTGCTAATGGCTGGGCTACAAACGTCTTAACTTCTTTCTCCTTATCCGTGCCTCTGTGTTGAAAGGAGCAGAGTTCCTGGCTTTTTCCTTTCAGTCTGTTGGCCTAGGTCTTTGGTTTGCCAGGGGTATTTTCATTAAGAGGTTGCAAAGCTCTCTCCATCCTTTTTGTGATTAGCAGATTGTGGCCCACGGTTGCTGAGACAGGTGACTTGGCCTTGGGAAGGCAGTTAGAGTTTAGAGTGGTTTTTTTGCCACACTCTTTCAATGGATGATTGATTGCTCTATTATCCTCCGGGGTAGGGAGGGGATCAGCAGACATCGAGTTATCACCAAACAAGAAAAGCACATCATCCTGGTGTTTCCTGTTCTGCTTCAAGCACCTGGGTGAATCTGTAGAGACCAGGGGATGCATGTAAATGGCCCCCACTTTTTTTCATTTCCCGGTTTCAGTATTCTCTAAACAGCTCACAACTTTCCAGCTGTTTAGTGTTATGTCCATAGGGCAGGTTTTCATTTGCTGTACCCAGTATTGAGTAAAAGGCTTTCCATGTCAAAACTCTTTGGACCTTCACTGCATTTCTACATTGGGAATTGAATTTAAACACTGCATCTCCACTGCAAACTTATGCTTTGCTTTAGAAACTGGACCGGTGTGTTTCAAAGGCCAATGGACTACATGAGTGGCTACGAAAGCAGATTTGCATCATGATTCAAGCTTGATATAAGCAATAACTTAACTGATTTGGAGGAAATGGACCTTCATTCCCTTTTATTCCATTGTTTGGAGAGAGAATTGTTTCATGAGCAATGACCACGTTAAAGTTAACTTCACAGCTGATAGCTGTATCCCTGACTGTAGCAATATAATTTCATTTCAACCCTCAGTGACTACAGTGAAAGATTCAGTGGGTCTGATTACGGTCCTACTCAGGTGTGCTGATGCTGGCATGTTTCTGTGGTGATCTCATGGTTTGTTCATAACAGTGTAAGAATAAGAACAGAGCTTCTGGGGACAAATCTAGATATCTGGATTATTTCTGTGGAATTTAGCTCATCCCTTACTCTCCCTTATTCTGACTCAAAAGGAAATTGCCTTGACAAAGGACTGAACTAACTTCCCAGGTTGGTACTCTTCCAAGAAAGTAATCGTGGAAGTTGTGTTACTTGCCAATGGTTCAAAAAAACCCCAATAAACACTGCTTGTCTAATTTCATTGATAGAAAATGGGCACCAGTCTTAAAGAGGAGGCTTTGAGCTGTGAATCCCAAGCAGACAGAAGCATCTCTCATAGCCATGGAGAAGTTGTTGGAGGAAAATGCAGGTTTGAGAAACATCCTATCTTTACGGTGTCTGCATTGGTTAGCTAAGGGCAGAGGAGTGCCAATTTTAGCTGGTCCCTTGGTATGCCTGTTTAATGTGCATTCGATTTTGCTGTCATGCACCAAATGCACCATGTGCTAGAGAGACCCATCACTAGGGATGTGGTCTCTAGAAGTGAGGTACGGCAGTGGCCATCTTCAGTTTTGTCTTTAGTGTCGCCTTCTTTGACCAAGGACGGAAGTTGTTTTCATTCACTTGACTTTATATTTTCTCTAACAGCTAAACTGAGATTTCCTTACATTACAGAACATTTTGCTTTGGTAAAATAGGTAAAAAATCCCATTATTAGACAAGAAGAGGGAAAGAGAGTGAGACATTTTGTCCCTCAATGTAGTCTTAAGAAAATTTCAAAGATGTGGTGGTGTTTAGAAAGTGATAAAAACTAGATGGCATTTAAATATTAAGAGGCAGGAATTTGCCTTCAGGTAAAGGATGACATTTGCATAGTAACAAGAATGACTCATATGTTGTTAGGTGACTATGGAACCAGAATCTAAGATTCCTGTGCATCAGTGACCTTTTACCTTAGATAGCAATGGGAAATATGCTAAGCAGGGTATCCGACTCTCCATCATGTCCCACCACAGGAACTGTCTGGAGAGAATTCATAAGTAAGGTGTAGCAAAATGAGATGCTGAACCAAATTTTATCACTGCACAGATAAAACTCCCATTGTTTTTTATAGAATTACTGAACTACTTTATTTTCTCTTTCTTTTTACCATGAAAACCATGCAGGCAGGAAGGGGAACCCCCTTCTTGAAGTAACTGCTTTAGAAGCAACTACTGCAATTTCACTTCTACAGCTTAAATTATATGAAATGATGCACTGATTTACCTTCTTAACCATGTCTCTCTTCTGCCTAGAATGATAATTTTCAGAACAGAGTATCCAAAGGTAGAAAGGCAGTGAAATGCCTCTGTTAAATTGTGCTGATTTATGGTACCAAAATGGAGATGATTGGTTCAAACATAATGTTCTGTTTGTAAATCTTTCAACCAGCTTTCCTACAGAGAATTTGTTTCAAATTCAATTCCTCATCTTAAATTTTTATTATGATTTAACAGTTCAGGCAGGTTAAGATCAGCTGATTTTACTGAGATTTCCCTCAGTAACTCAGTGAGAATAAGAACCTGACCCCTTTAGGTGCTAATCCCTTTGCTTACACTTTTCCAGAAATGTTATAATTCTGTCACTTGTGGAAAACATATATCCAAGGCCAACTTAGTTCTTCAGTCCTTCCCCCATATTTTTTTTATTTTCCATTTTTTCTCCTATGTCTATAAACGACTTGCTTATTGGACCTCAAAAATATTCCATATAACTACTGAACCTAGCCTGAAAAGAAAAATACTACTTTCATAAGGAATGCAAGGTGAAATAGATGACAACTTCTACTTTTAATTGCTTCTCTATGCAAAGCATCCAAGCAGCTATAGCACTAAAATCCAGAGACTCGGGAGTTATGGTGTCTGCTGGAGTAATACAGAGTGAAAATATGTGACACAGAAACTTCCTCAATTTACATTGCCAAGCCCAGGGTTGCTTGCCTGCAGTAACTCTCATTACTTCTGGATGAACTCAAACAGGGACTTGTGTAAGTCCACAAAACACATCTTAATTTGAGATTGAAATATACAGCCTGATAATGAATTGACTTTAGGAAACCTGTGCAACAGCAGAATTAGCTGCTGGTAAGCAGGTATGATGAACATCTGATAGCTTTCTGGAAGGCAACACTAGTGTTTCTGATCATGCAGTTTCCTACTGTGGCTGGGGATCCTGCATTTTTTATTTTTAATAAGAATTGAGGTGTTTTGCCTCCTTTCTATCAGGGTGAATAAGGAATTGCTCCACTTCTTGTTGGCAAGTAATGGCTTGGAAGAGGTGTCTTAATTAGTTTCCATGTGGAAATCTTTAGGATCTTGTTGCTGGACAGATACAAGAATACTTTTCTATGCGTCTTTTCATGTGCCATGTGATTATTTCCATGTGAGGAAACGTATGGTATAACAGTGTAACTGTGTGCTAACTGAAGTAATTTTGGCCTGCAGATTAAAATAATTTTATGGGAAATTTACTGACTTGCATGTAGTTCTGCAAGCTTTATTTCAATACAGATGCTTGCAAAGCAGCTTTATTTTTTTATTTTTTTTTCCCCTTAAGTGCTTTTAAAGAGACTAAAGCAAACTTACCTTGTCTCTCTGTCTCAGAAGTGACTATGACTGCCTGTGGATGTTTTAAATCATGTTTTCAGAAGTGAAGGTTTCTGCCTACATTATTTATGTCAAAGTCAGCATGACCGTAATTCACTGCTGTAAATTGGGTTTGCAGGTGTCTTTGTGTTACTGTTTCCCCCCTAACACATGGAAGTTTAGGTCTCCTAAAAAGAATAGCCTCCACCTCATTTGTTGGTATACTTTAATCTTCTAATAATTGGCACTTAATTTTGGTATAATCTTGACTCTGTTACTTCCTCTGCCATAATATCATAGGCAAGGTCCTTAACCTCTGCCTGCTTTGAGTGATACACTTAAAGATGGTTATCTAAATAGCAACCTACTTATATTGTTAAGGATCAATTCATTTATTAACTGAAAGCACTCTGAAAACATAAAGTACTATAGATGTAATTTTTATCATTAACAACGCTTCAAAACTGAGAATGCTAATATATTCATTGGCAAAATTTAGTGGGTACTGGAAGAATATACCATGTTAACTCAGAATAGGAAGGTGTATTATGTGGATACATGTGAAGGTGTTTACAGTATTGGGAGTGCAAACATCCTGATTCTGGGCTTCCCTCATGCCAGCTCGAGTCAGGGAAAATGCCCATTGCCAATAATGAGCGGTGAGAAGTGTATCAATAGTTGGGACTGATTTGCAGTAGGTGTAGATCTATATTATGTAAAAGTGTTAAAGTTTTTGCCTTATGGTCTGTTTGTAATCCTTACCTATGACCTTCCAGAATATTTTTCCCTCATCCTCTGTGGGTTGCCTATTTCACATCATGAAAGGATGAGCAGGAAAGAAAATTTGTTTCTCGATATTAATTGCTCCAATACATGGTGCTTGTTTGTGTGTCTGTCTTCTTCAAAGTTTGCTCCTGCTCAAAGTGCATGTTTCCTGCTACGTTGTGTTAAAGGGCTTTTAGAACCGAAAGCTGCTGCTCGGTGATGGGGAGGTTGTCGTGCTTTGATCAGCAGCTTTTGTGCCTGCTGAACACCCTTGCTCTGATCTGAATGACGTCTGCGCCCCTCTGGATTCTTGATCTGTGTGGTTTGTAGTTCTTGTCACAGTATTATTCAAAGCTTGTTAAAATGCTGACACTTCCCCCACCCCCGGATTATTTTGCCTGTGTTATTTTTGTGACCTCTGGTGGAGACGTGGCCTCTGTATACCTCATATACTAATTTGCTGTTGTTTGTATCAGAAATAGAATTCTCTAACTTGTTATCTACAACTATCTAGTTGTATGTAGGTATGAAAATATATATTCAGCAAATACATCCTCTCTGTTTTTTTACTTTTCTACCTTCTGTTCTTTTCAGCACCGCAGTATAGCTCAGAATGACCAAACCTAGAAACAGCTGCTTACTCCTGGCAGATTTTAACATTCGCATCAAAGCACACAATGTTCTTAATCCTGGTATCTGTGTAGCCGGCATACATACTCCCAGGGCCATACTCCTACAAAACACCACCTCATTGCTTTTCTTCAAAAGCAGGTGAGGCCAGTGGAGGTGGCCAAGGGATGTCACTGGGCAAGTGGGAGAGACTGGCCTTTTTTCTTACCCCACTGGAGGGGATTCAAACCCACTTCTATAGGATAGAAGTGATTTCCACATAAGTCATTTCTTGCTATTTGAGGGCAAGCCTCAGATGCCTTTTTTGAGGTGCTAAATAGTGTTAATATTAATAAAATTTTTTTTTTTAACCCCACAGTATATGTCACACTATCATGATCATGAAGAAAACATGTGATACCTTAGTTTTACCCTAAGATAAATTTAATGAGATAAGGGACAGCATGGACCTCGTCTAATTTGTCTGCAGTAAAATCTAACTGGTTATAGCCTTGAGATGTGGGTGGTATGAAAGCAGGTGTTTATTTCTTATGGGCATATATTTGCAACAAAAGATGCATTTACATGTAAAATGCATTGCCAGGATTGATCAAAAAACAGTATTGGCTGCCATGATAAGGCACTTTATGATCAGTCACGTGGCATGGCTTGTCAATCAAAGAGAAATTGCTATTCTACTCCTCCAAGGCCTTTGCAGATACAAAGTCAAGGTAGTAAGAGCACTAACAGTTAGTCAGCTCCTTTGCAGCATCCAAAGCTCCATGTTTGCTCTTATTTGCTAAATATACAAGAAACAGAAATTCTAATTTTCTGAACATCTCATTCCAAGAATAAAAGCTGAAATTTTATCTACACATTACATGCCATGTACTGCATTTTCTGTCTTCTGCTGCAGCTGAGACACCCTGCACTGCAAACAATTACCTGCTGTTACCCTTAAATCATGCTGGTAGGGATAGGGACTCGATTCTGCTCTCACACCAGCAACATTCTGAGTGAAGGGCATGGGAGAAACACATTTTCTTTAAAAAGTGCCATCTGCTTTTTTAATCTTTAACTTACTTTCATTTATTAGATCACTGAAAACCCCTCCTTTTGTGGGTTAAAATAAACCCTAATGGTGTATGAACATAAGCCTCTGGCAAAAGGCAGGAATTGTCTTACTTTTTCAATATAAACTCTTTAGCCATTTAAGTTATGCAAACAATTTGGGGTGCAAATAACATGGACTAAACTGATTTCAGGAAGGAAAATTCATTGTGCTTAGGGACGGCTGCTCTAATCACTTCATCCTTACATACGGTAATAGGATTCGTCTGTGGAAATATTGTAAAATGCTCATTCCTATGGCAGTCTAAATCAGCAGCGTGGGAGCTGGCTGTTCTACAACAGCAGCTGAAGAGCCCCCTTTTGCTTTTCCCGAACTATATAGAGAAGGACTCCAGATCTGTAAAAACACATCCTGCATAGCAAACAAAATAAAATAAAAAAACCCACCACCGCCAGTTTAAATGACATTTCTTTTGAAATGGGAGCAAGAGAACATACCTAACCCTTTTCTGTCTGCTTCTGTCATTGCAGTAGGACTCTGGTATTAGTTTCATAATGCTGTTCAGACATATAAGCACCATTTCCTTTACAATGTTTCAAATTATTCCACAGTTTCACAGGAAGAGATTTCTTGTGCAAAGAGATATTCCCAAATCCCCTAGCCAAGGAGCCAGGTGGATTAAAAAAAATGAACAGAGATAACTCCTCTGCCTTAAGGCAGCTGAATATTTAGCCTATTACTTCTTTTTTTTTTTTTTTTTAAAGCCTTATCTTCCCAAAGCTCTCCTTTCCCCCTCCCTCTCTCTGCCATATGAAAAGCTCAGTATGACTTGGGCAGCATGCACCTCCAGGTTGCTCGCATGCCGCTGCTGCCCAAGCCTCCTAGCCTCCGAAGTATTCCCCTCACATGAACAAGATTTATTTATTTTTTTTTTTCCCCTGTGGAGCAGGATGTGGCCATTTTCAATCTTGTCTGTTAGTGCTGACTCTTCCTTCTACCTCAGTGTATGTAACAACATTAATTAGGGCTGAGCACGTACCTGGTACAACATAGGTGACACTCTGTGTGTACAGAGGGATGTGGAGAGCCAGTGGAGATGTAACATGCTCATTATTTAAGGCTCACTAATAATCACAGTTGTTCTGTCTTGGTTGCCAGTTCTTAGATTTGTGTGTTGAAACATCTTGAACAAAATGTTAGTGAGACCATTCCTGCAGCGTCCTGCTGACTGAATTCAAGGTGCTGCCGCGTTTGCCATCTGCCTGTGAGCTCACAGTGGTAATTATAGCGAGTCTCGCAAGTGCTGGAATGAGAGGTATGTCAAATGCATTTTCCTTCCTTTTGAAGGCAATTTTCATTTTCTCAACTCATTTGAAACTGCATATGATTATCAGCTGCAGGTGCAAGAGCCACACAGAAGACAGACATGTGTACACACCCACAGAGCAAGATAGCAACTCCTAGAGTGTCCAGAAGAGTTTACATACTAATCTTGGCACTTTTAAATTAAATATAGTGCTGGAGAATATTCCCTCATTATTATTGCTCCTATCCTTGTGCACAGAATCATAAAGTCTCTCATTAGTGTGACAGTATTAAAAGAAAAAAAAGCAGCTGATTTTGAACATCACTGGAATAACATGCGCTAGAATTACAAAACATATGATAAAAGCTGCTGGAGTGAAAGTGAGTTTGCTGAAACTTCCATGGATTTCTAGTTTTAGTTGAGTTGCTGCTGTTACCTGTAGGTTGTTTCAAATCCTTGCAGGGTTAAAAAGGATTGTGAATAGCGGAGAGCGGTAACTGAAGTAGATGTTAATAACAGCCTTCCTCAGGTTGCTGCAGGCATTTCATTTAGTTGCCATTCAGAGCATCTGACTGTATTCTGTCTAGTTGGCGGACAAAAGAGATGAGTCTGGAGGCTGATCCAGAAGACTTATGTTAGGTGTGTGTATTCCCTGCACAGCTAGTGTGGAATGTGATGTACAGTGCAACACGATCCTTGACCTTCAGCCTGGTGCTAACGACGAGTCCTTCCATGAGGCAAAAGGGAGAGCGGTGGCTTATGGACACAGCCATGATGAGGATAAGCAGGGTGAAAAGGTTAAAACGGCACTGTGTGAGGAACAGTTTTATTTGGTGCATGAATGCTGCTGAGGAACTGGGGTCCTGGAACTGACTTTTGGTTGGAAAGTGATTAAAGACCTGGTGCACTTGAATATTGGTCACCTCGGAGGAGGAGGTTTGGATCTGGCGTGGCACATGGGAGTGAGCTGGATGCAGGGGGCTGCTCCAGCCCTTCAGGAGCCTGCCCGTCCTTATGCCGGGGAGTACAGAGTCACTTCTCGGGGCTGTGGCTGAGATTCACTCTGAAGCTGTGGAAGAGCAAGCAGGCAGAAGGAAGACTCTTGTCATCACATATCTTCTCTACTGATCCACAGAGAAAACCAGGGTAGGAAAGAAGAATGAGTGAAAGTTAGTTCTCCCTGGGTTTCCTGCTGGTATCTGCTTGAGACAGCATTTGTCTGAAGATGGTTTGCCACCTGTCTGGTTCTGGTGCCTGGCTAGGAGGTGGGAAGGGGTTACTGTGGGAGACTCCCTTTGGCCGCTGCTGTAACCTTGATTCTCTCTTAGAAGAAAAGGGAAACTTTGTCCAAGCTGCATGTTTTCCTAAGTGTGACTGTTTGACCTGCTTCCCAGCCTGCTTACCCTCATGCGATTGGAAAGATAAGGGCTGTGCAGGAAAAGAGCAATTGAAGTTGATTGTTTCAGTGAGGGAGTCTTAACACGCCACCTGTGCCATGGATAGATTTTAAGGGATATAGCAAAGGGTTCTTCAGGAGATTGTGAGCAACAGGTATCTCTCAGCCTGCTTAAACAGGACACTCTGGCATACTTTGAAGTAAAGCCTCTACATTTGTAATTGCAGGCTGAAGGGTCAGGTGTACTCGGCAGTTTAATATGTCAAAGACAAGAACAGACTTGAACTTTCCTGTTTTTATGCCTTAACTAAAAACAGTATAATGGTCATCTTTCCTGTTCAAGATTTAAACTAATTCAAGGGCAGTGGAATATCTTGTACTTTTCATTACAAGATTCTATAAGCATGTGGACCAATAAGGTCTTGTTTCCCATGGATTTGTGTTTCACGTTAGCTTATGAGCTCCAAAAGATGTCTTTCCCATGACTGGGCTATACGCCATCTTCTTTTCTCACCTTTTTCCATGCTTCGGTCATTAGACTCTCTGGTGGCTAATACAGCCTGAGCTCATTCAGCAGTCTTTCTGTAGTGAGGGCAACTACTTGGATACCCCACTGCTTTGCACAAAGTGGAGGACTTCACTTATCCCGAGCAGTCCACCGTTCTGTCAGAGGTAGCTGAAATTAGCCAAAGGGGGCAAAAGTTATTGAGGAACATATATATAGTGTGATCACATAAGTCATGTTACCATGGGAACCAGCTAAAAATACATCTGTATGAACACTCAGTGTCTATCGTGATGAACCATTATGTAAGCTTTTTTTTTTTTTTTTTTTTTCCCCTCAGTAAAAACATTGCAGCTGCTTGTTAATAATTTGTGGTAGAATTTACAAACAAGTTTACAAGTCATCCTATGTGCAATCGAGTGTGTGCTTATTATATCGTCTGTCTTCTCTCCTGCTGACTAAAATGGGAAATTAACAGAGCATCCTGTCTCAAGATTTAAGAACATCCAGAAGATTAAAAATAGCCTGAGGCTTAAAAACTTCTTCACCTGGTAAGACAAACAGAGTTTTGTACTAACAGTCATACAAACATGAATGTTGTAGCTACATAACTGTAAGTGCCGTATGTGAGAGGTGGAGATGAAGGCTTAGAGGCCTCTACATCACGGAAAGTATGCCATAGTGTATTGTGGCAACTTGTGCATATTTGCTATTTGCAAGGAATGAGTTGCTGCAGACCAGGAAATTGTCACCAAATAAATTAACCAAATTATAAATACATTCCTACCTTGGGATAAACGTTCTTAGGATAGCAGATTTTTGTGGAGCAGTGCTTTAGGTTATATGAGATGAGACAAAGAAGGTATTTTACCATGAGGTTGACATGTATTATAACATCATACATCCTCATGACTAAGATGAATTTCTGTGCTTTTAACTCCTATTGTCTATGCTTCCAGAAGCAGGTCAGGAATTGTCTGTTGTGCCAACTAAAGGATGGGACTGGATGATGCGTTCTTAGGAAACAAATCACTGACTATATCTGGTTTGAAAAATTGTATAAAACTATCCAACACTGGACTTCTTCCAGTCATTCTCTAGCTTGTTATAATATTCTGTCTCAACTTATCAGAATTTAATTTATAAATATCTGGAAGCATTTTTTTCTGTCCTGATTTTTTATTTTAAATTTCTTTCAAAATCACATTTGAGTTCAAATTGTAAAGCGTAATATCGGGAGGTTGGTTTTTTTTGTTTTTTTTTGTTTTTTAATTTGGATTTTAGCTATAAGACAATATAAGACCATATATGTAATAGCAAAATTTATGGTGTATATAATACTGTAGTATGCATATTGCTCCAAAGAGGGAAGAGGAGAGTTCATATGTCTTCTGAGCCTCAAAAAATAGCATGCTACTGGACAAATTTTGAGTTGTGAATATTAGCAAATGATGAATAACTTACAGACCTGGAGTTAATCATCAAAGATATTATTTAAATTAAAAATGAATTCAAGAATTCAACATGCTGTCTCTGGACAATTCATTGATAGAAGAGAAAAAAGGATGAAATTAATCAAATAAATAATTCATTGTAAATCATGTGGTTCTAATTATAACAAGGTGTTAAAAAATAGATCAGCTTCTGAAAGCACGGCTGAGTTCTACTACACATATGTATCACCACAAATGCAGCTGTCGAAGTATAATCCTTGTTTTAATTGCTTTTGGTTCAGGACAATAGTTAGGTACAGGAGTGGTTACAGAGGCATTGACTTACCCCATTTATTAAAAGCTGTTTTTTTGTTTGCTTGTGTGATAAAGCACCCTCAGGTAGTGCTTCTGCAATGTGAGCAAGACCAACCTACCCCTCCCAAATCTCTTCAAGGCAAAAGTGTGTATGAAATTGAGATTTTCTGACCTTCTCTCTCACCAGCTGCCAGCTCAGAGGTCTGTATCTCTCTTTTTCTGAGGGGCTAGTTATGAAAAAGGTATAGACCAGCCCTTATTCATCTCTCTTGTCCCTCAGAAAGCAGCACTTGCTGATGCTCCTGCAGGACACTCGCCAGTTCCCAGGTGAAGCAGGCAGCGAGAGGAGAGGAGGATTGCCTCGCTGGTGGATGCGGGGACCTTGTCAGGAGCATTGCTTAGCAACCTGCACCCTGATGAATTTTAGATGGAGGGTGAGGGAGACAGCACAGAAACTAATGAGACATGTATGAACACATTTGTTCTGAGGCCTCCAGAGTGGCAAATAACCAGACACTTCATCTTCAGCTTCCTGAACATTTTGATAGCTGAGAGCTGGGTTTAGTAAGCCATACTGGTTCCACTCCCTCATCCCACCGAGCCGCCAGCACTCACACTGCAATGCTTGTACCAGTGAATAGTCAGGATCCAGCATATATTACTTTTTTTTTTTTTTTTTTTTTTTTTTTTTTTTTTTTTAGCTTTCCCTTACTTTCCTCCCTACCAGTCGAATGAGGAGGACTTCTTTTTCAAGTTTTTTTTTGTATCTGTAGAACAAGTCAGGGTTGGATGGTTTTCGCTTGCAGGAACTGCTTTACACAGGCAAGAACAGATCCATCACTATGCCCTGGACTTGCAGAGGTCCCAGTTTAGTTCCCATTATGATAAGGGCTGGCAGCAGTTGTAGTGAGAAGATGAAGGCATTTCTCATGAATTATCTGTATAGATTTTGAGCAAAACGGCTTATACTGCCTTAGCAACTTTTAGGGCAATGCCAGAACAAAAGCAGCCTAGAAATCCCAAGTACAAAAATAGCTGGTGTGTGAACTAGAGCATCCACTTAACTACAAATGGTGCTTTTCCCAGAGAGCTAAAAAGTCCCTATTCTGTCAAAACTGGTGTGATGATTTGAAGATCCGTTGTGGTGGGTTTACTACTTTTGAATATGTCTCGCAGATTTGTCACATCATTGGGTCAGGCAACAGCTGGTAGCCTGACTCTGTCACCATGCTGTAAAAGTGTCCAGTCCTTTAGCCATCAGAAATTGCTGAAGATGCTAGTTTTCTCTGCAAGTCAAATAATAAAGCAGAATGTAACTTGTGTACAGTACCTGTAAGGTGACTGGAAAGTGAGGTGGAAAAGCATGAAAAGATGAGTATAATGAAGGTTAAAATAGCCTTTATATCAGCTGTGCCATATCATATTAGTAAAAATAAAACCATCAGAATAATGCAGTCTGACAAATGTATTTATATCAGTATTTTGTTCTCTGAAAATATATTAGCAGCAGCTTTTGCAGTGTCCTAGCAAAATTTGCAGTGGAAGAAAATTGCTTACCATTAGTATAAAATAAGGCTTCCATTCTTCCCCTTAAATTTGAGATCCCCAAATGCTACTTAATAGTCCCCAATATGCTGGTGACTTTAGGATTTTTCTAATGTTAGCAATTTTGAATGTACTCACAATGTTTTTGCCTTAGCGATATGAAAGCAATCGGCACTGCAGAACAGGAGAAAAAAAAAGAAAAAGACCAATACCATGTATTAACCTCAAAACATCACAAAATTCAGATTGCCACATGCTGAATACAAATGTGGTAGCAATGTTCAGAAACTGCAATCAAATAGCTTTGAATGTCAAATGAAATTACTTTGGGAATCTTCTAAGCCCTCTTCTTAAACCACACTGGAACATAAATCCCCTACTTTCATTTGATTAGTCCAGAAGGCTATAGGATATATTACTACATCTAGAAAACATGACCAGAGTCTCAGTCATTAGCATCACTGAACACATGAATTCCCTTAAGTCCTTATTTTTTCTTGCTCTGTGTCTTCTGAATGGAATGTAGTCAGTGAACTTTTAAAATAAAAACATACCTTAAACTCACTGATAGCTATAAATAATTTATTTTTTAAAGAAAATCCCCTGGGAGGTTTGCATCTGCTCAATTAGAGTGTGACAGCAAAATTTTTTAAAAAATTATGTTATTAGCAAACATTAAGAACTGTGGATAAAGTTATTTTATTCCTCATAGGTAATAAGAATCTTTGGGTGACAAACCCTGCTGCAGTAGTAGTGATCAACTTTGGCAACAGAGCTTTGATGTAGTTAAATCACAGAAGTGCACACTCAGTCTGCCCTTAATGAATTGTTGCAGTACTGTGTACTTTTTTTTTTTTAACCTGTGACAATAATAACAGAAGGTGAAGAAAACTGTGCAAAGTCACTGACATGAATAGTAACAACAAGACCTCCAATCCCAGAAAACACCTCAGTTTAAGAAAGGATTTGTGCCTGTGCCTTAGTTCTATTTAATAAGACTTAAACATGATCTTAAGCAGGCAATTAAGCGCCCTCCTGTCTCAGGAGCCCTGGGGTCTACAAGAAATCGTTGCTTCCCTCTCACGGTCTCTTTTTGGAAGAGGTTGAACAGAGCATTTAAATGGCTGTATTGGTCCATGTGACACAGTATGTTACAGGACAGACATACAGGGTATGACAAGTAGATTAAGGGCAAGTGTTAAGTCCTCGCTAGTAAACTCTTCCAGCCTCCAGTGGCTTTTGGTCCTCAGCCTAGGATGCTGTCATCATGTTTAAGAGTCTTTGATGGATTAATTTACTTTCCCCTCCATGATTTTTTTCTGATCGTTTTTGCAACCATGCATTTTTAGCATTCCACAGGTTTGGTAACAACTCCTACAGTCGAGCTGTCCATTCTTTGTTTTGAAGGTATATTTTGAAAACTTTGTTTGAGGCCTACTAGTTCTTGCACTAGAAAAGAAAATGAGCAATTGTTTCCTCTTCTCTGTCCTTCATGTTTTGCCAACCTCTCTTATTCTCCATCTCCATTATCTCTTTTTTTTTTTCAGATTGAGGAATCGCAATGTATTAGTTGGTCCTTGTTTGGAAGCTGTGCCAAACCTTTGATCATCTTTATCACGTCTCTTTGTGTCTCTTCTAGCTCAGCTTCTATTCTATCTGAGATGAGGGGAGCTGAACTGAACACAGTAATCAAGATGTGGCCATAATGATGGTTTTTGGGTTTGTTCTCTATTTCTTTCCTAATAATTCCTAACATTCTAGCTGCTTTTTTGACAACTACTGAGCACCAAGCTGGCATGTTCACAGTGCTACCTATTATAAATCCAACATCTTTGGAGTAGGAATAGCTAGTTCAGAGCCCATCACTAGATCTTTAGAGTTAGCAATCTTTTTTTTTTCCTCCTCCTCATGTACATTACTTTCCATTGTCGTTTTCACCCCTGACACAGAATGCTGTATTGACCCTTTTACTGTGGATTGTTATGTGAGAGCTGCTTTCTGTGTTTGGCACGCAAATCAGGCCAGAGTTTGAACAGTCACATGTATCTTGGCTGATGACTTCAGTGGAGTCAGGGCCCTTTGCCTTGACAGAGGAGCTGTCTGGTATTTGGAGTCCCTTTAATTTCTTAGTTAAACCAGTATGTTGTGTGTCATATGCCCTTAAGAGATAATTGAATTAAAAATGGAAAAACTGGTCTGTGTGATGGACAAAAAGACAGAGATACTTTGGTTTATCTCAAATTCCCTCATGATTCTCACTAGATAAGAGGTGTTGCCCTTTTTGGTTATGAAAGCATTGTTGCTGACTGCTGCTTTTACACCTATGTGGTATACAGCTGTGTATTAACTAATGCTGTGGAAGGATGGGGCTTCAGGGTCAAAACTTGCAGTTGTTAGTCATATAAGGGTAGATGAATGTACCTTCTTGAATATATCTCCAGGACATGCATTTTCTTGACACATAGGTCTCTTAAAGATCTGTCTCTGTGAGGATGCCTTAAAGAAGTCTGATGTTATAGTAGGGTAGTAATTTTTGGACTTTTTCATATGGATTCTTTATTGAAGAACCTTATCTTTGGCTTAACCCATTTCATTTACATCTGCATTTGTCTTGAGACTGTGACTATAATAATAATAAGCCATAGTTTCTATGGAGTATTCAAATAAACGTCAGTGACGGGCTCTTTCTACAAATAATATTTTGTGGAAAAAAAGTCCATATATTTAGGAGTGAGATGTTATGGAGTCCCAGCAAAGGATACTATTATTGCCCCTAGATGCAATATGAACACAATAATTTATACAGCATAGTTTTTACATTTGCAAATAACAGTATTTGGATGAAAACGAAAAATAATAGCACGCAGAGATAGGCCTGGATCTATCTAAAGATGCTACTTACACTTTTATTTCAGTTTATTTATACTCAGAAGTCATGGTTCTGTGTGTGGAAAAAAAGAAAGATGAAATCAGCACTTTTCCCTCCAACCAAGATCTATGTGTATGTTGTAATTAAGGCAACAGATTATGCCTCCAATTTTAGAAAATTTTCTGTTTAAAGTTGCAAGTATATATATTCCTCTAGAATATCTGACATCTGCTTGAACATACAGATATTTGTTCTGACACTGACAGTTGCAGAAAATGTATTGGTTTTTTTTTTTTAAATTTTGAAACATGTCAGTGCAATAATTAGACCTTAATTCCCATTTGCCAATAACATAGATTTTGAAGTCAAGTACTTCCTGATTATTTGCCAGCCATTTTCTTTAGCTCACACTGGTTGCTTCTGAAACCTGTGATATTTCTGTAAGATGCAAATTTTATTCAATAATGTTCTCAGCCCCTCTCCTTCTACTCCATGTCTTCAGTATCTTGAGACCTGTCAAAGCCAGGACTTTATTGTTCCCTGCTGTTGGCTTACTGATTAGTTAAAGATATATTATCTTGAGAAGTTTTATAATCCAGAAGAGATGACCTCTGTCTTAGTGGCTGAGTCTCTATAAACATGCCATAAAACTCTCAAGTGCCTACTCATTTCCAAGCATGCTAGATGTGTTTCCACACCATACAACTTATCTCACACTAAGTTGGTCCACAGGCCACATGATTTTCCAGTGCTTGCATCAATTCTTGCCCTGAAGAGCATGTACAATGCTATGCAAAGCCATAAAATAGGATTTTCCACAGCTAAGGGACTCCATCAGCTACCCCCAAATATGTTGTGACTGTAAGATGCAACCTTTCTTGTGTTTGTTGACTTGTGTATAAGGTTGTCTTCTTTATGTTGTGCCTCCTGTGCTGTTATGGAGTTGTAACCTGATGGTATTTGCTATAAATTGCTATGAATCATTTAAGTTTTGTTAGCCTGTCCCCAAGCTCCTAGCATTGTTTACTTCTCCAGATTTTTGCTTAGCATTTTCAGGAATTCCATCATAAATGTGCTGGTTCCTTATGCTTGTGATGAAAAGATGATATTTTGTTCTTTCTTCACAACCTTTAATATTTTGCACTGCTCCCATAGCCATGAACATCTCATGCGTACTTCTCTCTTTCTTATAGGTCTGCCTTCTTTCTCAAAAACCGTTCTCTCTTATTAGAATCTGTTTTGAACAGCCGGAAGACCTGAAAAGCATCACAGCAAAAGATAGAGGCAAACAGAGAAAAGTCAGAGAAGTACAGGTCTGGAAAATTTCTAGAAGTAAAGTTGGTCATTTGTGATCTCAGAGGTAAAATATCTTTTCTAACCCATGAGTTTGGCATCAGGTGTTTTAACATTATAGGATTATTAGAGGATAATTTTGGAGGACTCAGGACTTGTGTCTTGGATTCTTTTTTACTTACCTTGTAGCATTCTATGGTATTTTGGTGCTCTGGAACTCTGGCCAAGTCTTAAAGGTGGGTCAGCAAGGTATAGATTTTTGTGTCTGGCCACAGGGATAGTTCAGGCACTTTGGAAAGTTTGAGTGTTTGTTGAACAGTTTGTATGGAAACAGCTAATCTCTCCAACCTGCACAACTCTACTTTCCTTTGTTCTGTTTGATTTGCAAGCTCTTTGAGGCCAGTCTGTACATGAAACTGGCTGGACGACCAGGCCCAGAGAGTTGTGGTAAACGGAGTTAAATCCAGCTGGTGGCCGGTCAGGAGTGGTGTCCCCCAGGGCTCGGTGTTGGGGCCACTCCTGTTTAACATCTTTATTGATGATCTAGACGAGGGGATCGAGTGCACCCTCAGTCAGTTTGCAGATGACACCCAGTTGGGTGGGAGTGTTGATCTGCTCGAGGGCAGGGAGGCTCTGCAGAGAGACCTGGACAGGCTGGAGCCATGGGCTGAGCCCAACTGGGGGAGTTTCAATGAGGCCAAATGCCGGGGGCTGCCCTTGGGCCACAACAACCCCCAGCAGCGCTACAGGCTTGGGGAGGAGTGGCTGGAGAGCTGCCAGTCAGAGAGGGACCTGGGGGTGTTGATTGACAGCCGGCTGAACAGGAGCCAGCAGTGTGCCCAGGGGGCCAAGAAGGCCAATGGCATCCTGGCTTGTGTCAGCAATAGCGTGGCCAGCAGGGACAGGGAAGGTATCTGACCCCTGTACTTGGCACTGGTGAGGCCGCCTCTCGATTCCTGTGTTCAGTTTTGGGCCCCTCACTACAAAAAGGACATTGAATGACTCGAGCGTGTCCAGAGAAGGGCAACGGAGCTGGTGCAGGGTCTGGAGCACAGGTCTGATGGGGAGCGGCTGAGGGAACTGGGGGGTTTAGTCTGGAGAAGAGGAGGCTGAGGGGAGACCTCATCGCCCTCTACAGCTCCCTGAAAGGAAGCTGCAGGGAGCTGGGTTTGGGCCTCTTTAGCCTAGGAGAAAGTGACAGGACAAGAGGGAATGGCCTCAAGTTGCACTTGGGAAAGTTCAGACTAGATATTAGGAAGCATTTCTTTCCAGAAGGAGTTGTTAGGCATTGGAATGGGCTGCCCAGGGCAGTGATGGAGTCTCCATCCCTGGAGGTGTTCAAGAGTAGGGTGGATTTGGAGCTTAAGGATATGCTGTAGGTGGGAACTGTGCTAGGTGAATGGTTGGACTAGATGATCTCCAGGGTCCTTTCCAACCTAGATGATTCTGTGATTCTGTGTTTGTGTAGCACATAGCACAGAGGGCTGTAGTATCGGTCACGTTCCAGCTTCAGCAGTACTTAATTAAGCTCACTATTTCTTTAGAAGAATGAGAAATACACAGTCTGCCTAAAATACACTATCAAATCAGTGCCTTAAAATGGACATGTGAATCTCCTTACTAACTTATTCCACATGCATATGCTACTGTGGTTAGAAGGAAAATACAGCTTCTTGTTTATGTAATTTTATGAGTAGTCTAGGACAAATCTGCCCACTGCTGGGGATTGTTTTCAAACCATTTTGTTTGCTGACTTCTAAAGAGGAAAGCAGGAGGTGTGTTTAAGAAGCTATTTTACATGTGACTGCAGTTTACTGCATCTGCTTTTTTTCTGTCTGCAGCCTCCACTCCTGCTGGGTCGTTCCTTCCTAGGCTTTGATGGGATGGCATTTTCATAGGACCTGTCCAGTAAACATCCGTGCACATAAGAGCTAAGGTGTGCAGTCTTGGTACTTCAATGTACCATGGCACCATTAGATCATGGGGTAGAGAATATGGAAGAATAATGTGCTTGCTTAAATATACTTATTGAGGATTTGACAAATATAAACTTTTTTGTCTCATTTCAGGATTGGTGAGCCCACACCTGGAGTGGTGTCAACTCCTGGGCTCCCCAGTGCAAGAGAGGTGTGGACGTACTAGAATGAAACCAGTGAAAGACCATAGAGATGATTAAGGAGTTGTGGCATCTCTCATACATGGAGGGGCTGGGAGAGCTGGGGTTGTTCATTCTTGGAAGACAAGGCTTGGGGGATCTCATCAGTGTGTATAAATATGAAGTGGGAGTAAGGAAGGGGGAGCCAGACTCTCCCAATGGTTCCACGTGACTCAGAACAAGTGTACAATGGGCACAGGTTGAGTTACAAGAAAATCCATCTAAGAGTAACTTTTTCTGTGTGAGCACTGGGACAGGATGCCCAGAGAGGTTGTGGAGTCTCCATCCTTGGTGGTATTCAAAATCAGACTGGACGTGGTCCTGGGCATTCTGTTCTAGCTGACCTTGCTTGAACAGGGGTATTGGACTAGATGATCTCCAGAGGTGCCTTCACACCTCAGCCATGCTGTTGCGGTTGTTCCTGTTGACTTTGAGTGCTTAAATGTTTCATTAAATGAAATCAGACTTTTATATAGGGAAAACAGAAGTCTGTGTTGCTTCCAATGGTTATAATACACTACCAGGTAAATGGCTCAGTCTTCTGAATGTGCTTTTTTTTTTCCCTTTCTGTAAATTTCTTACTTTTTTCTGAGGACTTTCTTTTCCCTTCTTTATTATTTTTTGACAGCTAAGGGAAGGCTTTCAGTAGAAACTGAAAATTATTTTCTGTGCTCTAGGGGAAGAATCCTGGGCCCAAATGCTCATACATTTTGTCTGATGATAGCCAGATACACTTTTAGGACTATTAAAAAAAAATACTCAGATAACACTGTTGTTCAGTAATAGAGTGCGACTTGCTTTTACCTGTGCTCCCAGCTAACTTATTCCAAGTCTGGAGAGAGGAAGGTGTTAAAGTCCTACTGCAGGCGCTTTTTTTTTTTTTTTTTTTTTTTTTTTTTTTTTTTTTTTTTTAAGTTCTAAGTCTACCAGCTTCCTGGTTCAGTTATAAGTGTTTACTAAAATGGTCACCTCCACAAAGCCAAGTATTCAGCTTCTCAACATTTTATAGTGCTTCAGGTATATTCACTGATTAAACCTCTCAACATCCCTGTGATGGAGATGAGTTGGTATATATTGCAAATTAATAACTAAGGAAGTTAATAATTCAGTCACACAGCTATTTTATTTAAGCTTTAGTCCTTTGACTTCTAATTACATGCTGTAACAACCACACTATGCTTCCTTGGTAGGGAAAGTCCTTTAATGAAGAGCTTTATTCCAGGAAATATCTTGTTCCCCTCCTGCTGATCAGGAGAGCTGTCGGATGGCTTTTCGAATCAGTGTGGCAAAAAAGACGGATTTTACTCCAAGACAAACTTTGGAAAGCAACTTGAGGTTTGATTGGCAGAAGTAAAGGGTTTGGGCAGACTTGGCATTAAATGAGGGCAGCAGCTGGTTAAAGTGCCTGAAGCACTGTCAGTCACTTACTAAAGATCTGCTCATGAAACAAGAAAATATGCTGGTAGCAGCACCTGGGTAATCTTCCCTCTCACTCCTCCTCAAATCCAGTATTGGACATATTCTGTCTTCTGCAGAAGATAACCTGCACCTATAGTTTTCTTTCTACGTGAGGAAGGATTTGAGTCGTGGAAAAGGAAATCCTGACAGCGAGTCTGAGAGGGGTAAGCATGATTTCCGGTGCAAAATTAAGTCAGCTGGTTCATCTCTTGGAACGATTCAAAGCAGCCTTAAGATTATTCTAGTATTTTCCAGGTCGACACTGGCCCTAAGCAGCTGTTCCAGCAGCTGGAGAATCATGGTCGTGAGCTGCTGCTGACATTTGCCTACATAACCTCCGCAGGGAGGAAGAATGATGCGGAGTTGGTGTTTCTGGCTTTGTGGTGCGTGAATTCCCCGTGCAAGGGGAATCTCTGGCTTGTCAGCCAGCGTGGTTTTATGGATCCTTTGTGCTACTGTGGGGATGTACGTTGGAGCCAAGTTCTGTGCTGAAATAAAGCAGAAGATGGCTGCTACTATTTGTAAAGACACAGCTAATTCTTTCTACCCATTTCCATCCTTGCTTGAACTTAAGGAGGCTGTCAGGTTAGTTCCACATTTTGCACCCTCTATATAGATATGTGGCTGAGAAACTTCTCCAGGTTTCCTTCCAAGAAGCTTGGAGCATCTGTGATGGGTATATTGGAGTGCTCAGATATGGTTTGCATCACTGTTCCTTGTAAAGGTATTGGTCAGATGTGAGATTATATGGATGTTTATACTGGGTGGTGATGGTGGGGTAGGACCTGGGGCAGAAAAGCAAAGACCTGTATGGTTTCCTTCCCAAACTTTTTCTTCAGTGCCAAGTATTTCAGACACTAAGTCAAAATCTGAATACTTCCATGCCTGATTTTCTCTCAGAATGCTGACAGGGCATGTTCTGATGTCAGTGTCATCACAGCTCTTATGATGCAAATTGTCACTCTCTGCTACCCAGCAACATCTCTCGGGGGACCTATTTCATATTAAAAGACCGGCCTCTGCTCTCAGTGACCCCAGTGTAAATCTAGAATAAATTTTATATTGTCAACAGCAATTATACATGCCATTCAGGGCATAAGTTATGGATGCAGGTCCTGCACAAAAGTCGATTGAAAACTCTAATGATTAGAAGGTATCTCTTACTGCTCAGTACAGATATTTCCCATCATCTTAACTTTTGGCATGGACTCATTCTTCTCATTTGGATTCACATTCTCATTTTGTGGTGCAAAACCAAACTTGCCTACAAGTGCAAAATATGACCTGGCCATACTAATTTCCATGTGTTGTCTTGAATTTGAGCAGACTGTCCATCAAGAACTGTGTGACCTTTTGCATTTTATTTCTTCACTCGGCTCAGTCATTTGGGTGGTGTGTTGGGCAAATTAATGTTTTGGATGGTTCTGGTTTTACCCATTCAGAAAAAAAGTTATCTAGCCTCTCTTTCAAAGTCTGCTTTTTTTTCCCAATTAATTTGAAAACAAACAGCCTCTTCTTAAAAAAGGAATAACCACCAAAGATGAACAACAAAGAAACTTAAGTAATAGGTGCAAAATAAGCTGAAACCCTGTTTTAGGTGTGCAGATGCTGTGATATCCTCTTTTTTTTTGTCAGTCAAGGTTACTACCAAACTGTAAGTGCTCACTGAATAAACCACTGAACACTGTGAATGCTCCCACTATATCACAATTACAGAAATAGAGGCATAAGTAAGTTTATGCTGATCCACTGGGAACATTTTTAGAAAGTTTAATAGCCCTTAAAATTTCTCATTTCTAACCTGTCATGGGCTTGCCTCATGACTGCTCATTTTGCTGTGTTATAAAAGCAGATAGAAAATCAGATTTCTGGCTGAAGACCTCACCAAAACCATCATTCCTGTTTAAGACAGCAATAGCCACATACCATTTAAGCCTGGATAGCCATTTCTTTCTACATGTACTGCAGCAACATAACAACACATTGCACAGCTTGAAATGCTTCTGGTCTAATTAGAAGAGCTTACAAAATTCTGTGTAAAGATTATATGAAAAGATCACTGAAAAGAATAAATAACATGAGTCTAATTTCTAGTTCTGGGTACCTCACAAATGAGAAAGGCATCTTTAAATTATGCATTCTGTTGATAGGATCACTAAATAGCTGCAGTGATTACACAGGCTTTGAACCCAAATCAGTAACTTCTGCTATGTTGTCACAGAAAAAGGATTTTTTTAACTGTCTGATGCACTTCCAGTCTAGTAGCTAGCTTCAAGTATCTGGATCCAGTCCAAGTGCACCTGAGAGGAGCACCTGTTGTGGCAAAGAGCTTAACAACACACATAACTTTAAGCACAGTAATTATCCCTCTTTTTTAAAAGAGCATTACTCAGTTGAGGGAATTGTCCTTGAAATGAAGGACAGTCATATATGTGTTGTTGGATCAGAACAAAAGTACCCAATATATTACAGGATTTCATTTGTGAAATAAGGACTCCTTTATAGTTGCTTTACATACACGGCTGAAAACACAATCTTGTATTAGCTGATTCAGTGGTCGGTAGAGAAAGTTGCGAACTATCCTATAAAATCACTCCTGTTGGGATATCAAATAGCTATTAAAAATTGAATTGATTAAGGTTTCAGTATAGTTCCAGAGAAATGTTGTTTTAATTAACCTGGCAAATGGGGTTTATTTCTCTGTCATTGTTTTCCCTGCCTTGTTCTGTGTATCTCTTGTGCTGCTCCATTTCAACTGGTCAAAATGCACATAAAGAGGAACAGGGAGGCTGGAGAAAGGCCGAGATCACTTTAGGATGAGGAGAACACTCCTCCGGTGAGCCTGGGTTTGGGGCAGAAATTGAACATGCTGTAAAGGAAGTGTTCATCTTAGCTTGATCTTTCTGGTGAGGTAGGAGAAGGGTTTCAGGCTAATTGCTCCTCAGTGAAGACTGTCAGTACACCAGAAATCCAGCAGTAGATGGCCATTATTCTTTTTCAGATAGCCCAGTGAGGCCTTGCACTGTTCCTCCTGGAGTGGACAGGCTACTCTTTGAACTGTGTCAGAAGTTCACTCCCCATGACTGTAGCTGCGGTGGGTGGTACGATAGTGTGCTTGGCAGGTTTAGGTTTAAAAACAGGTCATTAAGCCTTATTTCTACAAGGAGATGTGGTCTGGTACAAACCCCTGCTTACTTGGGGTGCTAGGAACCCAGCTGAAATTCTGGATGAACACAGGAATCTGCTCTTCTGCATTTAAGTGGGAGATTCAATCTGATGAGAACAAAAGCAAATGCACAGTTTGCGTCACTGGCTGAACGTTTTACACCTTCAGTGCTAGAGACTGAAGGAAAGATTTCATGAGATCCCTTAAAATACCTTTCTCTCACTCCTTGTTAACACAATTTCTTGTTGCATCTCTCTGAGGGTGCAAATTATACACATCTCCATCCTTGAGGTTCCTTATATCCTCTTCCTGACAACACTCTGGTTGGACTAGATGACCTTTAAAGGTCCCTTTCAACCCAAACTATTCTGATTCTATGATTGTCTTCAGTGACTTATGTATAGCAAAAAACCCCGCTTCAACTAGACAGAATCATAATGGACCAAGGGTAGAAATTCAGCCAGATTTAAACCAAAGAGGAATCAAAACTGGACAAAGATGGATGGAGCAATGCTGGAGAGACATTAGAGCCCTTAGAACATGTTTCTGGGCTATTTCAAGTCCCCACTTTTCTTTTCCAGAGTGGACTGTGGGCAGCCAGGGGTGATCTTGCCGAGGTCCTGGCTGCATGCAGTTTGTGGGGAGGGAAGGTTCTGGGCACGATGCCCCTCCCACTCATGTTCTGCGCTGATGTGAATCTGCCAGCTTTAGTGTGGATGCTCCTGGTGAAAAATCTGTCTTGTTTCACATTTTCTCTTCCTCTGCTATCTTTTGGTGTGCTTTTTAAAATAATTCAGAGGTCTGTGTACTTTTAAGATTTTGTTTAATCCATCTTTTCGTTGTTGTTAATTCCTATTCCATTAGTTATTGCACTCAAAATATGGCTAATAACTGTGAATCTATTTCATTTACATGTATTTCATTATTCGTGAGAATTAACTGGGTTCATAAGTGTTGCAAGTTTTCCACTTGAGAAGAAAGGTCTAAGTTTTGCTAAGCACTGATGATAAAGGTGGGTAGCCAGGATATAACCATATCTCACTGGCACCCCTGTAAATTAGAGTGTTCTTAGTGCCAAAATGTACTGAAAAATTTGAGAAATTCTTTCTTGCTTTTGAAACATAAAAAAATGAAAGCGAGTACTCCCAGGGTGATCCATAATATCAAATGCCTTTCTGGCCATAAGTCAGACTGAAAAAAAGCCTTATGCAGTAGTGTTGGGTGAAGCTATATAGTCATTACAAGTAAAATAATATGAAACTGAACCCCCCCTCATGAAAAGGTTTTCACACTTCTCACTGTATCTTCCAAGCCATTCATAAGCAGCTCAGTAGCCATTTCCACTTAGATTAATACTAATACATAGCAAGATGCAGTACATGTAGCATCCCAGAAGATGATGTAAGATAAATATTTGTAGTATTGATAGAAGCAGGTGATATATTTCTCCTTTGTGGATGGATTAATTTGTTATTGTAACAGACTTTTTTTGTTGGCCTTTTTTTTTTTTTTTAAAGCCTTTGAAAGCCAAAGTACATGCATTCCTGCTATGTTTTTTTTCTTTTCTGGTAATGGGCATAATTTTAGCTGGATTGAAGTCTCAGTTTCAACTGTTTGCTTTATACCAGGGCTTTATCAGGTTACGTCAGGTACTCATATCAGTATTTATAATTCAGCTGGTTCAGAAAGAAGGGCTGAAAAAGCTATATGCAAAGGAAAAGCAAAATCCATTTTAGGTCTTAAATTTCCGTAGATTTCAAAAAACCACCTAAGTCCAACTACCAATATTTGAGTTGGGACTGCAAACAGGGGAAGAGGAGGGAAAAAGTTGTGGTGTTTTTGTTTTTTTTTTTTTTTTTTTTTTTTTTTTTTTTTTTTTTTTTTTTTTTTTTTTTTTGTTTTTTTTTTTGTTTTTTTTTTGTTTTTTAAAGAGCAATGCACAGAGAAATGGGACTGGAAGGGACAACCTGGGCTGAGGCAGGTCACTGTTTTGCAAGTACTTATATCACATATCATTTCAGAAAGGGGATCACACTTAATCACCTTAAAACTAGAAAGAGTTCTTATTTCTCTTTGGGTTCTTGTTATTACTTTCCCATAAGAAGATGGGTCTTCTGCTTGTCTCCTCTTCTGATCTCCATCTTAATATGTGATCATGACAAATTGATGCTTTTTTGTGCCCACACTGCCCTTGAGCATGACATAATGTTTCCTAGTAGGTGTTTATTCTCTGCTGTGCTTGTGGACAGTATTCATATCTCCCGAAGCCTTTGTTTCACTTCTGTTCACAGCCTTTTGGAAGACAAAGCTGTTTATTTCCTTGATTATCCTAATCACCTACTCTAAATTAAAAGAAATTTTTTTCCTCTGTTTAAATGTGACTGCCTAGAAATGTACAGCAGATGTTATCTCTGTGCAGATGTTATCTCTGTGGCATATATGAGCTATACAATGGCACTGATACTTCCCTCTTTCTACCAGAAACATTTTACCTGATAACAACTGGAGACTGTATTTACACTTTCTATCATGGCTCCGTCATCCTGTCCTCCATGAATACCCCCAGGCCTTTTTACTCTTCTGTCATCACTGACTAAGCTTAGAGAAAAACTTCTTGCTCCTAGTCTCTAAGCGCAAGGTGATGTCACTTTTGTACTGTGCAGTTTAATTCAATTTCCACTACTCCTGTTCTTGAACATCTCAGGTTCTTCCCACGCAATATGCTAATACCCATCTTTACTGATGACATCCCTCAGCAAATGTCGTAGCTCAGTCCTGTTTTTAACTGAAGTAATTATATGAAAATATGAGACATGGGTGGTTCCCACTGATTTTTAGGCTATGGCCACAATCAGCTACGTTTTGCCCAAGAACTTCCTTTTTAAACCCAGAGTGCTACAACCCTTCCACTAATCCCTGTCTTCTCCTGCTTAATAAATACCTTCCCATGTGGCATTTATCAAATGTTTTTCTCATGTCAAGCTTGATGAAGGCCCTGCATTTCTTTCATCTAGAAAATCACCTATCAAAGAAAAAGAGTAAGTTTATTTTATGTTGTCATCCAAACCATGCCCCCGGTCTTTTAACTCCTCCACCGGCTCTATTTTCTTTGTCTGCTACAGGCACTATACACAGGCCTAAATGTCTCCTGGCAAGAAAACTCAATCACTCACTAAAAAAATCCCTCACTAATTTTTAAAATACTAATGGTGGTGTCTTTTCATCCCCTTTAAACAGCTAGTGTCTTTCCTCTTGTAGTCTGATAAAGATCTGCCGTAAAATCCAGGTTGCAGAAAGACTAAAAGTCATGACCCTTCAGAATAGAAATAATGTTTTAGAAAATAAGAGCCTAGTTCTGTCATTCTTCAAACTTTAAAGCTTATTTAGGCTTCCAGATAAAGTATGCTTTATTGTTTTCTATCACTACCACATGGGTATTTGTCTGTGTCAAAGCGCCGCAGACAACTAGAAGTACATTAGTTGAGTATCTAGTTAAAAGACATCCTGTTGTGAAATACCCAAGCTTTTAAATTATTTTTATTTTGTCTCCTGATAAGGTTTAAAGTGAAACATGGAGGTAAAAGAGCAAGTTTGAAATAGCATCTGCCCAGGCTATGCTTGTTTTTATCTAGGGCTCTACACGCCAGTCTTCCTGAGCTCCTAAATTCATTCTTTATTGCAAAAGAATGAATGTTAACACTACCTTTCGTTTCAGTCATGCCATTTCAGCAAATTTACCTCTCTGATTCACTAACTGAACTCAACAAAAGGTTTTTATCTGCTGATAACTTTCCATCTGAGAGATTTAAAGTGCCAGATGACATTAGCTCTAGCTCAACGATGTTATTAAATTCTCACCTTAAATCTCACATACAGAAAGCTCTTGTCAGGTCACATGAACAAGATGATTGCATTAGTCATACTACAAGAGTGATATACTCATTTCAGTAAGTTAACTGTATTCAGGCTGAAGTTTGATCTATGACAGGACACTTCATATCTAACATGATGGGGTTACTTCAGTGTTTTCACTAGTTATATTCTTGTCGTAATTTATATCCCCTTTGCTATGGAGTATGCATTCCTCAGTATCCTTGCTGCTTTTGTTAAACTGTGATCTGCTACAATTAAAAAAAAAAAAAAAAAAAAAAAAAAAAAAAAAAGCAGCATGATTAGTTTATGCAAGAGATTTCTTTTGTTCATAGTTCAGCTTGAAACTAACTGTACGGTTTTGAAGTACAGTGTCCATGCCCTGGCCTCTGAATTACAAAACTAAATTAGCATGACTGACATTTTGCATGTGGGAATTTATGCAGGGATCTACTTGTGAAAAGTTTAAATACACCAGCTGAAACACTGATGAATTATGAATGATTATAATTAAGTGGCTTTATTTATTCATTGTTTTTATTTCATTTCCCCCCTTTTTTTTTTGGCTTCTCTTGACCCAGTAATATCCAGATGGCTTGGGATAGATAGATTTTTTTGGTGCGTGTGTTGATCTTGAAGGAAACTGGTGCCATTGACTAGATTTGGGGATTAAAATGCATTTATCTTCGGATTAAGAACTCCATATGCCAGTTTTAGTGGGTGTTATGAAATACGAATCAGCTAGCTACAGAATTCCTAATACACTTATGTACTTTTATAGCCTGAATCATCTTAGTATCAGAGCTCTTCAGCAACCTGAATGTACCTACAACACCCATGTGAGTTAAAAGGGTTATCTCTTGATTCTCCTAATGGGATAACTGAAGTGCAGAAAGATTAAACAGCTAAGTCAAAGCCAGTAAGAAATCTGCAGCAGACTCAGAGCTAAAAGACAGTTCTCTGGTTTTCAGGCCATTGACTTGAACAGAAAGTTATTTCTCACTCCTTGCATAATAACCTTACTGAAACCAACAACACATCTCCCAGAATGTTTTGTGCATGGGAGCTCCTTAGGCACGGCATAACCAGGAGGCAGATACCTGTCCTCCCTATTTTCAGATCTGTAACTCTGGCATCTTTTGTTGGAAGGTCATAGGATGCTTTACAGTCCTGAATTGTGTCTCCCAACCCTTCTGGTAATTACAGAAGGCTTGTGAGTACAATTACCAATGTTTTATAGTTGGGGAAAGGGGAAGATGAAGTGCCTGGTAAGTGTGTGTATCGCTGTAAAACTAATCTGTGTATGAGTTGGGAATTGATTTTTGCTTTCCTGAGATTGACCCATGTCTCATCTGCCAGACCCAATGCCATCTCTGGAGGAGACCCCACCTCACCAGTCACGTCAAGGAAACAGAACAATGCTCAGCAATGCAGCAGGGGTCTTGCAGTTAAGATTTGCAAATAGTTTAAGAGAGTAGATTTCTAAGTAACGTTGGGGTACCTCTGTTGCGCACAAGTCTCAGAGAACAGTGATGACCCCGTTTTCTCTATATTACTTAGCTCAGGTGCCCCAGCCTCCTGTTAGCACTGGCATGTATGCCGCACCAGCCTGTATTACAACCTTCTTTCCTGTGATTCAGAAGTATACCTACACGTTTCACATTTGTTCAGTGAAAATACCAATGGTGTTCTGTGCTGAACAAAACCAGATGTGCTTATTTTGGCGTCTTTTTTGGTGTTATAAATATCAAGCAACACCACCAGGAAAGTTCTGGGAGTCTCAGAGCATCCGGACATGTGTCCTTCTGGTGCTAGATGTGTGCTTCAGTGTGGGCAGTTTTGTAGTCAGCCTTTCTTATCACCATTAGCTTTCCTTTTCCTATTTAAATATTTATCCCTTGCTCTCCCCCTTTTTTCTATTTCTTCCTGTTGTATTTCTCTAGGCCTTCAGATCCAATAATCATATTAAATCATTTTGACACACACCACTTTCTTATTTGGTATATTTTCCATCAGCTCAAGGACTCTTTGGTCTGGTAATAGGTGTGTTTCTCATGGGACTTTCCCTTTGGTCATCTACTTTTATGTCATCTACTGGTTCAGTGGCCATTTGCCAACTTAAAATTTTGTGTCTTGCCACTCTCTTTCCTACCTTTCTATGCCTTTTTTTTCCTGTGCAATTTTTTTAAAAGAACAGTATTTTTATTTTTAAAATTTTTATTTTACTTTTTTAAAAAACTACTCCCTAACTCCTTTCATCCAGATCTGTTTCTCTTCTTTTCTGATCTGTGAGTCCTGATTTTTTATTTTGGTCTTTTGGCTCCTTTTTAGGGCCCTTTTTCAGCTCTAAGCACCTGCCCAGTATCTCACACAGCCCCATGCAGAGGAGTGTATTAGAGAACTGTAAATTATTGTGTATGCCTGAAAGAGCACAAAATGGCTGATGGCTCCTTGAGAGCTTTTTTAACTGTGGGCTGGGGAGCTTAGAAGAAGCTGTTGCTCCAGAGTTTCAGTCCCCAGTTGGAGTACTTTTTCATATCTCACAGGTCTGGTTTTCCTTCTCTTCTCACAGCCCCAGCTCTATTTTCTGCTTTGTCCTGACGCAGGACAGGACAGCGAGAGACCTAGTTTTTTGGTACTGTTTTCTGTCAGTGTGGCCACACAAAGCTGGAGTTGGTCCTGTCCTTTCTTGATTTCTCGCCAGTCATGGCTGGACAGGGGCTGTCCCAGTCTCTTCTATGGCCCTACATTGCTGAGAAGGGGCTTCCCTCTCTTGCAGTGCAGTGTTGGGACCGGGGTGCAGCTGGGACCATGCCATGGGCTGGCTCCTGCAGCACCCAGCTCCACCCTCCACATCTGACCACCCCAGGATGGCGCCTTTCCATGCTCTTCCCTCCTGCAAGAGCAGCCAGCATTCAGTGTGCCAAAATATCTGTGCAGGCAGGGTTAAAAGGCTGCTGCTGCCATTAGAGCAGTAGTGCAATGGCGCGGGACCCCGTAGGATGCCATTTCTCCCTCCACCTGGCTTGGTTATGTGGACTGTGCTGCAAATGGGTGGGGTTTGAAATTTGCAGATAGGCAACATGATTCTTGTGATAGACCAAGCGTCTGCTCTGTGGTGATGCGTGAAGTGACAGAGGCCATGGCTTGAGGTATCACTGATCTCATGTGTGTAAACTTTATGCTTCCAAGCTTTTTGGCCTTCCTGGCTGTTGACAGTGACATTCCCTAAAGCTTTTTCATCTTAATGTCCTGGCATTTATTTACAACTCCACCTTGACTGAGTTTTATTCTTTCATGTGTAAAATACATTGTTCGTGAAAGCAAGGGACTAATAGCAGACTAGAGCTAAGCCTAGTAAAAGCAGGTGTTATGCAATTTGTCACTGCATGACTCTGCTAATGCATCTTTAGTCCTGGACTGTGGTACCCCTGCCATGTTTTAAAGTGCAGAAAGATAAGCGTGCGCTGTATCCTGGAGTGCCTTAGTCTATAAATGTAATTCAGAAATATGGGAAACAGTGATCTGAATCTGATGGCCTTTTTCAACACAATTACAGAAGCAGTGTGAGATGTTGAACATTTGCAGCAAGGGCGCACAGAGTAAACGGGAAGTTGGATGTGCGGGCTGTTAATTCAAGCCTAGATAAGCTTCTGACTAAGAGGGTTTTAATTTGTTTTTTATCCTAATATGGTGCTTGTATGATAACAGTTTTCCTGAGAAGACCTATTATGACCTATGGTCATTTGTAGAGCCACCTTTAATGATGAGGATACCTCACACTTTTGAATGGGCCTATACAGACATCAAGGATATGAATCTAAAAATGTGTTGGATATGAAAATGTTTTTATTTGACTGCAGATGAAGACACTTTAATCTGGAAAAATTCTGTGTAGTATGAAATGAAATGAAATGAAATGAAATGAAATGAAATGAAATGAAATGAAATGAAATGAAATGGGCAACAGATGAAAAAGAATATTTTTTCTCAAGAGGGAGACAGAAAAGGCATTTGATCCCATACTGCCATGTTTGTGTCTGTCCTTTCAGGATCACTTCCAGGTAGTTACCAGGAACCTCTCCTGAACACTCAGTGTCCTCAAACTGTTGATGATATGAATGGGAATTGAAGACTTTCAGTACTGTAGAGGAGAGGTCACAGATAGGAAAGCGTATGCCTCCACTGCAACCTCCAAATGCACACCAACAAAGTATTAAATCACATTGGCAGAACGAACCAGGTAAGGTTACAAATAATTTTTCAGATGATTAAACAGCAACAAATCATTCCTCTAGTTACCCTTTGAGACCTCACTGAGTAATTAGAACCTGCAATATAGCTTGAGAATCAATAATCCCTGGCTCTGCATATCTGGGAGTAGTTAAGAACTAGACAGAGAGGGGATGGACAAACCAAGCATCAGCAGATGCACCCTTACTGGGAACACTAGATCTCCATCATTTCATATGTGTAAAATCAGAGGGAGCTTTTTTCTCTGATTTTATTGAACAACAGGTGGTTAGCTGGTGCATGTGATAAATTGAGATTATCTGGTATATATTTGGCTTTCTGTTTCTTAAGGGTATAGAAGCAGTTTCTGTGAAAGAGTAGAGGGAGAAATATCAGGTTTTTTAACATGGTTCCCTTTGGTCTTACCTGTTGGAAATGCATGATATCTAAGCAATTTTCCTGACAATGAGTTATGTCATCATATCAGCAAAAAGGTTTTGGCGTAGGCAGACATTGCAAAAATTGCCGACTATTGCTAGAGTCCTTTGATCTACATGTATGTGCAAACAAGTACTCATATAGCTGGATGGCAGCTCTTTGAAATAATACCAGCAGAGAAATGCACTGCTTACTCTTTGTATATTTATGAGTCATTCTCTTTAATACTGATATTATGAGAATTCTGCCCCCCGCTTTGTACTGAGCAAATAGTGTGAGAAATAGATACATTTTTTTTTTTTTATTTTTCCTTCTGATGGAGTAAAGTTCTGAGGACTGGTTACCTTTCAAGTGTTTATCAGTAGCAGATGCTGGATGCGGTATCACTTAGCTTTAATGCTGTTTTTGCAAAGGTACAGGTTGTGCAGCTACCAGTACTGTGTGTGCTTGACCAGGTGCTTTCTTCTACAAACAGCTAAGACTGTGTCCCCCAGGGGGAATCTCATCATCAGCCCCAAGGGTGGCTCTGCAATCTACTTAGCTGTAAGAACTGTGGTCCTTTCAGGTGCTGCAACTGAGCATGGCAGGTTCTCCCTTCCTCTCATGCACTTCAGTGATGGAAAGTCTTCCTCAGGAATACTGATTCCTGCAGACAGGGAGGTCTCTCTTGCATAAAGTGATAACAGATACGCATTAATGCAAGCAGAAATACCATGTGGCACTCATCATGAACAAAGACCAACGGCCATGTTCAGAGCCTCTTCAGAAACATTGAACTCAAAGGGGCTGTGTCCTAAATTTTTGAAAGATTTTGGCCTAGGTTTGCTTTTAAGGGATTTCTGCAAGTGAAGCTGAATGTTCTGACTTTTGTCCTTCCTCAGCTGTGTGGGTCATTCTTCAGGGCCATCCAGACATAGGGGTTCACGCTGTCATTTGTCTTGGCTGTGCCTGTTTCTACACACCGTATGCCGTGAGTCCATGCTAGTAATACAGATACAAATCAGAAAGCATGTGGTTGTTGCTGGAGTTAAGACTACTCTCAAACTTGCTTACAGCAGGAAAAAAGGATGCTCCTGCCTCTGAGAAGTTCCTCAATGCATTTCTGCTTCAATTGATTCTTCAGATTTCACCCTAAAGGTTACTTGCCTTCTTTTGTTATGCCAGGTAATCCCAGTGTTTAGCAATGAGGTATGCTGTTCCTGGCTGTTCCTAATTAATATATTTTAATCTGTCAATAATTAATGTGGAAATCGGGAAGAATAATGCCGTGGAGGCTACAGACTGAGATCTGCTGCCTGGCAACGGTGGATGTACATATCCATTATATCAGGAAATTAGAAACTGGAGCAAGAACTGATCTGTCTGACATTTTGTAAGATGATATAAATGGGCCCACTTAACAAACAGTAGATTTATGTGAGAATATGAATGATACGTGTCTGGGGAAAAGATATTATCTCTCTTATGAGGGTACAGTTAATACCAGACATCAATTACGTGTAGTTCATTAAAGCCTCTGGGTAATCTTATTTTTGGACTAGATCAGAGTAGCAAACTACAAGGACTGACAGTGGGGTTATCTCAGTAATAATCTCCACTTCTGCATGTAGCATCTCTCACAGGATGGGCTAAGTGAAGTAGCATCTAGACTAACAAAAATAACCTTTTCAGCTGGAGAGACTGTGCCGTGAAAAGGGATAGTGGCTTATTATGTCTGAAGTAGTTGCATCAGGAAGGTATATTGAGATATGCCAGTCATGATAGTAGTGTTCGCATGATAATGGTTGGTTTATGAACTCACTTCCCATCCTCAGAGGGGTAGCTTTGCCTCTGCCATGTTCATGGTATGTGGTTTTATCTAAAATATTTCATCCATACAGATGGAATGACTGAAGGCAGGGAAGATTATGGTCCTATTAGAGATAAGGAGGTGACATTTTCTTGCTCCTTCCTGCTCTGGCTAAAATATTCTTTCATATAGTGAGAGATAGTGTTTTAATGGAATCAGTTTGAATGTTGTTTTCTTGAATTCGACTAGTTGTCTCCACCTTTTGAATCCCAAGTATAATGCACCAATTGCTGCTAGGAAATAAAGTAAGTGTTCAATAAGATAAAGTGTTAATGGCTATGGCAATGCCTTATCTTATTCCCAGTTAGTGATGTGACTGGAAGGCAAAGAAACAGAAGGAACAAATTTCTTCCTACCACTAGAACCGGTTCCATCCTTGCATTTTGACATTAAAACTAACTCCTTCCAAAAGCTGACCTTTTTTGATTTTCTAGTCTTTCTTGTGAAATCTTCTGTGTCATGAAGCATGTGGGTTTGCTGCATCATGGGCTTGGGGATGCAGGAGGCAGTGAGGAGACTGAACACTGCTGAAGGCAGAGGGGACCAAAAGCTCCCGGAGGGATGATGGAGGATGTCAGGAAAGAGAGAGAGGGAATAGGATACCTGCTTGTGGCAGAGATGGGCTATCTGTCATCATCCTTTTACCAGAGAGAAGGCTAAAGAGGAGACAATAGAGAAACATGGCTCAAGAGAGGGTCATTTTAAGTCTTTAGATGTTAAAGACAGTGTGCTGACTTTCACCAAGTAGCTGTCTGAAACTGCAGCTTTAAGCGGGATGCCTTTTCCAAGCCACTTTTTACTTATTTGCTTGAGCTAGAAGCTTTACCAGCACTTAGCATTACCAGCACTGGCACTTTAACTTGCAAACCCTGTCTGTAGGGGAGAAAAAGGAGCTTTGCTGCTCTGGGATCTCATCCCAGAGATGAGAGATTACATCCTCCTCCTCCTCCTCAGATGCCTCCCAAGGTGAGAGACCATCGGAGGGATGCTTACCAAGAGCTGCCGTCCATGCAACGCATGCTGAGGCCCTGTGGAGGAGCAGTGCTGCCAGGCACTTCTGCTTAAATTCTGTGGCATTGCTGTCCACCTCTTCCTTACTCACCATCTCCCTCCTTTTCCCTTCTTCCCCCAGTATAGATGCTCAGCCTTGCTCACTGTGTGGGTATAATGACAGCTACAGCTCTCCAGAGCTCAACACAGCCTGAAGTATGTTGAGGTTTTGGTAGCGTGTTTCAGCTAATCTCTGTTCATATCTGGGGTTTTCTGTTTCAGCGGCACTCAGTGTAAGTAGTCATGCCCAGATACTGTGTAATCAGGGAAAACTGGCAGTGCTGATTTATTGAAGGGATTATTTCCCACTGCCTGTTCATACCATCATTCATGGTGTTTGAGTTTCCTGCTTCCCACAACCCTCCCCAAAGCCTTATAGTATCCTCAGATATCTTTTTTCTAGTAACTATTCCGCTTTGTGGATTTGAATCTTTTCTTTTGCACTAGCTGTGTTAATTGGACAAACAATCATGCTCCACATCCAAAGGCAAGAGATAATCTGTGGAAGTTTTAGGACTAGAGGGGGATATTCAGAATGGCATAAAAGCAAATCTGGTGTATACAACATGAGTCAAAGCAGAGTAATTTCCAAAAACCCCAGCACTAAACATCCCTATTAGCAAAGCTTCTGCTCTCTACTTAAAGAGCTGGCAGTAATATAGCTGGCTTCAAAAGTATAAAATTTTATTGTATCACCTGCCTTGTTACACTATAACTAGCACGGTTCTTTGTTGGGCCATGCTGTGCCTCAGTCCACAGCAGCTGTCAGCTCCTATGGTAGAGAAGATAAGAGAGGAACATATTTCATGGTGCCAGGCTCTGAACAGTGCCCAGCTTGCTCTCATTTTCAGGGCAGCTCTGACTCAGATTTCTGCTGTGGGGCTTTGAAGCAGCGGTGCTGCAAAACAAACAGTCTGTGGGGCTTCATTGCCCTTTCAGAACACAAGGAAACTTGCAGCTTCCCGAAGCTGAAGGATTTTTAAAAATTTTTTAAAATTTATTTTTGTTTCTTTACTGGTAGCTTTTTCGCTGGTCCTACCTGATGCTGGTTTTCAGGTTTATTTGCTGCTGTCTCCATATGAAAACCTGATGTTTTCCTTGCCAAAGTGCTGTCCCTTGCACTAAAGGAGAGTAAACTAAGCAGGCTTTGCTGAGCTCAGCTGAGACAAACGGACTCCATAACTCCTCACGACGTCTCCATGACAGGTTTAGCCTTGACCGCTGCTGTTACTTGTCACCACCTGAGGTCTCACTGAAACCTGAGTTCTTTATCCCTCCTATGTACAATTAAATTAAGTCAGCATGGTTCCCCAGAGAATGCATGGACCAGAGGGAGAAAATAAGTCAGAAAAGAGTAGATAGTTAACTAGTTATCTCTTCCATTTATACTTTTAACGAGATGAATTAAGAAAGGCACATTTAATAGCAAATCTCACTACAGCATTTTCTGAAACATCTTTACTGTGAGGCTGTGAGAGACTTCTAAGTCTGGTGTTCTGATTCAACAATGTGCTACTGAAGGGCAGCTAATTAGTGAAGCCAGGGTATTTTGGCTGTTTTGGTAGGTTCAATCACATATTGTGAAAGTATAGGACATGTGAGCATCTCCCAGTCCATTTTTCAAAAGGCTTCCTTTTGTTCAGGCTGGCTATATATATATATATAAAATATATAATTTCAGGGTTTATTCCAGTTCACACAAATATCCTAAATTTTCACAGAATGTGTGTTATAATTTGCTGGTCCAGCACAACTTCTGTAAACATTTAATCTCTCACCATTTTGTGTGCATGTACTGCCTTTTTGCTGCCTGCTTGCATTAACTGGTCATCTATTAATGCACTGTAACCAAAGGCAAGAAATAATTGTTTGAAGACTTGGAACTGGAGGCAGGAACTTTGAATGACATAAAATCATGCTACAACTAAACCTCCATAAAATAAATGAGTATGCAAATATGATGCATTCATTAAAAGACACCCATATCTTTAAATCTCCATCAAAACACTGTGCAGTTATGCTGAGCATGATAAATTAATCTCCTTACTCTATCTTTCCAGGTTTCTTCTTATTGTATTAATTTTTCATCATGTGCACCATTATTCATCTGTATTGGCACCTATGTAACATCAGAATCTGATGATTACTCAGCAGGTCTGTATCCCTTTGTGGTCTTTTTACATCTGGTCCCACTGTATATCTTGATAAGCCTTGGAGTAAAAAGTAGGAGAGTATGACAGCAAAACCCTTTGCTATTGAATACATAAAGCAGAAAAGGCTTCACAAGAAGGATCTGTGTTCCTGTTTCCTGTGCTATAGATAGGGTCATTTAGACATGGTGAAATGCTTCAACCTTGGTCACCTAGGAGGCAAACAGCACTCAAGATGAAGACACAGGTATCCTGAGTTCTGATTTAATCTACTTCCCACTGGCCCACACCGCCTTTGAAGCCCTGTTATCTGGAGAATGTTGTTTTTTCTCTTACTCAGTAAGTAGCAGACCCACATAGAGATCTGTGAAAGCAATCCTATTGAAGGCAACGAGGAAGGCTTACTTGTGTCTTATTTTCTTCCCTTGGTGGTAAAAACATATAAGACCATAAATCTCCCCTTTCAAAATAGAGTAATATATGGAAGTGTAAAAAGATACTGTCTTATGCGAAGAGCGAATGATACAGGAGCCAAGAATGTGCAATGAATTACATGTGGGTGCTAAATATCCTGCTCATAGTAGTATAGCTTTGAGGATCAAGAAATTCTTGTCCTAGATACGCGTGCTGATTCACTGAGAAAATGTGCAGTGTTAAATCACTGTGTCATATTTCTTACCCACGCTGGGGTTAGACCGGAGGTTGCAAACTGGATTGTCAAAACAACACACGTGGGATTTCACAACTGTGAAATCTGACTGTTTTAAACACCCATTCAAAATCTATCTTCACTTGAAAATACTAGGAGGTGGGAGGATATGCCAGGAGAAGGATCACCCTGCTGTTTGCTGTGTTTTACAGCTTTATTTCCCTAACCATCTTTTTTAGGCAGCCATCTGAGAGCAGGCCACAGATCAGGTGAACCTTTGGGGTGGCCCTAAAGAGCCACCATATATTTTTATGTGGTGTTTCAAGAACCCTAAGAAATAAGCAGCAAGCATCCACAGCACTAGAGCTTGTAATAGCAACACTGTTGTTTTTAGCATTTCCACTGCAGGATAATTCAGCACTACTGTAAAAGTAAGAGCAGATTATGCCCATGTTATGCAGTAGACAATAAACTCAACATGACCCAGCAATGTGTGCTTCCAGCCCAGAAAGCCAACTGTATCCTGGGCTGCATCAAGAGAAGCGTGAACAGCAGGTCAAGGAAGATGATTCTTCCTTACTATTGCACTCCTGTGAGATCCCACCTGGAGTAGTGCGATCAGCTCTGGGGTCCCCAGTGTAAGGAGGATATGGACTTGTTGGAGCAAGCCCAGAGGAGGGTCATGAAGATGATCAGGGGGCTGGAGCCCCTCCCCTGTGAGGACAGGCTGAGAGAGTTGGGGTTGTTCAGCTTGGAGAAGAGAAGGCTCCGGGGAGAACATATTGTGGCCTTCCAATACCTAAAGGAGGCTACAGGAAAGATGGGGAGGGACTTTTACAAGGTCATGTAATGATAGGACAAGGAGTAATGGCTTTAAACTGAAAGAGGGTAAATTTAGATTAGAAGTAATGAAGAAGCTCTTCACTGTGAGGGTGGTGAGACACCGGAACATGTTTTCCAGAGAAGTTATGGATGCTCCATCCCTGGAAGTATTCAAGACCAGGTTGGACGGGGCTTTGAGCAACATTGTCTAGTGGAAGGTGTCCCAGATGATCTTTAAGGTCCCTTCCAACACAAACCATTCTGTGATTTCCTTTGGTACCTTTTGGGGTAGAATCAAGGAGAGCGATTTTCACTACTATCACAACCCACACAGCTCTCATGATTCTCAATGTCATTTTGTTCTTGAGGAAATAGCATGGTTGAAGAGAATGACATTGTCATGATGTCTTCAACTTTTTTTTTTTTTTTTTTTTTAATTTTTTTTTTTTTTTTTTTTAAAGACTGCTTGGATATCAAGATTTAAATGAAGACTAATAGCAGAACCTACAGTCAGGAACTTGCCTGGAACAAAAGAGGAGCTGCATCTTAGCTGCAGACCTCAGTATTTGTTGTACTCGTGCCTCAGATTTCAGATTATGTCTTGTCTCAGAAATGTTAACATGAATAGCATTAGGTCACACATACACACTAGGTCACAGATACAAGTCTTCTTGAGGGATAACGTGTATATAATGCAAAATGTGAGTGAAGGCTACTTAATTATTTTGGCAGAATTGGGTTGGGTACAAGTGGTCTGCTAGAAGTTGTTTGGCCTCTGAGATATTGATTAGAATATTGCCAACCTCAGCAAAGATAACTGTTTAATGAGCATTGAAGGATGCATCAGTAATCTCATCGAATTTTAAAATCTTCGTTTCCCCCAAGCCAACATTGTGAAAGGTGCCTCCACTCTTCTGTCTTACTGTTGTTGCTAACAAAACTATTAAGGATTTGATGGGCAGCAAGACTCTTCTCTTTCAGGACATCACTGGTGCATGTCACTGAAAAGGATGTGATGTGGTTTGCATTATCCCCTCTGCCCAGGCTTGTATTGGCAGCTTGCACTGGTGCTGAGTGCCTGGAGCAGCTCACATAAAAGATGTTGCATTTGACATTTCTGTGACCTCTTGCTGTCTGTTTCATAAGTAGCTTGTTGGAATTTTGTTCCTGGTCTTGCAGACTCAAGTAGAAGTTGTCTATTTTTTTAAAAAAATTATAGCCTAACTTACAATTCATATGCAAACAAATGCATATTAATAGTAGGAATATATGTTTGGCAAATGATGTCACAGCTGATATCTTCACACGCAGTACAAAACAACTATTTGTGCTGAGATGGATGGATGATTATTACCTCTTTGTTTTCTTTTTCATTATCCTTTTGAATTAAAACCTCCTTGCAAAGCCATTATCCTTGCTTTAAACAGCTCTCTATATTGAATATGTCTCTGCCTTTTCTACCCTTTTTTTCTTTGCTTAGATTGAATTCTAATTTTCTGTGATTTCTGAGCTCTAATTTCCTTATTGTTTCATATTTGTACAATGTCCTGTTCATAAATTCAATGTGTGCATACTCTATTTTGTTTCTCAAGTGCATGTAGGCCAAAAAGTAGCAGGAACCTTCTCTAAAAGCTATATTTACAGCTCTAGTGGCAAGCACTTTCCTCCTACACTGGAAAGCTGTGAAAAACTGTCAAGATGTGAGTGTGCATAACAATGCTCCTGATGGCTGGAGCTGATTTATTTTGTAACTGTGGCTTCATTTTGTCAGTTAGACCAAATACAATGGGAAAGAAGCTCTTCCGATAAAACCCAGCAAAACACAGCAGTATCTCAAACTACTCCTGGTTCTGCAGTGCTGCATAAAGTGGGCATAGGTATAATAGGACCAAGAAAGACCTCTTGTGCCTAGATTAGTTCCTTGCTTTTTCAGTTTCAAAATTTTCAGGAATGTTCTCTCTACATGTGACAGTACCCGATGGCCCCCAAAATTTGTCCTACTTGCCACAAGACTCACTCCAGGACAAAAGTAAAAAAGGACCTCAAAACTGCCACATGCTATAGGAAGGAAAGAGGAAGGGTTGTGGGTGCCATCAGTGTCATAGATCCCTGCAATGGCACTAGCTGTACTCCCTAGAAGTGGAGAGAATTTCATAATACAGAGGAAAGCCAACTTCTCTGTCCCACTGATGTTTTCTTGCCAATATGACCCAGGAAGGAAACATCCCTTCCTATCCTTAATTTAGTGATTGGTTTCACCCTAAACAACTGAGGCTGATGTATACATTTCATCCTGTACATCAGCCAGGCACCTTCAACAACATGAAGCTAGTAAGTAGGATAATTTTTCCACAACTCTCTTATTATGGGCCAAATTCTGATACTCCTGCTCATACTGGACACTATTTTACCATGGTCTGATTCAAAATGTGAAGTCAGTGCAACCATTGGCTGTGATTTCAGCATATTTGGAGTCAGGCTCTGATTGAATAATCCTGTTACAGTCAATGTGAGTTCTTGTGAAGTAAGGTGTCATTAAATCAGAATAAGGCCGTTAGAATGTCATATGGATGAATGATGAAAGTAATTCAGTTCTGTATACGTCACATTTACTTGCAATGTAGCATTTGTATTTTCTGCAGTGTTTTCTGTACTCAGGATAGATAAAACTATGTCCTTGTGCTGTGGGGAAATACTAAGATACAATAAATGATTGGTTTATTCTTTTGTTTGCATAAGAACTGAAGATGACTATCCAATGGAAATTTAAAAAATCTGATAGTAGAGAGAGAAAAAAAAATAGAGTCTTTGGCTATGGTCCTACTTCGGCTTTCCTGTTTCATGGTCTTAAACTACTCATGATATTTGATTTGATTTTGCAAATGTGTGCCTGTCTAAAACAAAACGTCTTGTGCTCATTAGGTGAGATAGCTTTCATTGGTTAAATGAGCCTTTCAGGCTGGTACCTACTTGGAAGTAAACCTGCTTGAGCTTTCAGCTGAGGTTTAAGCACTCTTAAGCCTTTTGCCTGGCTTGTGAAATATCTCCATCCTTGGTCTGTCAGTGACTGATTTCTTAGGTATTTGTTGTGTGCATTGAAGACAGGCCTGTGATCAGCGTCTTCTCCTCATGCTGTTATTCACCCTTCTCCTCCTCTTGGGTTTCCCCAACACTGGAATTGACCATGAAGATGGGTATGCACTACAGGAATTGAGAAACATGAAAAAATTCAGAAAATCTCCAAGAAGGAAACAGAGTGTCAAGGAATGGTAGTTACTACCCCCTTTGCTAGACAAATGATGGATGATGAAGGAGGTTCATGGGAGAGTGAAGAAGAGTTAGATTCAGGTGTTTGGAAATATGGGAGATGGAAAATATGTCTGAGTAATGTAGAGGGTTGGAAGCAATTACAGGTGGCATAAGGGCTGAGATGAAGGGGCACCAAGGGGAAAGGGACAAAAATTTTAAGTAAAGAAAAGACATAAGAAAGAGGGATAGAGGTTATCCAGAGGCAAATTTTAACTTTTTCCTACACAGTGTAAGAGAGAACTGGTTCTGAGAAAGCTTGTGCTGGGGAGAGGATGAGGAAAGGGGACACAAGATGGGAATAGGAGGAGGGAACAGGTTTTCCATTGTCAACTTCTGTAGGCCTGACAAGTAAAAAACCTTTGGCTTATCTGGAGAGCACATACAATTTGTTTAGACAAGTGCCATTGTTTATTTTCAGCAGATAAATAGGTTTGCTATATATAGTAGGTAGGCATATCTACTTAAAAGTCTGCAATGGGGACATTTACTCAACATCCCTTATCGCCCCTGTCCTTCATGTTGTGAGTGGTTACATCTTCAGAAAGGGCATCTTGTTTTTCTAGACCTTAATTGCAAAACTTGGCAGAGCATTTTAGAACTGATTTAAGAACTGCAAACGAATGTCACATGAGACTGGCCTTTTCATGGGCTGGCATGGTTCTCCAAGCAGTTCTACGTGGTCCGTTGTAGGATCTGTCAGTTGTTATGAGAAAAGATTCATCTGACAGAAGAAAAATGCAGGGCACAGACAGTTGGATATTGACCCATCAGGTTGACAGATTGGCAAGAAGGCACACAAAGATGCTTTTGATATTTTCAGGCTACAGTCTCACTGAATCACTCGGAATAAGAAAAGTAATTTTTTATCTGTAGTTTATATTTGCTACAGAGAGAGAGACCTTAGGTCCTCTTAGGGTGCGTAAAGATAAATGCTTGTGAGAAAGGTGCAAGAAACGTTTTCACAGTCAGTTAAGGGTAAACCTCTCTGTAGAACTTTTCTTCTGACCTTATCAGCTGCTAGTTCATGTCCTGGAGCATAATATCTTATGGTTTGTGTAAACGCTGCTTAGCTTAGCTAGTATAATAAGAGATTAATATTTTGGCATCCCTCTGACTAGCAAAAGTCTGAATAATAGTTGATCATTTCCTCCCATTTCTGATCATTACTCCTGCATAAGTGTGAAAGTCAGTCTTGCTTTATATATAGCAGTCAGTAGTGTGTGGCCCTGATTATTCATATTCTACTAGCCCATTAATGGAGAACAACACTGAACATAGGATGCCTGCATGATCAACAAATTGCTCTGGCTAATCCTCTGTGCATTGCTTTTTAACAACAAACAGCACTCAGTCACGAAATGAGCAGACCAGCTACAGATATACTGGCTTTTCTCCTCATTTTACAGATATTAGGAAGCAGTTTTGTTCTTTTTTTCCACGTACAACCTTCATTTTGCTGCACAGCTTGAAATGCTGATGTTTCAATATAGCAAATACTGATTTGCTGAGCCTGATATAGAATTTTCTGAAACTTGTTTTGGGGCATGGACATTGCATCATCCATCAGGGAAATCAAGATAAACTCAGGCCTCAAATCTGTCTTAGCTCACAAATGAAAAAGATCAGCAGACCTAAGTCCCCAACAGCAGACATTTATTTGCCTTACGGAACTGCTGCGCAGTTGATAGACCTGAGAAAATGGTATGCTGCAGGGAGTAAAGGACCAATATATTTCCTAGTTGGAAGCTTTGTTGTAAGTATGGGCATACTTTATAAAATCTCGTGCATTTTAGGGTCATATACACCACCTTCAGCAGTGTTTTTATGAATGAAGGAGAACGACAACTCTAAAGCCTTTCTAGCTTGTCATAGATCAGTTAGCAGAATCTGGACATTGAAAGGATTTACAGGAGGGGCCTCTCTCCTTTGTTCCTCAACTTCTACAGTTAGTCTAACTTCAGTGCTAAGTCCCCCAAGTATTAGCTAAGTGCCCTAAACTTCAACAGGGAAAGTTTGCAGAATTTGTGTCTGAAAGTCATCTTGCTTAACACCTGTGTTACGGCATATAGTGATAACTGGCATGATACGCATTGATTTTTCAGACATTGCCTCTTAGTGCAATCAGAGAATTAACACCACTATGCTAAACACTTGGGTCTCTAGTGCTTAATACTAGATGAACTGGCTTAATGGTTGCTGATCTTACATATGCGAATAAAAATGTTTGATGACCTCCAGCTAAGAAGATATCTTTTCCTCTTGGACAATAACCTGGTCACTGTTGTTTCTAACTGCCAGGTCTGACTGATTATTTTCATCAGTGCTAAACAGAAACATTCCCAAAATTTGTCAAAGGGACCTTGGTTGTCCCTTCTTATTTTCCAGGGTTATTTAAACAGGTAGGAAAGGTGTCCATCCAACACCGAATTTGATTTTAAGGGAAGGAGGTGTTCAAGGAGAGCTGCCCAGTGCTGATGTGATGGAACAAGGAGAGGTATTCAAGCTAGCTTCAAAGAATAGGTTTGAAAAGTCTTTTTAGGAGATATGTGCTCTAGTATCAGAAGAGCTGTGTGCCTAACCCCTGCCTTCAATCAGTATTATACCATCAGGGGCCTAACAAAAATTGCATGTTCACAGACCATGTAATTCAAGATCATAGATACCTCAGTCTGTAAAGTATCTCTCTGCCAGTCATTGCTGTTCAGCATATAGCTGCGCAAATGCATTGGTTTTCTATCCTCACCTTTTCACATTTGCCCGTTAGTTTCTGGTAGATTGGTAGCAGAAAGCTTAGCCTCTGGGAAGTCACACCATATGCCCAATTGCAATTGAGCTGGGGTCCCTGAAGTACTACTTAAAAAAAAAATCTTCTGAATATGTTTCTCACATGAAGATCACAAATGGGTTTCACTTGTGAGATGGCAATAACAATCTCTTTTTTGGTCTGTCTTCATGATATGTCATGTAGTAAAGAGCTGAGCTAATGTTCTCCTCCCCCCTTCCTGCATGCTTTATCCTCTGCTGGTGTTTCTCCTGTTTTTCAGTTCTTAATGTGCCAAAGAGAACAGCTCGCTTCTGACAGTGAAATCACATTTGCAGGGATTGACAAAATAAAATGTTTGTACTTATCTAGTTCCTGAAGACACCAGCTGCACAAAAATGTGCCATCCTCTATATCAGGTTTCTCAGTTGTCCTGTTTTACCTCTTAGATGGATTCTCTCTATTTCCTTCCACCCTTTTCCTCCTGTCCCTGTCATGGGACAGGGAGAAACAGGTCAGAAAGATGTACTGTTTGCACTGCTTATTTACAGCCTAGAGGAAAACAAAGGGAGAAACGAGCAAATCATGAAAGCAGATTTTCTGTCACACACAAACCAGACTGGAACTGTAACACAGCCAACGTGCTTAAATCCAAAAGACAGCATTTTGGTGAACGAGTGGGATCAGATTACAGAAGGAAAACATTCAGGTCTTAAGTTTAGCTAAAGAGTCTGTTACTGATGGGAGCTATAGTGTTAGTTCCTCCTCCGCAGCCAGCAGCCAGCTACACCAAAAACGCGAGAGCATTGCGTGGTGGGAGCAGGTGTTCCAGATGTCAGAGAGGGGCACAGATTCTCCTCCTGAACAGATGTAAACCAGCACTAATGCTGCCTTGGAGTGACGAACAACATGAGGGAGATATTCAGACCTGAAAGTGATGCATAATCCCTATTTTGAGATGGAGATATTTATGTAGACTAGTCGAAAGGGTGCTATGATTGAACTTGAAGCTATGCTATTTTCTGAAATGCTACCTTCAGCTGTCTCAAAGATCTCAAGGCAGTGACAGAGATGAGCAACTTATTTTGCCCTCTTTCAAACACAATCTGAGGATCTGCATGACATTTTGGAAACTGTATGGGAAAGGGAGCGTAGGTGCAGGGTGACAGAAAAAAATGCAAGAAAAGGAACTGAGTAAAAACTATAGCAGAGACTGGAGAGCATAAAGAACAGGTTAAGAGACTAGAAAGACAGTGAAGGACAAGAAGAAACCAAAGACAGATACTAAAAGGTAAAAACAGATCAGATAAAATATTTTAAAGCAGAACAGAAGCAATAGGCATTGCCTAAATTCCAATCTCCAGGCTCTGTGGTTTGGTCTATTTTTGTAATTTAAGTAATAAATTTGCACGGTGGGCAGGTAGTTACAAACATAAACTCTGGTTTCTAAACATCTTTATGATTTGTGATGATTAATGTCTTTTCCTTCAGAGTCCATAGTCTTTCTTTAGTTCCCTCCTCTCAGTTCCTTTCTTCCTTTCTTGACTGAAAGAACTCCGCATTACCTAGTTTCTAAGCAGTTATCAATGAGAAGCATCTATCATCATTTATCCTGATGAATTAGCAGAATAGCCAAGCACCTTCACAAGATCCTAAGACTTGACTCATGATACATGTATGTATAATCTATGTGTTCTCACTGCCAGCAGAAGTTATGTATGAACCATTAGTCCATACTCCTCCTCTAGAATTATCATTTAAACGAACTCTTTCTTGTAAAAGTTTATTGCTTTAAAAGTAGAAAAAGAGAGATAAATTTCACCCAGTTCTCCTGAAAAGAGGTTTTCCTAGCAAAATGAGAGGTAGTTAAACATGGCTTTCTCTAAAGCAAAGCAAGTATTTCAAACTGACTGCTAGATTGCTTGTAGGGAAACAGTCTAGTATTTAGTATCCCTGGGCAGCTAATTGTAGCCTTTTGAGATATATGAATAAATCAGTATCATTATGATCATCTTACAGGTGACTAAGCTGAAGCAAAGCTTTCACTCCTTGGAGACCATGGATACAGTTGGTGCGGTAGATCTGCAATCTTTGATCATGATACAATACCTGTTTTAATCCTGAGGAAAGCTAGAGCATTTGTGATGTAAATGCAGAAGAGTTTGATGCAAGAAAGCTCGTACAGCGTGGTTCATCTTTCTTAGAGCTTAAGAATTAGGTAATTTATTTTTTGAGCATGAGTCATATTGTTTAAACATTAAACTAAAATCAATCTTCTGATTGTTTAGTCATTATTTTAGAGGAATGGAGATTTATTTACATTCTCTTTCATTAAGTCCCTTTACTGCCCTTGCCACAAATTATGACATTTTTCAGAAGGTCACAATAACTTTCTGCAGGAACTAATATTTCTTCCCAAGCCATCCAAAAGATATTTACTTACATGATCTACGAACTGAACCATGAGCCTGTGAATCGGGAGGTCCCATTTCTTATTCCTAGTGTCATCTTAGACTCTTTATAGCATTTTATGTTGCTAAAGATTGTTGTATCTGTCTGGCTTTTGTGAGGAGATAGATCTGCAGAAGGAACAGGATTTTTCTAGAGAAGGTTTAAAAAAAAAATATTTTGGCCTTTTATTTGCATAAGTGCTCATTATGCTGGTGAGGGGATTGTCATTTGATTCTAATACTATGAATTTAAGGATTGTTGTGAAGATTTCTTAATCATGATGTAGCTACAGTAATGGTGATATCCACGTCATTTTCTTCTGAAAGGCTTAAGTCATGTTTCAGGAAAGATTCTTGTTAAGCTGTGAAAAAAAGGACTATCGTCCCTACTCATGGTCAGGCTGTAGAAAGTACATCACCAGGGTCCACAATTCTTCATCAGAGTTTTTATCCCAAGCTCAATGTACAGGGAAAATCTGGCCCAGGACACATGGTCCTACTGCATCATGTCTGCTGAGCAGATCAAAATGGAGTCCTTTCTCCTGCCAGATCTTTGCTTCCGCAGCTCATGTGAGTGAAATCTGCATTAGACACTACAGGCAAATTCACATTCGTTGTCTGTTGGTTTGTATATGTGCAACTGATTGCACAACTGAGATGTATGTCCCAGAAATAGAACACGTTTTGTATGGATAAGGTGGGAGACTGGGTGTTGACACCCACTCGGTTGATTGTAAGTATGCAAATCTCAATTGGAGAATAATGTTTGGCCTATGGAATTTTACTTGAATTTAACACCCAAATATGGCATCAGGGAAGCACATTGAGAGGAAACTGTTCATTAGACATATTCTATGTGTGTGTTTGTGCATATGTATTCTGTGGTGGTGCTATATATAAATTTTATGTATTAGCTAGATGTGGATGAGAAGGATGTTTCTTTGAAAGGTTTAATTTCTTGAGTGTTGAGAATGGATCAATTTACAAAAAGAACATACAGTAACAGCAAATCAAATTGACAGTTAAAAAACCCCATAAAATTTCTAGCACATTAGCAAAGCATTATGTATCTCATTACAGACAGACTATAGGAATAAAGCAATGAAAAGATGGCTAATTACAGATGCTCGAACAGAGCACTTTGTGCAGATTGGGTAGTATAATGAAATTAATCAAGTATACATGTTGAATTAGCCCTCAAAGGTCAAAGAAAAATAAGCAGGACATGTGTGAAACTCTGATCTTCCCAAAAAAACAAGTATAGTGTACAAATTAATGACTGAATCAAGACACTTTGTTAGCAGTTGACAAGACTTTCACACATGCTCATGTCTCCCTAGGTGTATTAAATCTCCCTTTTTCAGAAAGAAATTATGGAGTGGGGAAGGAAGCATGTGATCCCTTAAAAAGGACATTTGGAAGCCAACCAAAGAGACCTTGTTATCAGTCTCTGATAAAATGCTTAATCCTCCCCCCACCGCCCTGTTTATTAAGAAAAAGGCAACATGACAGTGAACTTGGCAGAGTATTGAATCTGAATGTGTGTGTGAGACTGTAACACCTCCAACAGCTAAACTACTTCTGTTGTTGAGAAGCCAGCAGAAGTCTCTCCTCCATTTGTATCTATGGGGAGCTTAAAAAAGGTTTTAGGCTAAGGTGCTTTGTTGCTTGTGTCACTGACTCAGAAGGTGACTTCTGCCTTAATTTGATTAGAAAGACAAAAGGAAGATTTTTTGTAACTCCTCAAATTATATATCTTGCACATATAATTCTACATCTTTTCTCAAAAGATTCTCTGCTAATGTAAAAGACTTCTATTTTGTCACAAAGAGAGCTTTGCAAAAGTCAAGTTACTATAACAACCAAGTACACCTTTTCAATCCAGGAACCATGCTCTTATGCTAGTCTTCTTTATAGAATCATTTGGGTTGGAAAGGACCTCTAAGATCATCAAGTCCAACAGTTAACCTAACAGTGCCAAGTCCACCACTAAACCATGTCCCTAACCATCACATCTACACATCTTTTAAATACCTCCAGTGATGGTGACTCCACCACTTCCCTGGGAAGCCTGTTCCAAAAGGGATAGCATAGATGGTTACCCTCACAGATGCACACCAGGTTTACATAGATTTAAAAGGTTCACTTAAAAAGTTTGGACATACATTTGAGAGACATCCAACTTCATGCACACATGTACATTTCTTCACCTCTACAACTAATCTAGAATAGAGCAAGAAATTTTTCTTGGTTGTTCCTGTACCAAAATACGTACTTTCCTTTCAATAGGATCCTTCTGAGAAGCCAGTGGAGAATATTAATCAGGGTCATTATTGAATGAACTGCATTATTTACCTACTGGTGTGGCTGGGCTCCCACCCTGCCTCTCCTTTCACTTCTTGTGCTGTGGCTCCTCTGAGCTTTGGGGAGCTGATGGAAGAAGAGCTGTCTTCAGACAACTCTATATGCTAGAGGACAAACTGAGGTCCTTTTCAAACCAAAGGCATGGGCAAAATATTTCAAATAATTTCCTCCCCATTTCCCTTACAAATTGCCCTCTGAAGTCCTTAAATGTAACTAAGAATTTGATCCTCTAACTTAAGTAAGCGCAGTGTAGAACAGTTTAGTATATAACCAATCTGTTTGCTAAGCACTGTGTTACCTTTTCAACTTTATACTTTCCTGTCTGAAAAACTACCAAAAGTCTTAACTCTGCATTGTCAAAAATGAAAAAATAGCACAGATGAATGCACACAAAAAGCCAAAGCATACAACTCAGCCTTGATCCTCTCTCCACTTCCATCTGTTCTCCCAAAGTAAATTATTACAGTGTGCTGCTTGTGAAAGAAAACAAGCTGGGGTAAGCTATTAAGAAAATAACACTATTTTGGTTTTAAGACTAAAGCAGGGAAAAAATAACTTGATTTAGGCCTCTCAGAGATTTTTAAAACTGGAGTTGGTCTTCCCTGGTGTCCATTAAATGAATAAACCCCCAACCTTTCTGCAGAAATCTGTCAGAACTTCATATGAAAAGCTTTTTGATGTATGCCATAATGATTGGTTTGGAAGTTGTTGAAGGCAGCAGGAGTGAAAATACGAGGAAAAAAATTCTGTCCTCCAGGCTGGATTGTGCTGGGGAAAGTCTGCTGCAAATAACGATTACAGTAAAGGAACTTTTCCCTGGTCTCCTGAAGTGTAGACTGAGGCTTGAATAGCAAAGGTGCCTTTATATGGGCATCAGAACATTTTGGGTGAGTTGTTCCATGTTGCTGTATGTCCCTTTACCAGCCAGGACTGTGGCCTTCATCTGTAGTTTTGAGCAAGAGATTTGGAGAGGGGGATCACAGATGAAAGAATGAAAAGTTAGGAAAGGATAGTTAAGACTTGATCTTTTTGCTCTGGGCCACTGCTCTGTGGTCAGTCTAGGGAGATCATCCTTAGTATATAAACAAACCAGAAGCAAATCATCTGGCAACATTTAAGATTTTAGGTCTGTGAAGATACTGCATTTCCTGACAACTGTGTGGAAGAGGAAGAAGTAAGGACCAAGTCCTCATACTGAGTAGACAAAGGAGGTGGGAGCAAAAAAAAGGGAAGACGAAATATTGTTTTCACATTACTGCTGGTAAAAAAGATGAAAACCAAGTTGAGACTCTTGCCTGGAATGATGCTTAGAAACAGAGAAAAGCTGATAGGCCTTACTCAGCTCTAGTGATCCCAGATAACAAGACCATAATATGCTTCATGCTAGAAACCAAGAAGTAGAAAAAATCCTTGACTAAGGAGAAGAAGGATCCAGTTGAGCTATTCCCTACAGAATGGCAGTGAGACACCAGGGGTCCTGCCTTGAGAAAAGCATTGTAATTCTGGATTGTGCTAGGAGAGAAATTTCCAGTACAGAAGGGGAAGCATTAATGCTTCTATGCAAGGGATGTGGAAGACTGTGTGCTTTTCTGACCAGCCATACTCAAGAAAGATAAATTCAAATTAGAAAAGATACAGAGAAAGGCTACTAGAGTAGCTGAGAGAATGGAGAGCCTTATCTTATAAATAGAGATTAAAAGGACATACTCTCTTTAGATTAGCAATATTAAGGCTGAGCAGGGATGATTGCTGTCTACACACATGTCAGGAGAGTAAACACTGTAAAAGGATAAAAAACACATTAAGACAAAGATGGCAAATGAACAAAAGGTCTAAACTGACTGTTAATAAGCAAATGATGGAAATTAAAATAATGTTTTCAACCATAAGATCAGTGCAAAAAACCCCTTCCCCAAGGTTTTAAAAAGTTTGATAGGTTTATGAAAGGAATTATTAACACGTTGTTTAAGATTTAGAGTGCTGTCCCTGATGGGCCAGACTTGCCTGCCTCTTCCCACATTTCCAGAGTAAATAGATGTGTATGTCACCAAGCTGAGATCTCTGCCCTCCTTATGTAACTCTGGAAACATAATATATTGACTAATTAGACTCAAGAAAAATCGTTTGTATGACCACTGACATCAGTTTACAGGAGAGATTATTGAAAACCATATTTAGCCTTAGAGAAATGCAGGCAAATAACAAGGGGAGCTCAACTGTCTAGAAAAAGACAAAGACCAAATGAGACAAGCAAGTAGTGGAAAACAAGTACAAGGGTTTAAGATAAAGTTTAATGCTAGCAAGACAGAGACAGACAGTCTGAGAATGCAGATATCTTGCTTTTGAGTGTGGGTGCTAGGGAAAGTGATGGAATGAGTAAGGCTTGGCCACCACCCAAGAGTGCATAAAGTGGGAAACAGAACAGCTTTATGAACTGTGGCTACTACTATCCCAGGCAGAAAAAAAACAACAGAACGTAGAAAGGATTGATGATAATCAGATTGTGCCCTGAAGCTGGGCCCAAGTTAAAACTTCCCTTGTATAAGAGTTGTTTAGATGCCAATTTGTGCTCAGGGAAAAACTTTGAATGAGTTTTATAACCTCATTGGAGAGAAAGCTTCAGATTGTGTTACTTCTTGGTATGGGCTGAAGCACATGAGCTGCTGTGTGGAGTTTCCTTGTCTGAAGTTCACTTCAGAAGTAGATTATCTACCTTTTCAGTACCAGCAGGTGGCTAATGTCAAGTTGGTAAATTGGCCACAGAAATGGCCATCTAGAAGGTCTTATGTTGTATTTGGCAAGATAAAACAGCACTGGTGGGCAGTCATGGAATAACATTAATGTGCCATCTGAGCTACAGGTGTCCTGGCTCTCTGGCCTGTATTACTTAGCATAGTGACATCCATGAAAGATGTCTTCAATATGTTTAGAGAACTTACATCTCTGGCAGGTCCAAAGTGTCTTAATGGAGCTGCTGGCTGAAGGAGGGACCAACAGACATTATACAGTGCATTAAATCAGTGACCAAACGGATTTCATCTGCCCCGTGGCCCAGCTTCATTGTAATACTGGCAGTACTGATAAGCAGCAGTACTAGATCAGAGAAAGGTGAGTAGATGCTACTGATGTGGAAGGAAGCTTCTAAGTGGATGCACTTAGAAGCTACTAGCATATGCAAGTTGCTGGCAAGAAAAGTAGCAAAATATCTTGCCCAGATAACCCAGTAGAATAAAAGATCCATAGCTGAACGTGATCAAGCATCTACAGCGTATGTTGCCAAGGCCTCAGTATGTTGAAACAAAGATAAAATGATACCTGAAAAAGACATTACTGATGGAAGGTACCAGCAGCTGTAAATAGCTTGCTGAGTACGAGAGGAAGCTATGTGGAAGAGGAAAGATAACAGGCTGGTATTAGCCTTTATATTTTTATCAGGAAGATGCTGGTGATCCACAAAAGTACTGAATGGGGTGTGATACAGTGGGCAGTTGAAAGATTCATACTGCAGATGTGAACAGAGCTCAGAAAGTAAGCAGCACAGGAGAATGTGTTGTAGATCAGCTGTGGGTGCAGAACAGGATTTAATTTAAAGTGGTGAATGTGAATTTCAGTGGAGTTAGAAGTTACCTTCACTGGGTGGATTAGAGTTTACCACTCTACAGACTTTCTTTTAAAAATTCAGTGTGACTCGAACTCTTTCTTTCCCTCTTTTTCCCTTCCTTCCTTCCTTCCTTCCTTCCTTCCTTCCTTCCTTCCTTCCTTCC
>NW_020799096.1:3834151-3932562 GCF_003259725.1 Athene cunicularia
CCTTCCTTCCCTCCTTCCTTCCCTCCTTCCTTCCCTCCTTCTTTCTTTCCTTCTTTCCCCAGAAGTTTTGTTTAATGACTGAAATAAAAAAAAAAAAGTCCATTTCATGCCCAAATTTGAGCTGGGAGGACACTTTGGCAAGGACTGTGATCAAGCAGCTGAAAAAGTTAGATGCATCAGAAATGAGACAAGCCTGAGAGCCTTTATCTGAGAGATTTCTGAACTCCATTTTGCACAGAGTGAGGTAGTGTTTAAATAATTCAGATGAAATTTGGCTAGATGTTGTATATGATACATTTAGTCTCAGCTGAATTCTTTATTGCTTCACTTGAGGTTATACTTTACTGTACTGGAGGGTCAGATTTGTGAAAAACTCTTTCTTACTTAAAGGAATGAAATAGAGGCTATTTTAGAACTGATTGACACCCTCATGGTAAACTTTTCTGCAAATTTGGCTGAATATCTTGGTCTTTACATGGCAGTAGATCTTTTAAGAAAATCTTTAAATATGTATTTCAAAGGCACAAGAGGTTATAGTTCTTTCTGTAAACAAAGCAAGCTTGTTCAGTGCTTAATCTATTATTATATATATATATTACATAAAGTCTTAAAGACTCCAGAGTCTTACAGACTCTAGTATAGGGTAGCTATATGCAGACTCCCTGATGGGAGTGACCTGTGCTACAAACTGAGCTTGGGAACTCTTTGAGAGCACGTGGGTGGGCAAAAGGCAGTTGCTGCCCCGTGTCTGTGAGCCTCCCTGGACTCTCTTTAATGCGCTTGCAGGGATGTAGCCCCAGAGGCTAAACTCTGAGTTGCTGGTGTGGTTTTGGATCAGTTCTTGCACTTTAATATCCCAAATTATGATCTAACCCAAAACAAAATAAAAATTTCAAGATTACAGCCCTATGTACAGCTGAAGGAGGAAGAAAAGCCAGAAAGCTTTGATAAATATATTAGATGGCTAATTGTTCAGTTTAGTGCTTTGTTGGTAACAAAATCAGACACATATGGTAATAAGGCTGTGTTTTTACTATTACAAGACACTTTGGGACATCTTGAATATGCAGGGTGCAATGGTATATTAAAGCAAATTGTAGTTCTGTATTTGACAATTTGGCTTTGTTACCATAATACAATTTGTTTTTATTGTAGCAGTGAAGAGGGAAACATTTTGATAATAATTTTCTTTCATTATCCATTTATATTACTTCTTTCTACTCAATATTTTATTTTTATTTTTTAAACAAACCAGAAAGCCTTTACAACCAAAGTGGCTGATTAAAAAGAAAAGTAATCCCAGCCTGATTAGTTCTGTTTTCAATAATATTTAGCAAGGAGAGTGTTGGCATAAGAACACAACTTTAGTATCGATCAATTCTCCACATATTCCAGACATTTTTACAGAAAAGCCTAAACATGGTATTTTAAAATCTGCATGATAGTAAGAAGTTATTGTGCTTATGATTCTCTCAGGATCTGAAAGAGAGATGGTTTGGAAGGAATGATAATATATTTTATTAAGTCAGCTACTATAACTGGAAAAAAAATGAGAACAAACACGTGTGGAATCTTGCTTGTTTTTCTTTGCAGCAGTATCAGTATTGTCTAATAAAAGGTATCGTTTCTTTCTTCAAATCTTGCCTCTTTTAAATCATAAACTTCTTCTATGAAAAATCTTGCTAAGATATTGATTGTGTGGATCCTAGGGAAAATGTGAGCCCTCTCTTGAAGGAAATGGGAGACCTGATTAGCTGGGATATGGAGAAGTCTGAGGTACTCAATGACGTTTTTCCCTCAGTCTTCACTGGCAAGTCCTCCAGCTACACTGCCCAAGTCACAGAAGGCAAAGGCAGGGAATGGGAGAATGGAGAACCACCCACTGTAGGAGAAGATCAGGTTTGAGACCATCTAAGGAACCTGAAGGTGCGGAAGACCATGGGACCTGACGAGGCGCATCTATGGGTCCTGAGGGAACTGGCAGATGAAGTGGCTGAGCCACTATCCATCATATTTGAGAAGTGGTGGCAGTCCAGTGAAGTTCCCACTGCCTGGAAAAGGGAAAATATAACTCTCATTTTTAAAAAGGGAAAAAAGGAAGACCCAGGGGACTACAGGACAGTCAGTCTCACCTCTGTGCCCAGCAAGATCATGGAAGCAGATCTTCCTTGAAACTATGCCAAGGCACATGGAAAATAAGGAGGTGATTGGTGACAGCCAACATGGCTTCATTAAGGACAAATCATGCCTGATGACTTTGGTGTCTTTCTGTGATGGATTACAGTGCTGGTGGACAAGGGAAGAGCAACTGACATCATGCACCTGGACTTGTGCAAACCATTTGATACCATCCCACATGATGTCCTTGTCTCTAAATTGGAGAGACGTAGATTTGATGGATGGACCACTTGGTGGATAAGGAATTGGCTGGGTGGTCACACTCAAAGAGTTTCAGTCAACGGCTTGATGTATGAGTGAAGATCAGTGACAAGTGCCATTCCTCGGGGGTTGGTGTTGGGACCAGCGCTGTTTAACATCTTTGATTGGAAACATGGACAGTGGGATGAAGTGCACCCTCAGCATGTTTGCTAATGACACCAAGCTGTGTGGTGCGGTCAACATGTTGGAGGGAAGGGATGTGCCATCCAGAGGGTCCTGGACAGGCTGGAGAGGTGGGACCGTGCAAACTTCATGGAGTTCAACAAGGCAAAGTACAAGGTCCTGCATGTGGGTGAGGGCAATCCCAAGCACAAGTACAGGCTGGGAGGGGAATGGATTAAGAGCAGCCCTGCAGAGGACTTGGGGGTGTTGGCTGACGAGAAGTTCAACATGACCTGGTAATGTACACTCACAGCTCAAAAAGCCAACCGTATCCTGGACTGCATCAAAAGAAGCATGACCAACAGGTTCCAGGAGGTGATTCTTCCCCTCTACACTGCTCTCATGAGACCCCATCTGAAGTACTGCATCCAGCTCTGGGGCCTTCAACATAAGAATGACATGGAACTTCTTCATCAAGTCCAGAGGAGGGAGGTGAAGATGATCGGGGTCTGGAGTACCTCTTCTATGAAGACAGGCTGAGAGAGTTGGGGTTGTTCAGCCTGGAGAAGAGAAGGCTCTGGGGAGACCTTATAGCAGCCTTCCAGTACCTAAAAGGGGCCTACAAGAAAGCTGGAAAGGGACTTTTACAAGGTCATGTAATGACAGGACAAGGAGTAATGGCTTTAAATTGAAAGAGAGCAGATTTAGATTGAATGTAACTAAGAAGTTCTTCACTGTGAGGGTGGTGAGGCCCTGGCACAGGTTTCCCAGAGAAGCTGTGGCTGCCCCCTCCCTGGCAGTGTTCAAGGCCAGGTTGGACGGGGCTTTGGGCAACCTGGGCTGGTGGAAGGTGACCCTGCCCATGGATGATCTTTAAGGTCCCTTCCAACCCAAACCATTCTATGATTCTATTATTCTGTGATTCTCATGTCCCTCAGTCTTTTTGATAATGTCCAGCTACGTCTAGATCTGGTCATTTTCTTTCACAGCCTACTCCTTTCTTCCACAGCTGGATTTTGGCCAGCTGCATGGGTGGCCATGGATATCTCTGCCACCCCCTTTCTGCTGCTGCTGCCCTTTCTCTGTCCTGTCTTGCTTTTCCCACAATTATCTTTCTCTTTCCCCAGTGTCAGCCTCAGCAAAACCTCACCTTCTGTTGGTGGTCTGCTTATCCACTACCTTCTCTGTATTTTGTCTCTAACCTCTAAATAGGGGACGCGCCGGGAGAATGAAAAGTCCTTTTGGTTATCTAGACTTGAGCAACAAATTTGCCTGTGCTCATCTCTTACAGCCCTGTCATCCCCTGTAGGGGTAACCATAAGGAGGTCAGATCCTGCTAAATCTGTGGCTGGGAGGTATTTTTCTAGTGCTCTGGTGCACATTTAACATGCCTGAAGGTGGGTCCTACCTGCCACGAGGAAGGAGACATTGCAAGTGGAACCTAAATCTGTGGCTATGCTTCCTCTGTTTCCCCCCCAGAGGAGAGGGAATATCTGCATTTTGGTATCTGATCTTAACCTGCACTTCAGTATCCCATCGTACAGCTTTGAGTTGCTCTTTTTGCAATACAGGCATAGTTCCAGCTCTTAGCTGTGGTCAGTCATTAAGTAAGATGGGGTTATTAAGCTAATTTAAAAAAAGTCTAACAGGAGAACAGAGTGCAGACTTCTGCAGGATGTACAATTAACCTTAAGTGAGTGAGGAAGGGAAACAGCAAATTAACAAACCTTTTGCCATTATTCAGTTACCACACTCAGCTTTCCTCTCTCTGTTAATCAGACAGATTGTTACATGCTTTGGGAAGTTTAGCTGACTTGCCACATCAGCACAAAGCAGAATCTTGCCGAGGAGATCACACAGTGTTTCCAAAAGCATCTGAAGGAATTTATAGCTTGTGAATTACAAAATCAACTCTAATTAGTCCCAAGAGGCAGTTGCATAAGAAAAACTGAGAACACCACCTCGTCATATTTGCTGCCTTCTCGTGATTTTCATACAAGACTCTGATAATGAATGTTTTCTAACAACTGGAGCTCAGAGATCCTATGGCTAATAACACTCCTGAGTAAACAGCATCCTGTATTTGCAGTCCCACAAAGATTGGTGGGATACCGGTACTTTTGCTATGTGTCAATATTACCACAGTTGCACAGAGGTTTCAGCTGGAAGATTCTGTAGCCACCTGGGAAATGTCTGAAGGAAAATGAAAGTCCTGGTAGTCTCTCGGTAGCCAGACCACTTGGCAACTGGTCATCTTTCAGTATGTTTTGTTTTTTTTTTTTGATGTGTAGGCTTTGTTTTTAAGCTCTGGAGGTATGAATTCTTCTCAGTGTTTCTGTAATAGGTCTGTTCCTACATTATGGAAATCGCTGGCAGTTTTGCTGTTATATCAGTGAACTTGATTTCAGATAGGAAGGAGCATGACATCGGTGAATGCAAACCATCACTCTTCTAGGTCTTACCATACTCCCTAGCCTATTCCCAGATGTTGTTTTCCTTGGAGTTTAGCATATGAAACAATGCAAAACAGCTGCCTGCAAAAATCCAGGGAGACTGAATTAAAAAATTTCCTTTGTGTGGGATCAGTTGAATTGAGATTATAATGTCAGGCCCATCGATAGATGGCATTTGGAGAACTCCTTAGTCTGAGGCAAAGTTAAGAGTTTTAGTATAGTGAGAGTTTTCTTGCTATCTGCTACAAAAGCAAATGTAAAATCATGCAATAACTATCTTAAACTTTGCAGACCTGTTGTGTGCCTTGTTTTACCCGTCATTAGGAACAATTTTATTTGCTAGTTACGTTAAGTCCCTCAGGTCAAAATTCATAAGTCAGTGGCACCATGTATCAGTAGGTTTGACATTATACAAGATATAAGAAGTTATCTTCTTAATCCGACAATTTACAGTTGTCAACCCAAAGCCCAGTTTTAATATTTTTCATTTCTTGTACTGGGGCAGAAGTTTCTCAGAATAATGTTCCTAAAGTGAATATTTTCAAATGCGAATACCTAATGTTAGGCATTTTATATGTACTCAATTTTTCACTAGCAATGGAGAAAACAAAGTGACTAGGGAAATCAATGGGAATTGCTGGAAGTTCTGTATTTTTTTAAATTGGGTTGTTTATTTGGTTACTTATATATGGATTTATGTGCTTGTCATTAAGTACCTAAGTAGGAAATGCTTGGCCTCAGGTAGTTTGTGATTTCTCTTCTATTTATCTTGATTAGTGGATGCTTGTTGCAAATTCCTTACAGGAAAGTGAAGAAAATCTTCACTCTCCACACTGGGGAAAAAAGAAATATTTGAATTAACAGCTTGGTGATTAAAGAGTTTTATTTGTTTTAAAGGTGAAACAGGACCTCAGAGATTCAGGGAAGAAAATCAGGGAAAGAAAGAAAAAAAAAGGTATGCAGAGCAGGAAGAAGGGATGAAAGACAAACCCCAAAATTATATATCATGGACACATCATAAAATGAGATTAACATGAGTGTTCCTCATTTATGTTTTGTGTTTGATTGTGAATTAAAGGCCTTGGAATCAAAAGAACCTGATTTTTTGGATTGCTTGTTAGTTTTTTTTTTTTAATACTGAGAAAATCATCCTATCCAATGGCAGGATTCCTGATAATATTTTACAAGGCAAATCAAGTTTTCTAAAAAGATATTTACAGAACTATAATAATTTTTGTTTCTCAGTCATCATCTTTGTTATAAATTGGTCTCTGGTTGACTGAAACACAGACCAGGGGCACCTGCTAAGATCACATTACTTTGTGGTATGCTGAGTGCTGCTGAAGCTCATTGACTCCTTGAATCAGCACCTCACACAATACAGACCTGGAATGATCAAAAAGCAGGAGCTAAGTAACGGTTCATTGAAAAACTTGCACTCTACTGCACCAATAGATTTATTAGATAGGATGATTGTCTATGCTGTGCATTTGATAAAATACAAATAACAGGGCATTATCACAGCATCTTTGCTCTTACTATAATAGAGGATAAGTGGGTCTCTTTTGCAATGTTATTTGTCCATTAAGTGTTCCAGAAAGGTCATCTATCTTGCCAATGCATGAAGTTATGACAATAATGTAGTCCTCAGACATTCATTCTGCAGTCTTATATGCTAATAGGCACAACTTCTAGGCCATTAAAAATATGTAAAACTTTTAATTAGATATTTAAAGCCATTCAGCCCCACATTCCATTGGCAATGAGATGCCATCCTGACATCCCTGCATCAGATTAAAACAAAAGTCTAACTGCTCAGGGCTTGGATGTGCTGAAAGAATTGCACCAGGACCTGTTCGATCACTGAAGCAAGACAGAAAGGACTGTGATATAGTCTTTATCCTTGTCTGATCCTTGAAACAATATTGGCAAATTGATCAGGTCAGCAATATGTGCTGGTCATAGCAAGGGAGAAGTGTATCAGGTGTTACTGAGGTGTGAGAGGTGGGCTGTTATCAGTTGCTTCTCTGCAGCTCTGATTCGTCCCTCTCTGTAACACAGCAAATGAGGTAACAGAAAAATTGGGGTGAATCTCAGGGGATCTCCATCATATTCTGCCTGGGTTGCTCTGTTTGGTTCTCTGTAATCTAAAATATATGCTCGTCGGTGCATTTTTTGGTGGTTACTTTCTTGAATTTGGAAGCTGACATTTGCTTTTCCAGTGCTTACGTCTGGGTTGCTGCTGACACTTCAGATAGACCCTATGATTTTTGCTTAATTGTTTCTCCAACAGGCTAGACAATTTGCACTTCCTAAGTGATGACCTTGCAGAAGATGCAACAAAAAAGCAATGCAGTAGCAAAAGCGGTGAAAGAAAAAGAAAAAAAAATATTGTTGAGATAGATGTCATTTTGAAGTGTCTTGAGTACTCCACAGAAAGACTTAAAGGACCCTCTGGTCTTTCCAGCATGATAACAAATAAGTTTAATGGGCAGTAGGCTGAGAGTTAGTCAAGTGATGAATTGATACAATGGTTATCTCCAAACAACTCATTTACTGTACCTTTTATCTTTGAGGATTTGCGGATGGCTGCCATTTATCTCGACAGATGAACTCATTTACAGGAAGAGTAGAGGCAGAGATACAAAGATTGACATTTCTACCATGTGATTTGAAGGTATAGTGTAAAGCCCAAGGTCCCTACTGTCCATGGGATGCTCATCTGCTAAGGTGACTGAAATGTAAATGGATCGAGAGAAAAATGACTGCAAAGGGCAGATTAAAGCTATATTCCATTGTGAATCCATTTCTATGCAGAGATCAAAACCAGGTGAATGCCAGACGACTGCTGACATGCCATGTCATGACAGTCACCCTTGAAAGTGAGATTGACAGCAGACCTACTTTGAAGGGATCTTCCTGGCTGCAATATCAATCAGGAGCATGTGGGCAACAGGCTGTGGGCATCTGTAGACAGCTCTTGACTGCTTGCAGATGCTTTGGGGCACAGCTGAGACTGCAAAATAGGCCCATCTCAGATAGAGATGGGAAAGTTATTCAGAGAGGATGGGGTAAGGCAGGGACCCCAAAGGAAAGGTAGGAAAAGGATGGAATGAGAAGTGTTGAAGGAAAGATGAAAACTGTTTGGCAAGAAGTGGTTGACAGGGAATGGAAGGAATGAAGCAAAGGAAATCTGGAAGTTGTCCATGTGGGTCGAGGAGGGAGGTGACAGCAGAGCTTACTTAGCATGCAGGCAGCAGGAAAGGCTGCTGCCTGCAGCCTTGAAAATGAGAACCAGCCAAGAGATTCATAATCATTTAATTGAGGGAATGACAGTGGGCCGGGAGGGCTGACATTTACCAATTAGATTGAACAGAGCAAAGGAGGGAGTGTTTATATTTAAGAACAGCACTCAAATTCACTCTAAATTGGAGGGGGATGCACAAGAAGAAAAATGTTTGCAATGACTTATCTGAATCATTAGCAATGTTCCTCCAGGTCATTTCTACACTGTTCAAAACTCTGAGTCCTTTACTTGTTTCTCTATACAGTCTTTTCCTTTTCATTTCTTAGCAATTTATGGCCTCATCATGCAGGTTTTATTCAGGTAAATTTCCCTTTCAGTCTCAAATTAGCGGAGATTTTGCCTGAGTAATGGCTAAATTATTTGGTTCTTCAAGCTATTATTTCGGGTATTGTGAAGCCATTATTCATCAGTGGTCAATTTGTACCTGACTTGTGCCCTACCTGAATTAGAAAAGAACACTCCGTAAAAATCTGTAAGCCAAAGCCTATAGAGCAGGAGAGAGGTCCACTTCTCATGGGGCTGTGAGCATCGGCAATGCGCAGCACTTCCTAAGAAATACCTTATAGTGATGAACAAAATATAAAAGTATTGTTCAACACTTCCTAGTGATGTACAAAATATAATTATAAAAATAAAATATGAAAATATACTGACATTTCAGTGAACAAAATTGTGCTTAATTGAGTGAAATGGTATTTGGTTTAGGTTTTTTAGTATTTTCCTAGTTGATAAAATAATTGAAGAAAGAGTACTTCAAATTGTGAACACATACATTCAAACTTTTTCTTTGATAAACGGTATAAATGCCGAAGACATCTGAAGTGACTTCTGGCAGCGTTTAAAAAAAAATCAGAACATTTTTTGAACTGCTTTAACATTGTGATGAGAAAGAAGTTTTACTTTGCTTTGCTTTGCTTTCCTCTTGGATGTCTACATTTCTGCTGCCCTTAGCATGTGAAGTTCTCCTCATGACTGTGTCCTTTGCTGAACTTTTCAACTGTGCCACTGGCGTCAAAATACATTTCAGATTTTCCTCTGGCTCTCTGCCAGCAAACATCCTTCTATGCTCACCTGATATCAAGGGGTTGAATATCTCTCCGTGGGTTGTATAGTTCATCCCAGAGTCTCTCTAATTTAGAATAGCTTGTTACTTTTAACTTTTTAAATGAAGATTTTGGCTCCAAATTCTTTCATAGCTATGTTCATCTACCTTAAACCTGAGTTAAGTGTCCTGTACCTTATCTGTACCTGTTTTGGAAATTAAAAAAAAAACATCTGATGTGGGCTTTACACAGCTGTGTGATTGACAAGGACATACTTCCAACCTGTATATTTGAAAAAATGACCAAGGACTTTCTTCGCCTGACACTTTAGATCCTCGTGGTTCAGGAGAAGCAAATCTACTTTCTGGCTCAGAAACTCATTGCTAGGAGCAGAGTCTCTATGTTAACATTTATTTTCATTGTTTGATACCATCTGGAGGTGACTTATTTTGTGGGAAAGGAAAAAAAGAATCAATCTTGCAGTGACAGAGGACCCCAGGAACTTTGATTACTATCCAAAATATTTTGAGAGCTAATAAAAGCAGCCAACATGTCATTTCTTGATGATATTTCTTCTCTTCACACTTACTTTCAGAGTTAATCCAGTGCTTCATGGAGGGGTGCTTGTGTGTGAAAACAAGGAGTTCTTCATTGTCACAAGCCTTAGCATACTGCTCTGGTACACGTGCCTGTGAAATGCATTTCATGCTTCATCTGTTACCTAAATGAGATGTGAAAGCAGTTCACACCTCGTTTACATTTGTGCTGTTTTATGGAACAGCATAGATGCCGTTCCACTGAAAGTAACGAAATGAGGTCACCAACCCCCTTGTCTCTCCTTGGATTGCATCCATGTGGCCTGATCCTTTCAATTCAATAAACTGGAAATGAATCTATTTCTCCGAAGCAAGTTACTATGAAATGCCAGCATCCTCCAGTGTGCAGCAGTCATCGGTATTTTACAGAGATGTAAGCTGTCCACGCTGAAAATAAAAAAAGTAAGCTATACATTTACATGAGTTATTTGAACTCAGAGTGACTACTCATGCACTGAACAGAATATAATCAAGGTGAATAAACAGGAAAATTAACTAAACTGATATGGAAATAATAGCAAAAAAGAAAAAGGTGAAAAGAAATCCATGCATCTGTGCTACCTCCTCCTTGGCTGAGTTTGCATCAGACAACTGCAAGAGCGTGTCTGAGGGACTGAGGGCTGCTGAAAGTGAGGGCACTTCCATGGCTCTGGGGATCCCGGGTGCTGGTTCAGATCCATTTCTGGAGAACTGCAGAGATTTTAACTCCAGAGCCTGGCTCCTTGCTGCCTCACACTTTACACCAGAGTAGAGAAATGCAAAATCCTACCTTTCTGCCTCAATATGTTGGGCTTTTTTGTTGTTGTTTGGGGGTTTTTTGGGTGTTTTTTGGTTGGTTGTGTTTTTTTTTTAATTTTTTTAATTTTGAACTTTTTATGGTATAAATAGCTTTGTAAGAAAAGACAGTGAAGGCCCAAGAATACAGTCGTACAAATCAACAACTGCTGTTCTTTCATCAGCTGAATCCTAGTGTTGAAAATAGAGTGGAAGTGTAAAACTTACAAGGTGCCATCTACATTTGTCATCTTGCTAGTATTTCAGAAGACACAGACTGAAAACACTAGCTTTCTTCAGGGGCACCCTTATTTTTCTTCTAGTGCTCTGTGTTTGCTATAAGATCAGGATGTCTTGGCTAGACTTCACCTCACATAACTCTGAGACTACAAAATAGCCACGTATGTCTGAGCAGTCGAACTTGACTGCTGCTGTGAATGAAGAGACACATATTTCAGTTGCATGTCTATTCTGTACACATTTTTGCAAGAGAAGATAGAGCATCATATGCAGGTGCCTTTTTCTTTCTGTTGTCTACAAAAGAAATCTAAGGTGCATGTGTGTGTACCAGGGTTAGGTGAGATGAATCCCTCTTCTCTGTCTGCTAATGGAAGAAAGATGTTAGAATAAAGGAGAAAATTCTCATGTTTCCCTGGGAGGAGGCAGTGCAGGCTGAGGTCACATCTTCTCAGTGTCCTGCACTAGGGATGCTAATGGCTCTCAGTTCCCTTCTCTTGATAACTGCAAGAAAGGCAGATCAGGGATGCCAGCGCATAAACAAAGTAGCAAACAAAACAAAGCTGTCTTGGCTCCCACCATGTGACAGCAGAAATACTATTGGCTAAGTGGAAAAAGACAAAATCTGTTGAGGAAGAAATACCATTTCCAAGCTTTATAAAAGGAATCACAAACATTAAGAATAAACAAACTGGAGAGTTTAAAATATTGGTTGTGTTCCCCTTTTAGTGTTTGCAAGAATGATGAGAGGGAATGTGCTGGACCTGCTGGAGATGTGTGAGACTGTAATGTGCTGAAATGCTTGTCTTACAAAGCTCTGGGGTTAAATCATTGTATGAGCAAGAAAACTTAATGAGTAGGTTTCTTCTAATGGCTGGCTCTTTGGCTCAGTTCTGTATGGTGCTGTGTGCCCTCAGACATGACTGAAGGTGCTTGGAGTGATTCACAGGATTCCTCTTTTTGTGTTCAGGTTTAACGAGATGGAGAGAATTGTTTGATTTGTTCCATCATTCAAAGATGAACCTAGCAATAGTGTTAATGCTTTTCTTTCTCTCTGTGCAATGACACTTTTACTTTCTTTTGCTATTATGTGCCTGTTGTTTCTGCAGCTCTCAGTCAGAGCCAGCCTGCTAAGTGTCTGGCCCATGTCACACGGACACTTTGCGTACATGGATTAACACAGTTCAAAGCAGAGCTGGGGTACCTTTCAGTTGTGTGGGCAAGTGTTCGGGCTGCTTCACTGGGGAGCAGCACCATGCTGACTAAATTCCTGAAAAATTACCTGCCCTCCTCCTACTTTGCAGCTTGCCACACCCTTGTTAGGATTGGAAAAATCTCATCCATGGGGTTTTTTCTATCTCCTGTCATGCTAAATGAATGAGGTGTGTATTTCATTTCCCATTTCTTTTGTATTTTACTTTGTTTTCACTTTCTTGTAGATGCAATACATTGGAGGATTTAAGCCATGATTCCACCCCCACTTCTCCTCTGCAAGGTAACCTTCCTGGGAAACACCTTGGGAACAGGATACTCCTTCAATATGTAACTGGAAACACTGAAGAAAAGCAGCAGTGTATTTGTAGATGAAAATTTCTCCAAGGCCAAATTACTGTGTGTGGATGGACTGGAAGTGTTTACAGTGAATCCTGCTGGACCTGAGGAACTAGGTGCAGTGTCTAGTTTTTACAGTGAAAAATCCGACTATCTCTAAAAGTAGTAATGGGACCTGGAGTATTTTATGGGCTGAAAAGAGGTGAAAAAAACCACAGCTCCTCTCTATTTAATTCACAGAGTCTAGATTTATTGAATCATGGGTCCTGATATATGCATGCAGGCTGGTAGACTGACACTGCTGACATTTCTAGATGTGTTTTGATCATCTGTGCGAATGACCAAACGCTCTGTGGATGGCCAGTGCACTAAGTCCTCTCCAGACTTTTGTAACCTGACAGTGTGTGCAAAGCAGTGCCTGGCAATAAACCAAGAGAGCTAGTGGGAAGTGTATTTTAGCAGGCAAATGGTACTGCTGGTGCCAAACATGGCATAGGAACATCTTTGGGAATGAAGGGCAGGCCTCTTGGTTTCTTTTAAGGTTTTACATCTTTCTAATATTCACAGGAATTTAGGTTTCGCCTGAGGCAGTGGTGAGTTAAACCATGCATGGTGAGATCTTTTGCTTTCCTTTGATTGTGTCAGTCTATTCACAAACTGCAGACAAAATCCGTATTTGAAATTGTTTCAGGTCAATGTAAATCAGGCAAGAAGTTAGGTAACATTTTCCCTGGCTTGGCAGCGAAGTCCTACTGGCGATCTAAATTGTAAAGCCCAATGTTATGAAGGAACTTCACTGAGCATAGTCTTCAGGTTAGTGTAAAGGTCAAGAGTAAGTATCCTTGAAGGGTTCACGTTGATCTGTGGCAAAAAGTTTCTTGGATTTAGCTCTAGTCTCTAGTGCTGATCTCAACTTTGCCAGACCACTGCACCAGATGCTTGGAGGAGAGTGAAGTATGGTTTGCACAGGAACCGTCCATACTCAGAGTTTCTGAGCTCTAAAAATAATCAGATTTGAGATCCAGTCATATTTGTTGAGAAAACACATGAAGGCCCCTTTGAGCAGTCTTGCACCACCACGCCTCTACCACAGGCTGACACCACCACACATGCTAGCAACTTCTGTGGAGCAGGAGAAGAGAGGGGAAAAAAGAGTGAAAAGGGGAAAAATATGGAAGAGAGCTTCTCCGAAGCGGATAACAGGACAAATGAACAAATATCGGAGATATAAAAAAGTTGGGAAAGGGTAAGGGGAATCCCTGTGTTGCTTAGCTAAGGCCAAATAATTCCAGTTTTGCCTATCAGAGCAAGACTTCTCTGGAATAATGAAATTTTTGCTCAGACTTTTGCATTGGAAAGATGTGTTGTTTCTTGAACTGCTAAAACTGCAGTAAGACTCTCTTAAGTTACATACGGACCTCTGTGAAGAACTTTACATCTGATGTGAAATGGAAAACTCCTGACCTCTGAGTCACCTGGCCAGTATTCAGTTTCTTCTGCTTCACTTGGCCTTTTCAGAGAAACTACTATGTAATTCATTGGATAAAGTTTTCCTTTTCTTCTGCAAAATAGTAAAGGCACGTGGGAGTGCTACTAGAAAATTCTACTTGGGTTCCTTTTGTACTGTACCCTAAACCAGGGGCCGAAGTTGTGCTGCCTGTGAAAGACAGTGGAGAAAGGAGAAAGTTTTTAAGTACATAGAAGTTTACAAAATTAGGATTTTTTTTCAACCTTTCTGGAACTTTATGATCTCACTCCAAGGGTTATGGAGATACTCAGGAGCTAAAAAAGTCAGGGTCCTGAAGAACTGGTTTGGGTTTTTCCATCTGTCTTCCTTTTCTCGGTATCTGCATCTCATGTAGGCAGATCCCCAACTAAATTGTGAATATATATATATATATATATAAAATTTAAAGCAGCTGCTACCTGCTGATACTCCCTTAAAAGCCTATGATTTTAAGTACACAGAGGCACAGTTTCAGGCCTCCAGCTTCCCATCCTTACACCTCAGTGACCTTAATAATGCCTCTGCCTACTGAAGTGATAAAGAGAGGATGTACTTCTGTAGGCCCCTGATCTCTGAAGTGAAATACTGAAGCTTTCATTTTGTTAGTGAGAAAATCCTTGCTATGCACTCTCTCATCTCTGACCCCATATTTTTTTACTGTACTGTAATCTTTTTTTGGGCCACCACTAGCTCTAATGCCAGCTTTTTGTGAGGAGTGCATGATGTATCTATGGAAGGCAGCTTCCCAAAAGCTGAATGCCCTTCCCCGATGAAAGACTCCTTTTGTTAGTGGACAAGAACATAAAGGTCAACTATAACCAAGTGCGTGGTACCAACCTACTTACCATCTGAATGCAATAAGGATGCTGGTGACTTCTACTCTATTAGCCCATACAGCAGCTTTATAATTAGAAATTTCCATTTCAACACAGCGCATTGCTCAAGGGCACAGCTTCAGGTGCACCTCATTCCAAAATGAACACTGATAACGGGATCCCTTCTAAATCTTTGTGCCTTTATACTGTCCAAAACATTACCTGCTTTTAATGTACAGTCACATTTCCTTCGCCCTCTGCAGTTAGTTTAGCTAGTTTGGTGGCTTTCACCCAATCCTTTTCTTGAAATGTGAGCACATGGAAAGGCATAAGATGGGTACTCATTCAGGATCCCAGAATAAAACCAGATTGGCAGTAGTGATTTGTTGTGATACATAGGTCTAGGATATGTCAGGACTAATAACTTAAATCTTAGTGTGTATCAAAACAAAGACCTGTAACTGTAGTCAATTTTTTCCTCAGTCCCTGGACAGATTTCTCATGTGTGCCACTGTCACCTACCCTTGCCGTGTCAGACTTGGTCTTTCAGTATGGTGGTTAGGAGGAATTGAAGCCTAAGAGCCATCCTCTTATATAAGGCTTTTAAAAGGACCTTTCAGCTAAATACTAACAATACTGAAAATAGCTTACTAACCTCTTCAGGAAGTCAACTAAACTCTTAGATCTTATTCAGAGAGGGGCTTTCATGAAGTCAATAGAAAAAACTTAGGATCCCTCCCTCCAATGTTCAAGGGCCTTAGGATATTGAAGGATATCACTGTAAAATATTGTACTGATATCCTAAAGGGAAAAGCAAACATCATGGCTACAGTTTAGTTTGCTTTAACAGCTTGTGCTCTTAGGAGCAGCTTCCATTTCAGTTTTTTAGACTTTTATCTTGGAGGGCAGGGCAAGTTCACTGCTCACATCTAGCAGGAGCTGCTGCCAAAAGGACAGTTCCGTTTGATTCCTGACACTGCATGCTAGCAAAAGAAAAGAGGGAAAAAGGATTCACTGGTTAAAAGGGAGCCTGTGTTTGCAGAAACCCTTCCCTCTCCCTCTCTGATTTTTATTGCTTTCATTCTGTATGATGGCATTTTGTTTTACCAAGACACCTGTAGGGTAGCAGACTACTTTTATGGTCGTTTATGCACATTCACCTGCATCAGGACAACAGAAGCTGCAATATATTTCATCTGCACCTTGGGAGAAATGTGTTATAGCCACAAGAGACACCAGACAGACCCCTCTTCCCCATTAAACTTGAAGTATCACCTTTGCACCTGTTCATGCTATGGACACCCACGGTCCCACTGACAGTGCATGAGGTGCAGCCCCTTTCTCCCAAACTTCAGTGCCACCATCTCCTACCCACTGCTTTTATTTATTATGCAAACCTTACACATAATTACCCAGTCTTTCCAGGCTCCTGTGTGCATGACCTTATGCTCAAGATTTAATTCTGAAGTGACCTTAAAATAAAATAAAAAATCTGTTTTCTCTCCCCGCTTTCACCCTTTTTATTTTTATTTTTCTATCTATGTGTCTCATGTGCTGAATATTAAATAGGAAAACAAAGATGTATATCATCTGGAGTGGAGAAGGAGCACAGGTGCACCTACCAGGCAGTGAACAAAAACAAAACAATTCATTTAAAAGGTTTTGATTCACTATTGTGCTCTCATGCTTTATTCGACAGCCTGATATGACACCTCGAGTCCGCCTACGCGTGCACGCAGCTTGGAATGGAGATATTTTCTTGGCTCCTGCACATTGTGAATTTTTGCCACGGCTCTGCTCGAGGTTGCTTGGCACAGGTGTTTTGCTAAGTCTACTGAGGTAGCAGAGGATAGGGAGGGGATGAGAGAAGAGTGGGGGTTGAAAAGGAAAAAAAAAAGTATATGAAAAGAAAATTATATCTTAAATATTTATAAGTGTATTTCTTTTCCAGATTTGCTAGCATCACTCCTATTTGCTATAGGCAAAGTTTCCATCCATTTTCCAAGTCTGTGGTTTTGGCACATGCTGGGAAATCCTCTGTCTAGCAGGGCACTAGAGTAGAGCTTGGCTCTGGGTGATTTTGACTGGAGGTTAACAACAGAAAAGTGACTTCTGTATAGAAATCTTTTGTTATTTGCCAGCTTGAGTCACTGTTTTTAGAAAAACAAATGGTTAGCCAAATTCCCCTAGTATTGTATTTGGTTCTGGTCAGGGTAGGCAGAAAAAATAACTCTTCCATGTCTTAGAGGTGGAGCTACCTCTCCTGGGTTTGCTCTGACTTGTTGTGTACCCTTGGAAGTCACTTCTTTCCCTATACTTTACCTCTCTTTCCTTTGCCTCCTAAAATTGTAAGCTGTTCTTGACGTAAAATGTCTTTGAAGTGTTTGTGTCATATCTACCACACAGGAACTAGTGAGCTCTTTGGTGGTGGTGGTACGTGGGTGGAATCTGCTCACTCCTGCCTGGGAGAGGAGGAGGTGGGATGTGAATTGTCCCAACACCTATGTCTGTGGCCTCATCCCATTTTACTGTAAATCCATAATTGAATTTAGACCATTTGTTTTACTTTGCAGATGGAGCCAGAGAGCAGCAACCCTGACTCCTGGCCCCTTTCAGGACACTAAGTGCACAGCGAAGGAATGAGGTGTTAAAAGTGCACTGACTCCCACTTTATTTCTGCTGTAGCTTCCACCCCGTAGGCTGTGAAAGGATCTGCATCTAGAGGAAAACAACATCAGGCTGTATGTTTATGGGCTCTGAGCTAACTGTTACTTCTCAGGAGTAAGATCTTGGAGTTTTGACAGATCCTTCAAAACATAAGCTCAATTTCTGGTGGAAATGCTCACATTCTTAAAATGTTAGGAATTGCCAAAAAAAGGATTAGAGAACAAAACAGATAAGCTTGGTTTACTCCTGTCTTTAATACTATATGAATTTCTCATCTTCTTGTCTCAGGAAGAATGTAGTGGAACTAGAAAGGAGTCAAAGGCAATGGGGTTAGTTAAAGATATGTCATGACTAAATAAACAAGGACTTTTCAGTCTGGAAAAGAGATGAGAAAATCTTGAAAGCCATGGATAAGGCAGATAAGAATTGATAGTATATTTTTTGTGCCAGTGGGAGAGCTAAGGCCCATGGAGTGAGGCTATGGAGAGCTAGGCTCAAACCAAACAAAAGGCAGTGGGTGATTCCTCATACAGTGGGCAGGAACACATCTGTGCATCTCCAAGACAGAGAAAGTTGTGGATGCTAACATTTCGCAGTGAGTTTGAAGGGAGACTAGACTAGTTTATCCAGTTCCACAGCTGATGTACCTCCAAGATGACAAAAGTGCTTTCACCAAAATAAAAAAAGATAGTGGTCATGAGATGAGCCTGAGACCTGTGAATGCTGGCCAGATTCTGAGCTATTGCTTCCCCTGAGGAAGCAGGGCTACCAAAATGAGCACTAGTTGGTTTGAATGGTGATACCTAATCCTTTTACCAAAGTCTTAAAGCTAAGGGTCATGGATTTTAAATAGTTATAAGAACAGTCAGAATAAGATATTTCCCTAGAGCAGGCAGAGGGAGCAGTGAGGAGTAAAAGACAGAGTGGCACGTTAGGAGAGGAAAGGAGAACCTGGGATAGGTTTCTATGTGTATTATCAAGATGTGTTCATAGGGGTTTTGCCATGCTGCCTGGCAGGATAGTGGCCCACATGTTTCATAACCTGCTGTGCCGGTCCTGGACCCAGCTCCTGGCCAATGCTGATCCAGCAGAGAGACATTGGTTTGAAAAGGCACTCAATTAATGGGTTAATAGGAGAAAATCACAACCCACATGCAAGGGAGCATAAAAAAACTGATAAAACTTTGGACCTGGTTATACTAGAGTTACCAAGAGAAAACCAGGAAGATATTTTCTTTAAGAAGAATTAATTCTCTGAAGTGAGGATGTTCCTTAATGGCAGATGAAGGACTTCAAGAAATATTGCTAAAACAGTGGATCAAAAATGGAGGACTGTAAAGTGCAGACTGGTTACTTGTAGGTGTCCTGGAGGTTAGATGAGAGAATGACTGAGGAAGAAATCCCCCCTGGAAAACAGCCTGTGCATGGGAAGGGTGTGCCTGGTTGACAACACTGGGGATGCAGTAGGACCCTGCTCGGAAACAGGAGAAAAAACAGCTGAAGAGAGCAGGAGCTAACCAGGTATTCACTGAAGGGTAAAGTTCTGGAAAAATTGCACTGGGTTAAAAGATGCTCAATCAGTAGAAAGCACCCAGGTAGGAACTGGAAGAAAATGTACAGTCACCATATGCATAGTTTAATTAATAAAGGACTCATGCTGAGCCACCACAGACAGCATAGAATACCAGCTACCGCTTAGGATAAGGACTCTGCAACCCGTCTGAAACTCTGTGGTGCCACATGTGTTGTTAATGCTGCGTACACTTGGTACTGAAGGAATCACAAGAGCAGCCGTGTTTTTCTGTGTGATGTTCAGTTGCACCTACCAGGAGGAGGAAGTGAGTGAGCAGTTTTTTGTCCCTTAATGGTGTTTTTTTCATTGCCTACAGGGAGATAAACAGTTATAAATTACTTGTAACTCCCCCAAAGGGCATGCTCCCAAGAATATCATTTGGAAATTAGCAGTTGATGGCAGTGTAGCTAGTTACGTCTGACCTTGATTCTGTGTTTGTAGAGATGCAGCCACTGAAGGCTGAGATGATGGTAGATGGGTTGCTGAGCTTACTGCGACGGTTTATGCCTGCAGTCATCAGATTATTGTGATCAAGTTTCTGTATGCCCTGGTTATTTCACAGAGTTTTCCAATGATTCCAACCAAGCAAGGTCTGAAAAGGCTATGCCAGTGCAAAGCTCATCCATCCACATGAGGGCTCTCAGGAAAGGTGAATGTGATTGCACTTTAAACTGGATCTGTTACACGGCATTAAACATGGAAGAGGGTGTTTGTATTCCAAATTAAAGAGTTGGGTTTTTTTTCAAGTTTCTCTCTTCCAATACCAAAACAAAGCCTAGAAAAGAGGGAGCTGCATTTCTCACCAGGAAGACACTAAAAAGCAGTCAGGAAAAAATTCCAAGGGATGCCTTTTCTTGAGAAGGACTTTACACCCTTTAAAGAAATCAAACAATGTCTCCTCGCAGATCCAAAATGTGAGAGGTTGCCTCTCTGTAGTACTTTTCAAGCACATGCACAGGAGGGATAAGAAAGAGCAAGCAGACAATTTGGGATGAGAAAAAGAACTTACTGCCTTTCCATTTCTGTTCTCTGGCTTGGTCCCCCTCCACATGGTGGGAAAGTGACAGCTCCAGGCACTTACTTTACCAACTGTGTTTACCTGGTAGTGCTTAACCAGCTTGATAGCTATTGCTAAGTCCGAGTCAAACAGATTTATCCATATAACTCAGTCTTTTTGTGTACAATAACCTTTCTGCATGAGTTCCTTTTCCAAGATGGTCGGTGAAATGAAATTGGATGCCATTTCGTTTGTACATCTGCTACTACTGTTTTTATTTACTTGAGCTGCTGAATTGTTGTGCAGCTTACAATACAGACAGTGTTTTTATTGGAGGTTTGAAGAATAAATGTCACATCCATGGAGATAAGCAGAGAAGAAGAGGGAGCCAGTGGACATTCTTCCAAATTAGCAAGGGAGATGTGAATGATTTACACAACTTCAGAAGATCCACATGCAAATGCACTGCCACTGCAGAGCATGAATTTGCAGAATGCCATTCTTAAACCTGCTCAGAGCCACTGTTGCCTTTCAGTTTTGGAAGTTGTTCACTTGGAAGAGAAGCACTTAAATACATCTGCAATGCTTGTGATGATACATGACAAGTACATTTCAGAGGATTTTTCTGCAATGACTGATTTCCACAAACCATCAATGTCCTTGGAGTGTGTCTCTGTCACATAAAAGCACGGTTACCTGGAAAATATTGGTAGTGGAACCTGCCAGAATTTTGTATTTCTGACATTGGTATAATCCACATTATGGTGGGATTATTTTGGACATTTAAACAAGGTGGATGGGACAGAGTTGTGTTCTGTGAGTCTTCTTTGCAAGTGATAAATTGAACTTCTGCACCATAAGAAAACCATATCTTTACTAGAAAGCTTCCCAAATGTCCACATGCATCATAAAAATGGGACACATTCTGTTTGAACAGAAGGGTTTTTCGTAAAAAAAAAGATTAGTAACTGGTGAAAGGCCAAATAAAGACATATTTTAAGTGCTACAAAGGGTTTTATTCTTGAACTGGGAGTAGGTGCTACTTAGCTGTTGAGCAGTGAAGCATTGTATGACACAATAGACTTGGGAAAATTAATAATTTCTAACTCCGCTAGATCTGTAGCTCTCTAGGAGTCACAAATACCAATCAGGTTTTGGACTTTCATTGGAATTGCTTACAAACAGTTGGATAGACAGGATAAGAGACGAAAAGATGTAATCCACCTTTCTGACTGCTAGCTGTCAAGTCCTGGGAGAAGATACTGATGACAGCAACAAAGATAAGGAAGGAAGTGTGTGGTGATTTCAAGAACAGATGATGACGCTTTTGAAAGTGACCCTCCCTCATTGAAATAGGATCAGATGGTAGCAGAAATAGCTGATGTAGATCTCAGAAAATTAACTTTTACACAATACATTGCAGGTTTTTGGTAATGATGTTAATTGTTGTCCAAAGATGGACATGAGCAACGTCATATGCTGAATAGGATTTATCTTCTGGGCACCAGTGTGGTTCAGTTAGTACATATGAAAACCACACAATGCAATAGCGGCATAGTATAGACTGCAAGTGCTGCTGAAAACATCCTCTTGGCATCTGATTAGGATGAGTCTGCTCCAGAGAATAAATGGTAGTAACAGGGCATTTTAACAGCTTATGGACTATATGCCTGGTTGCCAGCACTGTATGAAGATGAAGAAAGTCCTGCAGAACAGTTGCAGCTTTTAAAGTTTACCAGGAGATATCGATAAAAACTGCTGAGAGATGCAAAGTAGATCCAAGGCAAACAGTCATTTCAAGAGCATAGCAGCAAGTCCCACACCAAAGAACCCTTTTTTTTTTTTTTTTTTTTTTTCCTAGCAGGTCAACAAAGTCAAGCTTAAACAGATTCTTGAACAAAGAATAAGAGAAAAATAAGCACAGTACAGAGAAACTTTGTCAATGCTGTACCAGAGTACTGGAATTCATATGCAACGTGCTGACTAAAGATCACTGTGTGGAAGCTGAACTCAAATTATCTCAGTAGCAAGAAGATTCATGTATTATTTTACATGTGTTTAGTGGCTCAGATGATAGCTGCAAATCAGTCATAACCCACACGCACATGTATCCCTGAACTCTTCCTGCATTCATGTCTTCATCAGTATCTCAGAAAGCTGAAACACAGTCCTAATTAGGACACTGTTAATGTAATATAATGGACTGTGTAAAAGTAGCATGTTCTCTTGGAAACTCTGTATTTGAAGCACTTGAAAGTAAGTGACCCTAACATTTAGGCAAAGGGACTGCAGCTGTCACCTGCCCCTTTTCAAGCTCAGCAAACACTGTGCAAACACCAGTTTTGGCCAATGTTTTCATACCAATGATCCTAGTTCAAAAGGGATAAAATACCCCACCACACTTAATGCCACGGAAATCCCACTTGTTCTGTCATGCTCTCTGTGCAAACTGTCAAGAAGTAATTTGGGTATAAACTGCACTATGTGGATTCCTCCTTCTGTTCTGGATCTATGAAGTCATGTCTGGATAACTAATCTCAAGAGGAGTTTGGCCAGTTGGTAGATGTTTGTACTGCCATCACCCAGAGCAGTCTGGGCATCTGGAATTCCACTGTGTCTACTCCCCACCAAAACAGTGACTGCACTGTCAGAGACTGCATGAGGAATGGTCTCAAGAGCCCAGAGACAGGCAAATGACAAATCTGAACCAACCACAGATTTATTATAAGGAGGAGAATTATGTGTAGTAGCATTTCAACAGGGATTCTGAAGAGGCGAATTATGGTATTCGAAATTTTAGAAACAGTAGTTTTTTCCAAGAGGTTTACAGCAAATCTAACATGGTTTCATTAACACAAAGAATGTACTTATTTTCCTAACATTTGAAAATAATACATATGAAAAGTATCATAATGCAAAATATATTAATCAGAATTTAGGAGGGTACACTTATTAAGAATGTAATCACATCTACTAAGCTACTGGTGAACAAAGATTTTTATAATTGATGGGAGCCTATAGACAGAGATATCTGAAAAACAAAATCAAGGAAAAAAAAAATCTCCTGTGACACTAATAACATATTTTTTTCCATGGTTCCTTGACTTCGAAGAGAGCTTGGGATAATGCAGCAAGTTCTCATGACTTACTGTGAGACACTGGTGGTATACTGTTACAGACTAGAACTGGATGAATTTTTTAGTAAATTGGAAAGGAATTACTGGCTAGAGTTGAACTAAAATAGGATCCTGTAAGAGCTTGATCAAATAAAAAATAGTGTTTTGTGCAACTAGAATAATTTTGTGTGATGTAGGATGAAACATTTTATTACTTTTTTTTTTTTTTTTTTAAATAAAATTTTTCACTCCTTTCATTGTTAAATGTTAGGTTTTTTTTAAAAAGAGAATGCAGTTTTACAATGAAAACCCAAAGTTTTAATGAGAGAACGGTAGGGTTTCCTCAGGATTTTCTCTCTCTCCTTGTCTCCCTCTCCCCAGCCTGAAGTGATGAAATGCAGGAGGCAGTCACTGAGGCAGCCAGTCGATAGGAAACACTTCACACGCCTCTTCTGCTAAAGGGAATTCTTTGCCGCCTTTGATCACAGGGAGGAAGCAGCCAGAAAAAAAGTTGAGTTCTGCCTGCGTGTGGCTGAGGTGGTGGTTTGCAATGTTCCTACAAGCCCTTTGATTTCTAGGGCGAGGTGTTTCCCCGTTGTGCCTCCTTCTGCCTGGCTCCTCAGGCCTCCCTGGCACCACCTTCACTGATGCATGATAGAGATGCTTCACCTTCTTGTCAGAGAGAAACTGTAAACTGAATGGGTTTGAGATCTGCGGAAGGGCTTGTTTCAACGAAGGGTAGAGATAGCGAGCATGCCAGGCAGCGAGGGGAGCATGGCCAGCTCTGAGTCGTGGGAGCAGGCAGGCCCTGCTGCCATCGGGAGAGCAGGAGCAGGCTGGAGGGCTCTGCCAGGCTCCCACCCTGGCTGGGCTCAACAAAGCATACCGGATGGCCAGGCTGACTGATGAGGGGAGCCGTGCCTGCTGTTTTACATTTGGGGTTCTATGCCACATACTTTCCTGGGTCTCTTCTGCAGTGACGTTAATGTCCTTGACAGGTGGCCATCACTATGGCAGGGTGAGTTGCGTTCGTGGTGCTTGAGAAAACAGAGCCTTGAAGTGACAGCATAAAGACATATATCCTTCCCTGGTTGTGCTGTTCTGTTTTATGGAGCTGTAAGGAATCACTTTTCTTCCTTTGTGAGGAGATAAGTCAGAAGTCATTTATATTCTTTTTTTTCAGATCAAACTAACACTCCAAGTTCTGCCAGATGAATTGGGGTGAAAAAAGAGCAAATAAGGCTCCTGATCTTGGTATGCTCTCCAAGCACAGAAAGATAGACAAGCCTGGATGTGAAGAGAAAGTTTCCTGCTCATCGTGCATCTTAAAGGTCAGCGCCCCTTACGCTACATCACTCCCTCATACCTTTAGGTGGTAAATAGTTCACACAAACCCAGACTCAGACGATTTAGATCTGGAGCTAGGTTTCAAAGGCTCCAAAAATCAACTTTCTCAGCTGATCTGGGCTTAAGTTTGAGCTCATTGGGAAAATAAAGTTCAGCTGCAAAAACTCCACATGGGGTGTGAGATCTGTTTCGCGGCCTCAGATGTGGGTGGTGGGAAACAGTTGTGGTGTCAGATTATGACCATGTTAGATTCTAGCAAAACTGGATTGTTTTTATTTTAGTTCTGCAGAAAGAAGTTTAAAACCGTGCGGAACTCATCACCCTGGTGCTGCAGTTTCCAAAGTCTCTTCTGAGTGCATCTGTCCAACTCAGCGTTACACTGGCTGCCAGGTAAAACTGAAATACATTACTCCTCATAAAATACTCTATCATGCCACTAAATGCTTAGGGAGAAATACGTATGCAACTGATTGATCAATGGATAACTGAAAGACAGTTCCATCAACATATCTTTAAAATCCTAAGAACGTTTTCTTCTTCTTCTTCAAAGTTATTTTAGGGCTAGGGTGGAAAACGAAGGTGTATACCAACTTAACGCTGTGTTTTGCATGGCTGACCAGACCTGCCTGCTTCCCTTCTACATGCATGCTGAGGTCTGCACCTTCCCTTACTCTCCCTGTACAAGCAAGAGACCTACATAAAAACTATCCTTTCTGAAAAGCCACCTCAAGGGAGGGCAGTTATGTGCAACCTCCCTATAATCCCATGTTGTGGTTTCTGGTAGCTTCCTTACTGTGCAGATCTTCTGACTAATCCCTTGTCTCACAGTTCATATTCATGTGCTTAATTTCTCTGTGGGGCACTTGGGCCAAATCCTTAAGTGGTGTAAATCATGATGGTGCCATTAGCCATGCTGATTTCAGTAAAGCTGTGCTGATTTATAGCAGCTGAAGGTCTGGATCCTATTTAAAAACAGAGTTTTCTCAACTCTGAATTCCTGGACGTTTTTTAACCTATTTCTTAGAAATGGATATAGCTGAAATAAATAAATAAATGCATAAAGTCAAGAGTATTATAGGATGTGGCTCTGTTTCCATGGAAACCTGGTCTTTTTCTTATCCAGCTTTTTTTTTCTCTGTTAGCCAATATAACCTCTCTATCCTTCTATTAAAACTCCTCCTCATTAAGCACAAGGTTGCAGGGTTGCAAGAGAAATGTGGGCAGAAAAATATCAGCTTTTGCATCTGTTTGGTGAATTTAAAAAAAAAAATGCATCTGAGCTGTAGGGAAGAATGTGGAGGAGGGTAAAAGTAGCAGGAAATATAATTGTATTAAAAATAAAAATATGAATCAGTTTGGGTAATCACTCCATAAATTGGTAGTGGGCATGCAATCCATAAATTGGTATCTTTTCTTCCTGTATTTGTTCCACTTCATGTTACATTGAGAGATGCTCTGTCACTTAGGTGTACAACAGGGTGTAGTTTGGAGTAATATGATATGATACTAGTTACTAAATGGTATGTGACCAATAACATTTGAAAGCAGAATTTGCTGTCTGACTGGCTTGATGGGTTGGTGATGAAGGGAAGTTGGATACTGTGGCAGTTCTCTGTCACTTTCTCATTTTCATTTCTGAGTCACTTTCTCAGCCATGGTGACAGGTCTTTCACATTGAGAACTGCCAATAAAGGATTCAATTCTCTTCTGAAAGCCTTCTGCTAATTAATTCATACTCTGAAATGCACCTGAATGACAATGGGGGTTTCTGAGCTATTCCTGAGTGGGCCAAGTTGCTCGCTCTTTTATAACTTCACACATAGCTTTTGTCCTGTCTACACTCCTGGTAATGTAGTGGTGTTTCTTTGAAGTGGTGACCTGACCCAGCCTTGGGAGCAATAACATTGTTTTTCTCTCTCCCTCTGTTTTGTGGTTGCTCAATAATGTAGTGTGCTTCAGTGGCAAGGTGATGAACTTCTACTGAGGACAGGAGTGCAAGTGCCAAAGTCAAGAGATATTACAGAAAATTACATAAATATCCCTGCATTTTTATCACCTGTGGCAGCTAGTGTTTTTTAAGCCCATCTCGTGTAAAGATCTTGTTTCAGTAAGCTCCAGGCTGGTCCTGATCTCACTGCAGTCTTGCAGGTCTTGTGAAGCTGTGATTTCTTCTGCATGGAGAAGTGTCAAGCAGTTTGACCGTGGATGAGATCAGAGGTTGTGAAAGCTCCACAGGGGTGAAAATGTTTTTTATTTTTTATTTTTTTATTTTCTGAAAAAGCATTAGTCAAGCGTATGCGGTATATGTAAATATTATTCAAAGTGAATTTTATGATACTAATTGTGTGTCTGACAGAAAGATATACATTCTAAAGTGTCAAATGACATCTTCTTTTTCCCTCCCTTTCATGCTCCCAACAACTGTAATTCCTCCTTTACGTTACCTCTCTTCAGACCGTGGCTTCCACAGGAGTTTAATTCACTCATGTCTGAAAGCACGTTTGGGAGTGGGGTGGATCAGACATCCTTCTTTCCAGACCTCCACACTTATTCTGTCTTCCCTGACAGCTGGGAACTGCAGCTGGCTCCTCTTCATCATTACAGCACTGCTGCCTTCTTCCTTCAGCAGCATCCCCTTCAGTGTCCTGTGAAGCTGGTGGCCAGGAAGAAGCCAGGGCCAACCAGAGGGATATGGCCACACTTCTGATTTGCTCATGGAGCAGTAGTAAAACTGGTTTATGTATTGTCAAGGTGCTAACCATGCCTGCAGGCGAGAACCTTGTCTGTGATACACTTTTCTTACCCTAAGTATTCAGCAGAGCTTTGTGTCAGAGAAGTGAGGTGTAAAACTGACTGAGCACGTTGTGTTCATTGCAGCTCGGTGGAGCCATGTTGTATTCTCTTTGCAAACCAGAAGGCTCATTTGAAGAAACCAAGTTGGATTTAAAAAAAATCTTCCATGCTATGGCCTGGTTGCTGGCCATATATCAGGGTGTCCAGTCCTAAGAAGGAAAGGCTGGGCATCTATTAAGCAGGCTGCAAGGTGAATAACTTTTTGCTGGGCTGAAATTCTTGCCACCTTTATAAGCAACTGACTCTCTTTCCAGGGATCCTGTATTTCTTCCCCTGTCACATAAACAAATATTATCTGTCATATGGCTAAAATGCTTCTATCACATGCTTTGTATCCTTTGCATGACAAGGCCCTGCTTGTACCAACAACATGTTACCAGATATGTATCAGTCATATAATGATAAGCAGAAGACCTCTGTGATAAGGCAGAAGGTCAAGGTGAACTGAGAGATATGAACTGCATGTCTAAATAGTTGGATATAAGTGCTTCTGATCACTCACAAAAGCAAGTGATGATTGTTGTCATCAGTAGAAGCAGAGAAAGTCTCCATTTCCCATCACCAGAAATGATCTTCAGACTCCTTCAGTTCCCACAGAGATACTGATTTAATTAAATATGTATCACTTCCTCTAATTATATCTTGGATAAACTTGGTGGGAGTAGGGAATAGGAAGGGGGAATTCCCATGGGAAACATCAAGCATGTTACTAATCTTATTTAGAGCCTTTTCTTTACCTAGGAAAATGTATCCTCTGTTAATCCTGGGATGCTTTTGTTCTTGCACTGGGCTTCCTTGCAGGAGACATCTCTCAAGAGATCTTTCAAGAAGAGATCTTGGCTACAGGAGTGTGCTGTAAAGTGCCCAATTACTGATTCACAGATACAAAGGTCAGAAGAAACCATTTATCTTGTCTGAGCTCCTGCATAACACAGGGCATAGGATTTCACCCACTAATTCCTGCATTAAGCCCACAACTTCTGTCTGAGCTAGAATAGTGTTTTCTGTATGCCCCACATTAGTGCTTTATTTCCCACCATGGGATTGTCTTGCGTTTTATGGTTGTACTTTCAGCGGAGAGCAGCTTCAGTGCCCTCTTCCCCTCCCCTCAGGTAGTCACATCATCTGACAGTGCTGTGGGGCCAGGAGTGGGAAGCAACTCCCTGGGCTCAGGGGTCTGCTGACCTCTGGGCTGTGGTGGAGGGAGCTGGAGGGATGCTCCGGTGCAGTGCTGGGAATGCAGGAGTTGCTGCTGCAGTAACCAGAGATTGGGAGCCAAAGTTGCAGAAGGAGTGGAAATCTGCTAGGAGTAGTCTGGTCCAGTGGGAGCTAGATTGAGCTGTCAAATGTACGTCACGTAACCACCGATCGCCCACCAGGTTATTATGGAGTTTGAGCGGATTTATGAGGGCAGCTCTGGGGTTTGATTCTTGGTTTTTGTTTACTGTCATTCTACTTCTTATAGTTGAGATTTTTTTTATTAAATATTTACTTATTTAGAATTCAAGTATGCATTCAGGTGCACACAACAGTAAAGCAGCTCTGTATATTGAGCTAGTAATTCTACTGAAATACATGCGTGAGATGACAGCTCACACATGTCAAAAAACAACAGGTATATTTAACTCAGTAGTCAGCTGGATAAACTGATAAGGAAAATATACCTCTTTAATCTGATTGCTATCAGTAGCATACCTTGGGCTCCCAGATTTTTTTCTTTACTGTGAAACAGGAGTGAGTACAGAGTCCTTTGTTATCAGGTGCTCTCTGTTTTCTTGTATTGATGCCAGTTCTTCCCTGGGAGGGGTGCTTGCTGTGGAGAAAATGAGCAGAGGAGTGAGATTAAGTCACTGGCAAATATATAGGGAAAAAAAAGGGAATTTTAATTTTGATGAGCAAGTAAATTCCATGGATATTTTAACTGCCCTGCTGAGACAGCAGCTGCTTCACCTCAGTCACTCAGGCCTCCAAAGGGCTTGGTGGACCCTTAGTGGATGGGATGCAGGTAACTGAACTCCTTGTGCTTAACGCAATAGGGTTACACTCTTGGTAGGATCTCTTCTGCACTGTAGACAGCTCTAGGTATGTCTGCTTGGCCAGCATAAGAATTAATTTAGCAAGCTAATCGTGTGGCTCAGGCTGATAGCAGACAGATCACAAGATGCAGTGTTGGAAGACTGCAGGTTGTGAGCCTATTGATTTTGCTGAAGCAGGACTCTGGCAAGAGATTAGACCACTGTGCTGTTTGCTGAAGTGCTGGATGACATCGTTTGTGCCCATTGTTAAAGGCACTGTCCTACCTGATCCCAGATCAGAGCTGCATTGATAAAGGAAAATGTGGATAAGAATAAAACTGCATTTTTTAGGACAGGCAGAGGACTAGGTAGAATCTGCTCTCCTGTGTACTTGTTAACATTTTAAAAATTAACACTGCTTACAAAACAGCCTTGTGCACTTGTGCCAATCTCTTTTCTCCACAAACTTCAGTGCACCTGCGTCCACTTCTTGCCAGACTCCTGAAATCCAAGGAATACTTGACACTGGATCTACATTAACACCACATTTTGTTTGCAGACCGTGGTACTTGCTGGGTGCTTTGTCTTCAACAGCCTTTGTTGCAGGGTTGCCAGCTACCATAAGTCTTGGGGGGCTGGTAGCACTAAGCTCTTTTCTTCTTTTTTAAATTCTGCATCGTGGTATCACTTTGAAGAAGATTTATTTTCTCAGAAATGACCTCTTCTATTCTAAAGGTGTGAAGGAAGTTTGAAAATATGAACTTTCAAGCTGAAAAACATATTTCAAGAAATCCCACATGAAATTTCATGAGATCAGAGGATGTGATCAGTGGCTTCTGAATATTGTGTATCTACTGTGACAATGCACTCTTAACTTTCCTTAGATAGTCTTTTACTGCTTTTCTCTTTTTTTCTCCTGGCAGTCTTCCATGTTGCCTTTTGCCTTTTTTTTTTTTTTTTTTTTTTTTTTTTTTTTTTTTTTTTTGTTAGACAATGCCAATAGAGTGAAAAGAAGAGCTCTAATATGTGGCATCTGCTGGAATACATTATTAAATTAAAAAAATTAGCACCACAATAGCTCCATTATGTCATAAACTTGAGGATTCTGTGTTGTGTTGACTTCATTATAATTACTCCAGGTGGAGTTAATTATGTTAGGTGTGCCAAAGATCTAGTGATTTCAAATGACTGAGCAAACCTTAAATTGACAAATAGAGATGAATGTCCTCTGTCCCTCAAAATCCCCCATTTTGGAGAGAAACTTCTGCCACTCATCTTTGAAATCTCTGCAGTAGTTGGTAGCTTGGCAGTGAATTACCCGATTTTGCTGGCACGTATATAAAACCTGTCTCTCCATAGCAACAAGAGAAGATCATGGTAATAAATGCAGCTAAGCCATATATGTGCATTTTATTCTGCTGTTCCCTATTCAGTTTGCCTTAAGTGACTTTTCCTTTCATAGTCAGTATAAAGACACCATATAGACTTTTAGGGAGGAGTAGTACCAAGACACATAGTTAAGGTTTACAAGATTGAGATTAATTTAGCAGTTATCCTTCCCATGTATTGTCTTGAATAGTACAAGAAGGACTACAGGAAGGTGAGCATTTCTCAGTAGAAAGTAGGTGGAGAAATGTGCCAGTTTAAATTTCTTTATGCTTCTTTCAAAATCCCAATCTCACCTTTTGCTCTGAAGTCCTTTCTAAATGCCTGCTAAATTCATTGGCAATTGCTGTCTTATTCTCATTTTAACAGGAAGAGGTGGTCATGGACTCATTTAAATAAAAGACAAAGAAATATATAAGAAGATGAATACAGAAAGAAAAGGGAAGGGTAGGACTGCAGCAATAGTTACACCCGCTTTAGCTTGTAATGCACAAATCTCTTCTTTTTAATCTAAAGATGACAAAACCCTGCAGATAAATGTTAAGAGTTATTTGATTATGTAATTCACTGTTTTCACCGTATTGCTTTCAAACTTTCTGCATGAATGCATAGTGTCAGTAGGATATAACCTCCAGCCTGTGGACCCTATGCAGTTTACAATTCCAGTGGCTGCATTCCAGTCACACCCTTTCCCAGGGGAACTGCATGGTCTTCCCCTGTTGACTTGGAATAATTCATCCATAAGTACAGCAAGTCAGACCTGCGAGTGGCTGCACCACAGCTGTGGATCCGTTCCCATCAGATATGGAAAAGGAAAGGCTTTACAACATCTCACATCCTAGCAGAGGGCTGGCTGCTAGAAGAATGAAAAAAAGAGACTCCCTTCTTTCCACGAAGAACTTCATGTTGCAGGCACGGGAGAACCACAGTGGGCAGGGCTGACTGCACCAGGCAGTAAGAGACGATCCTGTTCAGGAAGGAGGGCAGTGCTCCGAGCCACCCAGAGCCCACCTGCCACGTTCATATGTCTCTGTGTTATGACTATAAAGCACACTTTTCTATCCTGCACAGTTGTGCCCAAGAACAGTGGAGTTGTGGGATATGATATGTGACCGTATGTTGGAAAAATGTATTTTAAAGGGCACTGCATGCCCTCAGCATGTTTCTCAAAACATCATTAGCTCCCTGTGGGACATCCTCTGCTCCCCCATAGCAGAGACTTTATAACTGCAGCTTTAAATCTGCAGCAGGAAAACTTTGAAAGAAACTTCACCATCTCAGCTGCTGAGAGACCTTTACTATATTCATTCAGATCATTATACCCTACGCAACTGTGTAACCTACCTAATTTTTCCTTAATGATTGCTTTCCAACATAAAGAACCATCCCTCCCAAACTGACTCTCTGCAGCCAAAACCAAGAGAGTGACTGGAGGCTGAGAGTGATGAGGATGCATCTGACCTCCTGTTCTAGTCTCATCTCTGCTCAGGAGAGGGCTAGGAAAGGTCACAAGGAGCACAGGGCTAATAACAAGCAGTTTGAGGAAATTGGTCATACAGCTGAGTCACCAGGTGCCTTTTTCTCCAGCTTGCAGTATTTTGTGCTCAGAATGTCCTATGCTTCTGGCATTCATAAACACATGAATTAAGTTTGCTCAGACATATCCAGAAAATCTGGATATTTATTGACACCAACTGATCTGCAAAACAGAGTTCATATTTTTTTCCTGCTTTCTTTCAATGCAGCTTCATTAGATCTAGCATAAAACACAGTAACATACTGCGAGCAACTGAATTATGATTAAGCCTGTAATAATAGCAGAGACATCTGTCAGTGCTGAGCAACAGGTATGTCAGCCTTCCTTTCTTCTTCTCCTGAAGGAGAATTATAACAGTGGGCGAAATGAAGGAGGATGAGGTAATGACAGTTGTCTCTAACCTTCGACAAGAAACTCAAGCAATACTCCTATAGTTCTTTACTGCAGCAACACAGATATAGATCACAGAATCAAGAATTGTTTAGGCTGGAAAAGACCTTTAAGATCACCAAATTCAACCATTAACCTAGCCCTGCCAAGTCCCCCACTAAACCATGTCCATAAGCACCACATCTACACGTCTATTTAAATACCTCCAGGGACTGTAAAATTATGAAACATTTCATGAATTTGTATGTCATCCTTGCACAGGGGCCATGATAATCTTCTCTGTATCGTTCCAATTTTAGTACATGTGCTGCCAAATTGAGATGCTCTCATATGCCATAGCAGTTGTGTGTAGATTCATATCCAGAGAAAAGTTGGGAGTATTTTTATTTTTCAGATTTATATATTTTAGTCGCATAAAAATAAAGTGTTTTCCTTTTTCAGAATATGACATTAATCATCTATTTTGATGCGGAATAGCAGTGTATGGTTGTAGGTAGCAGGAAGAAACCAGTCTAAAGAGCACTGCCAATGGAGACAATGAAATTAATCAGATATTCAAAGTTAGGTTCGAAAACCGCTGTGGGTTAGGACTTTAAAACATAATAGGAAGAAAGGATACATGGTTTCAATACATTTCTGTTGTAAAAAAATGAACTATTCCCTAAGTGCTTTAGTCCCATTGAGAGCACAGGAGCTTGTAAGGAACTGAAAGAAATAATGCCTCAATACAGGAAACCTCTAGGACAAGCTGTGGCCTTTGGATTACTCTAAGGAATGTCACCCAAGGAGGCGGGAGTGTACTGAAGGATGCAGTGACAAACTCCTTAGATAAGCCTCAAAGGGGCAGACATAGACTGAGCGAAACCCTATTATGCAAGCCAGACACCATGCTTACCTTGCCTAATGACTTGTTAATGACTAATGGGCCTTTGCCATTGAAGCGGTAACAAATAAGAGGTGAGCATTTCTGGGATGACTTGATAAGATTTCTGGGAACAGAGGAAAAAGTAAAGCTGGGAAAAGACCACCAACTCAACTGGAACCCATGCTCCACCTTTTTCTTCGTCTCTCATGAAAATGAATTTGTGAAATACCTGCTTTTCCCTGTCTAGTATGCTAATCAGTTATTAAGATGAATTTTAAAGAGGCAACAGTAACTTTGCTGTGTGTGCACCCACCACCCAGGATTACCAGACCTGAATCAATGCTGGATCTAGGGGTACTGATCCACATTTCTTTGACTCTTTCTCTCCTTTCTTTTCCTTTGTTTTCTTTTCTTTCTTATAGATTTATAAGAGACCGCATTGCTTATTATCCTTTTCCAAGTTTAAATTGTTCTCTACCACAGGTAAAATATTTTAACAGGTTGTTTGGTGTTGTTTCACCTTATTTTAACCTGAGGGGATCACAGAACCATTGTGATTCTCTGGACTTCCATTCCAGTCGTGACAGAAGGAAATACTCAATTCATGAGAATGTATTTAGCAAAATAAGTAGTAAATTTTTATTTGGAGCTCAATTTTAGCTGTTCTTAAATTACACCATGGTATGGATGTAAAAGAAACCAATGTTTTCCTCTGAAGAAGTAATTTCACTTAAGCTATAAAATAATTAGAAGCTCGAAGCAATTATAACACCAATCAGTCATTCAGAAATGGTATCTCCAAACTAAATGCTTTCTTGGACAAATACGCCCTGAGCTGGGATACCTTTAGACTCTGACCACATTACAGTGTGCATGATCAGAGCACGGAAAATATTTCAGTGGCCCATCACTGTATTCAGAATGCTACAGCAAATACATTTTATTTATTCCTCTTCTTAACTTTTTAATAAATGTCATTGTGGTAATTTCCTGTATTCCAAAGAAATATTTTCTTTCCTGTATACCTAGCTCTATGCATTCTGTCAGGTAGCAAATGTTACTGCTGATGGACAGCTTGAGCTCTTTCTTTCAAGCTAATGATTTCATTGTCTAAAGCTCATGCTGGTATTTGAGACTTATATTTGAAAGTCTGGAATTCCAAAATAACAGAAATATCAAGTGAACGTGTCCATGGCAATTCTTTTCAAAATAATTGGGAGACAGGGAAGAAAACAGACAAGTGAAGCATATGTAGCAATAGATTTTTTTTTAATTTTTTTTTTAAAAAAAGATCTTTAAAACTCAAATGTCAAGAGAAATAGCTAAGGAGTTCTCCTTTCCATTAAAGCAATGAAGAAGAAAGAAGCTGCTGCACCACAGAGAGCTAGAGAGAAGTGAAAATGGTACTGCTTAATCCACAGCCATGCCCTGGATTTTATGCCCAGATCTCCCAGACACCTCACAAAAGACAAGAATATATCAGTGGTTCCAGAGCAGTTTTGATGTCAAAGCATGAGTGTGGGCAGCAGGGAGAGGCATTTCTAGAAAGGCAAGTCCAAAAAACTGTTCTGCTTGTTGCTCCTGTTGCTGTATTTTTTGAAGCCTCTGCAGAAGCCTCTGTGATGGGTAGGAAAAGAAAACTGAAGAAAGACTATTTTTTTGTCCTTGCAGGACTGTCGGTTGAGGCCACGTGCGTGGGGCACAGGAGCCTAGGCTGACTCATAAGCAAGCTATTAAACTGCTAAGTCTTTCATGTCTGGTTATTTCAGAGCTGGAAGGACTGATGTTAGTGTTATTCCTTGAAGATGGATTTAACAGCCTTCACAAGCCATATCATTTCACACAGGATGCTGTGCTAGAGCAGGTCAGGCTTTATGAAAGCCAGGTTCCTGACATGAGTGATTTCCTGGATTCACTCATGCGCTCAGAGTCAGCTCCCCATTCTGGTAATGCTGTTACCCTGGTTTTAAGCAAGGTTCTCTGCAGATAAGGTGGGCTGCTCTCTAAGAGCCATTTGCAGGATTGGGCCCAAGAGCCTAATGTTCTTAGCTTTTTACTGCAATTAGAGGTACTGGGAATGAAGCTCTTTATTCTTCCGAAGGTGAATAAATAAATAAATAAATAAATAAATAAACAAACCAAAACCAGAACAGACAAAGTCTACCTCTGAGTCTTCTATCTCTGAGCTGTAAAAGAAGAATGTGATTTTCACATGGAGTATGCATGGGACCATGGGGCATCTGCTCATCAGGTGGCATATGCATCCACTGCCCTGTAAGATAGGAAACATTTCTCTTATGCCATTCGGTTAGGGGATCTAGACATGTAAGTTTAGGGGATGAAGATGGCTTCTAGTGAGTAGACAATCTGTCTCAGGGTTCACCTGCTGCCTGATTGTAGGTATGGTTGCAGTCCTGCCTCTTTTTTCATCATTTCTTTTCTGTGTATGTGCACATGCAGCCTTGCTTTCATTAAATACAGATTTCCTTGATGTTTATGCAGGATACATATATATTTTTATCAAATCAGTTGCAATCGAATGGAACATGCCAAACTTCCCAAAGCAAATACAAGCTGCCTGCTATATCTCTACTAGAACATAACATAGAAGCCAAATCTTATCTCAGTCCTTTCCTTGGGAACGATTAATGCTCACTCATCTGAGTCCAACTTTTTACAGCTCATATTACAATGTTTTTTCCCAATTATGCTTAAAACACAGTGGTATATGGCGTTTCTATATAAGGAATATACTAATGTGTTTTGTCACCCAACACATGGTAAAAGTTTTTCATTTCCCAGGAGAAATGGTCTGTGTGTGTGTGAGTTACAGCCACACAAGTCCAACTGCATATATTTTCTGCAGTATGCTTTATTTTTTTGAAAATGAAATTAAACCAACATCAATAGTATAATTTTTTTCTGCCTTGAAGAAAAAAAAAAAGTCAAAATCCTGGTAGAAGAATATGAGGAGAAGGAACAGAAAGATACCCAAGGAAACATTACTGACAGCATGCATCTATACTTTATAAAGCGAAAGGAAGTGACATTTGGGATAAAAGAATGGATTGGCTTCCTTGTGCTTTGATATCTCTCACAATGTGTGGCAGTTTGGTCATGGGCTTTGATGGAGGTGGGTGTCTGAGGTAAGTCAACCCAACCAGATTACCCTGTATGATGTGCACAGTGAAGCATCACTGTGGGGCTGTGCTGAAAAAAGCATCAGGTCCAGGGGGACCAGCTGTTGGTAGGGAGGGTGCATTAATGCAGTGTGCCAGCCTGCTTGCCTGTTTGTCAGCTCCTCTGCCTTGTCTTGCTCTATGCAGTTCCCAAAACGGAGCTCCAAACAGCAGTTAGACAGCACAGACAAATGCACAGGAATAAGCAAAGAGTTTCATTGAAATGCCCCAATATGTGTCCCCTTACTCTTTCCAAATGCTGGTAGACTTTCCCTTACCAGTCCTTCTTGTTTAAAATAGAAATGTGTTCTGAAGCATCCAGACATTAATACTGAAGAGATGCAGCCTTTTCTGTTTGTCAGTTAACTTGCTGCTACTCACTGTGATCTGTAAGAGGCCCACCTAACCTTACCTTGACCCCTAAAATGCACTAAATTTTCAGGACACTATTCAAAATAGACTATGCAGTGCTTGTCGATCTGGGACAGAAGTATTTTATGACTATACCACTTCAGTTGTAGATCCATGTGCCTTGGCCTGTTCAGTAGTTACTGTTTAACTCTTTGGGGATGTTGTCTTTGAAATGATCAGTTCAGTGCAACTGAGGGATTATTGAAAAACCAAACCAGAGAACAACAGAAAGGCTTTAGGAAAGAACATTTTGTTGGTGGGAGGACAGGAGGAAGGAGAGGACAGTGATGAACTAGTGACTGTTGTTGATGTAGGTGATACTCCCAGGGCCTCCTCCCAAGCGACTGGCAAGACTGACAGTGATGGCAGGATGTCATTAACTGGTTAAACAGATGCTTGGAGTGGAGGAATGAAGGATGGCTGCTCCATGTGGGATATACAAGTCTGTGTTTAAGCAGGGTTGGTTGGGAGCTTTTCAAACTGCCTGGATCGTGCCACACACCTCACTCAGCTGCGTTCCCAGATGCACACAGGGGTAAGGGGCAGGTTTGAGTCCATGTCCATCCTGCTTGGCCTCTGGGAGGACGCCTCTGTGTTTGGGGTGGAGAGAAGCCATTTTGTGTTTAGAGCAGCTCTCTGGTATGGAGACTCGAGAGACCAGGACTCCGAGGCAGAGATTCAAAAGCACTCATGTGTACCTGTTATTTCAGATTCATCTGGGCTTTGCTCAGCCCCCAGGGGTGGGGTTTTGGAGCAGCAACCATGCATACAGCCTGCTCCTCAGCTCCCTTGCCTCCTTGCTCTCTTGCTTGCCCTTGTAGAGCTGCCTACAGCTGCTCTGAAATGAGGACTTAACTTTTTATGGGAAGCGGAGACGGCCAGCAGCCGTTCTTGCAAAGAAAGACAGTCTTTCTAAAACAAACCAGCATTTCTTGGAATGAGCGCACCACTTGGGTCAAGGCTCTGCCCCTGTAATGTCCTTGTTGGGCAGAGCAGCATATCTACTCAAGCTTTCTTTCTCAGATCTGGAAAACATTTATCAATGTCTCTCTCACTCCCCCTTATCCATCATATCTCTGCCTCATCTGCTGCCATTCTCAAAGGACTGCTTCGGTCAGGGAAGGAGTCTCTGTTGGAAAGCAGTACTCAAAAAGGACATTGCTTCCACCTTCTCTTAAAATAAACTGTTCCTCAGTGTCCTTCTCTGCTCAACTCCAGATGGCTCATTCGCCTTCAGATCAGATGAGTGAAGGCAAATGTCCCCTTTTTTCCATAGGTCCCCTTGTCTTTCAACCTCAGGCAAGAATTTAACCCATTCCCCTTATGACCAGGGTTGAATCAGGCTGTTGAATCACACAATTTAAAATATTTCAGAATATTCTGATATTCACTACACTTAAGAAAACTGAGTTTGAAGAACACCCTAGTAATTGATTGATTTGATCTTGACACTTCTCTTTGTGACAGATATAACTCTGTCAGGGTCATGCCATATAATTGTTCTTAAAATCCAGCATCTTTCCCAGGTTTTTCCACCTGCTGCTTCTCTTTCACATCCCTCTCAGTCTGCCTACAGCAATCACTTCAATTTCTAGTCTTTTCCCATTGGCACTCCTTTTCATCAGTGCCTCCTTAGTTCTTTGCACAGCTCCCTGCATCTCTCCTCATTCCCTGTAACCCCTCTCAAAACACCTCTTTGCACCTTTCCTGAGTAGGAGGCCCAGTACCTTCCATATCACCCTCCATATCACCACACCGATATTGCTAGTCACAAGGGCCTGGGCGTGAGTATAATCCATTTGGATAAGTAGTTCTGATATTAAAATGGGAAAACTTTACAGTCTGAGTCATTTGCACTGGTATTTTAGTTTCGAGACCATCAGAAAGAAAAATGATCAGATGAAAACAGTGGGTTTTGTTTTTGCACTACACCTGTGTGTGAGATTAGAAAGCTTAGAAGGGCTAAAACCAAGATGCAGACTTTCAGTTTTGAGGCAAAATCAGTTTTTTTGGGGGGCATTTTAATTCATTGGTGGCTTAAACCAGTTTTGGTTTTGGCATGAAACAAGGTTTGAAATATCCACATTGCCTTGCATAATGAAACTTCTTTCATAGTCTGAGTATTCCTGCTTCCTACTTCTAGAATGTCCTTTTTTAGGTCAGAGGATTCCTAGATGTGCTTCTACATAAGTTTTTGTGGTGCCTTTCTTCTCAGCCAGTTATCACCAGTGGTTTCCTCCTTTTCAGTCCATGCCCAATTTACTGTTCCAGACAACCAATGTCTTCAAAAGTTAATTTTGTATAAAACAACCAGAAATTAAATTCAAAATTTTTCCATCTTTGTATGTCCTAAACCTTCACCCAACTCTCTGTTTTCAGACACAGCAAAAAGAGGTCCTTCTCCTCCCCCAAACTGGAAATTTCTTCCCTTAGACACTCCACCAAAATGTAGGACAAGACTGAGCCATTTCAACATCTGAAAAAAACCCACTTTTAAATACTCTGTAATTTCAAAACTAACTTTGATTTCTACCAAACTTCTTGGAACAGGAAGGGATAAAATACAACAGAAAACAATCTAATACAATATCTTTTCTGTGTGGGTAGCTAAGGGACTTAAAATCACATCAAGGTTTGATTTATGATAGTAAAGGTGATGAGTCTAAGCAAATTATCTGGATAGGGAATCATTAGAGGACATTCAGAGCTACCAATGGGATCTTCTTTTACCTGTGTTTTCTGATAACATTTCAGAAACGCTCAAGAGACACCAGCAGCTCAAGTGTTGCATCTATTAAAGGATCCAACAGGGTCTAGCTAAATTATTATTTATTATTTTTATTACACTACTGCCTAAATGTCAAATGATTCACAGCTGTTGCAAAAAAAGGTACAGTCTTTTTACTCTCAGCATCTTTCCTACATTACAGGAATTTATAGCAGACATTTTGCAATCTGGGTCGCTGCTGAGGTGAAATTCCTACCCCCTAGATAGCTGCTGTTATACCAAGTTCCAGTCCATCATGTTGCATGTCATGTCACGTTACATTGTACTGTGCCACATGATATTATTAAGAACTTCCTTCCACATTCCCTCTCCCAGTTGGTGATGCATTTCCCCCTGGGAGCATTGGTTGCAGATACAACTGTGTGATTTAATACATCCGAGCACCTGGCGGTCCCTGAAGGGTTTGCCGAGTAACACGCTGATGAGCGCTCGCTGGATGCTGCTGTCACTTTGGCCTATCTTGCAGTGCTACGGTCTGCTGAATAGCAGAAAGAAGGTCAAAGCGGAGGGCTTGGATTCCAGCTCTAAGTCATAGGGATTGCACTTTCACTTTATTCCCCAACTTTATACTTCATCACCTATCATGCAGCTCTCAGAGGAAAAAGAATAAAAGTAGATTATACACTTTGTAGAAGCAGCAAGTATATTTAGCTGCTGCTGATCTTGTAACTTTTGTTACTTTGTCTGTGGCTAGCCATCCATTCTTGCCAATTACCAATGCGGTGCTTTGACAATAGCGGAATGAGATTCACAGCTACGCAGTCACAGCTTGAGACTTTGCAAATGAACATTCATAGCATGCTTCTCAGCTTCCTTTTTATAGAAAAACTGGCACTTACAATTATATACTTTTTAACAAATAGTCCTTCTGCATCTCTAGCTTCCAAGTTTGCTTTGTGATCCTAAGGGAGCATCCTTGCATTGCTAAACTTCCCCAAAATAAAATGAGATAGAGGGAAATTATGCCCTCTCATAAGCAGGAGTAGCTAACAGAGGGTATTAAATGAAGATATCAGTCATCTGATTCACTCTTTGAAAAATATTGTTAATCTAGAAGTTGTATTATTATTTTTGGCAACACCAACTTCATCTAATCCAAGAGAAAAGATTTTCTAGCTCAAAGTTTTTATTTCTTGGGAAAAGAGGGATATGAAACATTAACATAGCAAAAACCTCAAAGCAAGGAGAAACAGTTCACTGTCCTTAAATCTACAGTAATTCCTGCTGAAAAGGAGATGATAAGTGACCAGTACTAATGGTCAGCAGGTAGGCTTACAGTGCTGCAGGTCACAAGAGGCTAAGGCCAGTGTCTCAGGGATGTTAAAGTGAATGTCTCATTTATATCTCATGTCAATCTTTAGAGTAGCCCAGTACATATTTATTTCAAGTTTCAGCTGAATGCTAAATGAATTTTAGCTTAGTGTTATCTGTTAAATCAGCTGGGAGAAAAACCCCAACCCCCTAACAGAAGATGGCTGGGGGATCTTTTGTTGTTTTGGGTTTGACTAGAGCACAGATGAGCAAAACCTTCTCCCTTGATTTCAGCAATTGTTGCTATCACGGTTATGTAGCTGCAGGGCAGGGTGACGCCTACTCTGTATTTTTGTTTTATTGCTTCTTCCCTTCCTTCCCATTCCTACAGATCTCATGCTTTTTCTCTTCCCCTTTATCCTCCCAGTATCAGACTGGGGTCCAGTTAGCGCACCCCGGCTTCAGTCATAGCCACAACAGTGGGGACTGACCCCATCTCCTTCCCAGGACAAGTTTCTCCATCCAAGGAGAAGCAAGTGGTGTTTGTCAGTGGTGACAAGATAGATTTGTTAGCTAAACTGAAGCAAATGTTATCAAACCTTCATTTAAGAAAATGAGGTTGTAAGGTAAAAGAAAGTCTTCACCTAGTTTCTCCTTACTTGAGACCATTCACTCTGGGAAAAGAGGCAGAGGGAAAGACTGCCGCCTTCTGATGATTCAGAGAGGTCTTCCCACTTGCTCTTCCTCAAGCACTTTCTCTGTGAATCTGCCACACTCTCCTCTTCATAAAGGTAACTTCAAGTAATCAAATTTTGTCCAGACAAAGTGCTTTAACTTTTAGTTTTCTAGGTGGGACTGGCTGTCCATGATAAATGCAGTGAGATCCTCAGGAGATTCTCTGAGACAGAATTTTCCATTGTATGTTTAGGAAGTCTTGTTTTCCAACAGCCTGCTATTATATTTAGCCAATATAGTAATACAGTCAATAGTTGAATTGCATGGTTTTCATAAATGGTTATGGATAAGAGCTATTTCCATCATGTCAAACAACTTCCTTGTGTCATTGACATTACCAGAAACAAGGTGATAATGCCTGATACGGCCAATACCTATTAGAACCAGAGACTATAATCAGAGAAATAAATAGAATTTGCTCCACCTAGAATTGTAAAATATCACTGAAGGTACAGTGGTGAGTCACAGTTTGTAAAATGAGTTGGGAGTACAAGGCAAATAATAAAGTGCTTGAGTGTGCGTTTGTCTATCCTTGTTTATGAAGACATAGTTGTCAATAGAATTGTACTGATGTGCCAAATTGTCTGAAGAAATCCTAGGCATAAATAGTTCTCTAAGGAGGAAACATTCTCATTAGTCCTTTTGAAAACTGAGATAAAATGTATTCCTTTTCTAATTTTAAGGCATATTCTGCAGTCCTAATTCACACAGAACTGTTACTGTCATCATGTTTCCCCTGATAATAGACAGGAAACCATAATTCCTTATTTTATTTGGAGTGTTACAAATATGAATATTTTAACAATATGACTGTGAGGTAGGCATGGACAACTTTTAATTCTGTAGTTAAATGTTAGAGTTGATAGAGAAACTAAATGTAAATAAATGTTATATGCTTACTAAGTTTCTCATATTCAGGTTTAAAAATAGAATGTTTTCATCCTTTTTTTTAAAAAAAAAATATATGGGAGTAATGGGAGTATATTACCCTGGCAATTTTTATATAATTCCCCCTTTTGTTTGTTTTTCTTTTCTATTGTTAGTCACTGAGACTAACAATAAGAGTATTATCTAATAGTTTTTACTTTTTATGTCTTTTTTCTTTTTTAAATGTTTACTCTTTTCAGCTATGGGACTCAACTTTTAAAAACTTAGATTGTTGGCTGGGTTTTTAAAATTTCTTTCTTCTTTTGTTACTCTGTCTTTTCAGTCATACTGAACTCTCTGATGACTCAGAAGATGGGGAAAAAAATCAGTTCTGTTCACTCAAATGCTCGTAGTTACAAAAGAAGAAAACAGAATGAAAACTCTTGAAAGTCTTGAAACCCACTGAAACCAGAATGCTTATTTAATTTTATATAAGATAAGCCATTGAAAAAGAAGAAGCTAAAATAACATTTCTTAGCCAAATCTTGTTCTCATTTTTTTATAGGAAAATTTTCCAGATGACAGTTTTCAACTGCATCAGTTACTAGTTGTAGGAATGACAGAACAGTTGGAGCAGTGAAGCTTTAAACTATTGTTCTTTTCCTCGGGGTAGCCTTGAAAGAATACATTCACTCACTTACCAAGGGTGAACTGTTTTTTTAGCAGATGACTAAAATGTAAAATTTCTTTTTCTTTGAATCAATCATCATGATAAATATCTTGATTCTCAGATCTCCTGTGGTCATTTGAAAATATGGAGGGTAAGTAGAAATTACTACTAGACAGTGTAAATGGTTGCAAAATTTTGTATTGTCAACAATTTGCATATATTTTTGCTGAGTTTACCTACCTACAAATTTGTGTGACACAGCAATGCAAAGTACAAGAAGTGGACAGTCAAACTCCACAGCAGTATTGTGATCACAGTTAATGATATTCAACAGGGAGCTGAGGGGAGTCTGTTCTGTTTCAAAATCATGTATTGCCACATATATATCTATCTCAGTATCTGTAAACTGCAGTTTCTTAGGCAGTATTATCCCATCTAAAGAGAGAAATGAAAGCAGCCTTTGCTAGTAAACAGTCAATGGGCATGAAAATCAGATTGGATTAAATAATTAATCTGCAATAACAGTATCTAAACAGGAAGGCACCGTCAATTTGGCAACTGTGGGGATGGGATCCATTTGCTAATGCTGGGGAAATGTTTTCATTATGAAGGATAAACTAACCTTGAGATGAAAGCCATGTAAGCTGTAGACTTATGAGGACAGACTTTGGCTCAGTGTGTAGCAGTTAAATTCAGTGCAATTGACAGTCCCACAGTCATGATTAGGTTTCCAATACAAAGCATGGGAATTCAGAAGTTTCTCTTTGGGGGGTCTTTCCACATTACATTACATCTTCAGGAGCCCAAAGGCATCTAAATCACACATACCATGGATTTCTTTGATAAGCCAAGCTGCCCTGGCTTCAAAAAGTGGCAGATCAAGGATGCAGCTTCTGCCAATGTGCTGGTCCTGCACTGAAATCTGTGAGCTTTCCTGCGACTGAACTGGGGCTGAATTTCTCACGTTTCAAACTCCTGTGTGCTGCCGTCTCTTCTCTCAGCCTGTCAGCACAGTCTGCTTGTGTGTGGGTAGCTGCCACCATGTGATCTGCTTTTCCCCTTATGTGTCTGTAGCCTTAGGGACCACTGAAAATGCTATCTATTGGCTTGCAAGCCTCTGGGTGCACGTGTGTGTGTGCACAAGTGTATATATGCGTGTTCATAAAAGATCGTGTGTATTTATGCCAACGCCCAGGCAGCCAAAATGAATGGTGATTAAGCTCTGTTCCTCTCTGAAATTCTTGCTGCAAAAGCAGGCTAATGTCACAATGAGACCTAGTTGCCCAAAGAGTCAGATGGAAGTTTGTGATTTAAAATCACCCTAAATGCTGAAATACCAGTGGGTGTTGGATGTTGACAGGCTTTTGAAAATCCTGCCACAACTGGTTTGTACTCTAGATACTAAAACCCAGTACAGAATTACTGCGGTCCCACTCTGTTTCTGGTCTGTCAAATTCTGCATCATTCCGCGGTCACACTAGTGATGGTATTGACTCAAGAGAGGAGCGCTACAGCTGGCTGAGCAGCCCTCACTGCTGAGCAGCTCAGGTGTACACCAGGATTTAAGGGAGACAGAAGAGGGGACTAAAACTGTTATAACTGACTTGCAGTGAGAAAGACCTAACCAGTGCTAGGCTTTAGGATCTCTACACTTTTGTACAACATATAAATTAAGTGAAGAAGGGAGATGTGTGACCATTTTAAAGTATTCTTTTCTTTCTGTTAGTTCTAAGGAAAAATGATCTGGAATCTCTTGTCCCCTCAGTTTAGTTGTTGAAGCGCTGCTCAAGTACTGAATTTTTGACATTTGGATTTCCTGCAGCTGTTAAAATAGATGGTAGCAGAAATACTGGTATGAAAAACCCAAGGAATTCATTAAACATATGTATTTAAAACAGGCAGGGTAAAAAGTATTTCTCCTCTGTCTGGATTCCCTCTTTGGGTAATGCTTTCCACATACTCAAGTTGAAGTATCACACACTGTCTTATTTGCTGTAGGCTCTTCTTTTGGATGAGGAGCAGCATTTAAAAGTATTTATGTAAGTAAAGACAGAGATTTATCATTAGTGAGATTTGTTCCAGAAGTGCAAAGCTAGTTACCTAAACCTCTAATTGTTAACTTAATTAAGCTCTTACTTCACTTTAAACTGTTTCAAGTGTAAGAAATCCGGTATTTGATGTGCAGTCCAAGATATTTCTTTTTCCAGGTCATACTATAAAGGTTCTGCTCTGAAAAAGACTGAAAAAGAGAGGACTGAAACCACTGGGATAAATGGCAGGGAGACACTAACCTGATCACAGAGACATTTAACAATCTTCTAAGGCACTTATCTGTATTTTTTTTTATTTTGAGGATACCAGCGTCTAAAATTGTCCCTAAGCTACTTAGATGTGATATTGCTGCAGATACTGAAACCTCTGAAAGACTTAAGGCAACTGAGGGAGACACTGAGATTTAGCTGATCTGAGCTGCTCCTGAAGAAGCCTACCTCTGTCCTCCAGAGGGAACTGAGGAAGATTCACTTCCCCAGGCTGAAGCTGATCTTGCAAATACCTCTCCGAGACTCTTAAAGTATTTTAGTTCTTGTGTATTTTGATTATCTAATCCAAATCCCTGTGTGAGTGCCCACATACCTTTGAGGATTTATACAGTGGAAGGTTTGGCTTGTACCAAAGACTTTCATCTGAATATTAAAACCACTGATAGAGAAATATTTGTTAGCAGTAAATATAAAACTTTTCAAGGTGTCTTTATAAAACTAGAGGGAGCACAAATACCTTCCTCTGTCCTTTGTGAATTATCTTTAAGATACTATCAGATACTATAAGAAATACTCTGTGGGCTCCAAAAGCTCATGAGGATATACATTGGCAGTAGTATTTAGGTAAAGATCAGTATTTTTAGCCTGAGTTGTTCCTTTTGGAAATGTGCTATTTTAGCTTAAGAAATGCTACACGTGTAACTACATCCAAGAATTGTCATCATGGCTTCTCTCAGCCCATGTTTGCTTTGAGAGCTGTACGTGTACTGCAAACCTACTTACATTAAATTCTTAAATTGGTACACTTTTAGCCCAGACTGCATGGCAGAGGCACTAGCATTTTGCAGCTGTTATTGGTTGGTTTGCCTGGGCTGTAACAGCCTCTAGAATGTGCTTTTATCATTAGGAATATTGACTTATGTTTACCATCTTGGCTTCAAAAATCACATCATGGATTTTTCTGTGTTTCTATGTAGCAACAGGCAGAATTGCAAACCCTGAGACTGCCAAAGAGGAAACTGCAAGCATAGACAAATATCACTGCAATTTCTTTCCACAATTTTATTATTGGTCCCTATAGTTGTTTTTTGGTTTTTGGGTTTTTTTTCCCTTGGGATAAACCACATGAGAATATCTGAACTGGTTCTTCGAATTCATTGTAGGAACCTAGAAAGAGGGTGACTTGGCAAGCACTTACAGGGAAAGAGAGGCTATGTCTACCTTGAGAGACCTGGGAAAGATTTTGGTTTCTTGAGTTGAGACCTTCTTTGGCTATGGTCATACCTACATTAGCAAGTAGTGTGGTGTAAATGGAGTGGGTCTGGAAATCAATACAAATGGTAATGTGAAAGCAACACTGCCTCAGAACCAAGGCCATGACAGGGTCTTATGTCAATTGATTTTCATAGATACAGTATATTTTATTATTGTGTGAACAAGAAAAGAGTGCAGCTAAAACATCACAGCTAACCAATAAAAAATGAAACACTCTACAGAAACATTATGATGCATAAAAAATTAACTCCAGGCTCATGTATGCAAAACTTAATTACATAGGCTTCAAATCTCATCAGAGTCATTGTTTAACTGCTTTTCCCAGAAACTAGGCTGACTCCTGAAACATTTCATATCTATCATTTATTTTAAAAACATTTTAAATGCAGTTAATGTTTAAACTTCAATGAAAATTCAGTTTCTTTGTCCTGGGCTAAGTTTGCTGTGAGGATTTTGTTGTATTGCTATTTAGACAGATGTTCTACAAATACAAATATGAATGAAATAAGACTCTTGAGCCCATGGTTAAAATCAATGTAAACTGGCATTGCTTTATTAAAGCTCATGGGGGCAGATTTGCCTTAGTAGAAAAATTTGCTCTTGTCTCATTTTGAGAATGGGATCCAACATGGTCAACATCCTAGTCTGAAAACTGAGGTTTTAGTTCTGGGTAAATCTGAGTACCTGCAAGAGAAGCAAATAGTCACCCAGTTCAGGAGTTTATGATAGTGTTTGAGGCTTTGTTTCTTCACCAAAAAACAGAGGCATTCATGGGCACATGATGCTCAATGTAGACCAGAGGACTGTTTTGAGATGTTCTAAACATGTTGTCATTCAGTGTCCACATTTTAGAAACATACCTGTTCTAAGACACAAATAACCAGGTCAAGAAATCCTATATGACAATTATTATGTTTGAGGGTCTGAAATAATCCAGAATGTAATGACTTTTTTTTTTTTTTTTTTTTTGTTAAAAAAGAGAAGGAGTAATGCTGCATCTTCCACTATAGGTAGAATCAACTCATTACTTTTTTCTGAATACTATACTGAAAGAACTGGTTTTACTTTGTTATCTTCAGTCCTGCCCATGCTTAAATAACATTAGTGTTGAAGTAATGGTGATAATACTTGCTGTGCAGCAGTATCATGGTCTATCAGGGTGTCATCCCTGCTAATAACTGCTCTATCTTGGTCCCTCTTTTCTCTTTTGTTTAAGGAAACATTTTTATAATAGGAACATTTTAAATATGGCTGATTTTTTTTTTTTAATGCTCTTCAACAAATAATGATGATGGGTATAGAGCCTGGCATACTTTTTAACATTGTTGAAGTGCTGCATAAGGGATTTGGCTGTCTGAGTCCCATTAAGGTGTATGGGAACCATATGGCCCAATCCCCAAGTACCACTTTAAAAATGTAGGTGATTCTGTCTGTAACAGAGCACAGGATTTTGAAAGTACTATTCAGTACTCCTCTCTTTGAACCTGTCTCAGGTTTTTATTTTCTGCATTTAACTCATGGAAATTGCTGTAGATAACGAGTCATTGTGGGGGCTGGATTCTGGGTCACATCCTGCTTCCCACTGCTTTAGTTTTCCCACTAGTGATGGGGTGGACAAGTCTTCCGCCAAAGTTCTTCTAACAATGTGCCATTTGGGGCACTGTAAACATGTAGCCTGGCTCTGTTCTAAACATTATTTATTAGATGTCTTGGATTCATTTACACTCCCTGTGAAGATCCAAGGCAGGTAAATGTTTACTAACTGCGGAATCTTTCTCATTTGCATGCTGAGAAGTCTGAAGTGCAAGCCTCCTGGTTTCCCTCTGGCTCCTCTGACTACAATGTGTTATGTAAAGCTTTTCTGTCAGAATTACTAGCTAACTTTTAGAAAGGCTAATGTGAGGGACAAGGACAAAGGCCCTTTAGACCTGGTTATGGCAGCAGATGCTCCCGTGCCTAATTTCTCTAATGTAGAAACAAGCACAAAAGAAGCTCCCAGGGAAAATGGAGAACCTGGGTTCTGATAAGCTAAAATATGTAGCAAATACTTCTTGCAAGTTTGCAGAGCTATAGGGACCTCCTCTGTCATCACCGTGTGGATACCCCTGGCTGAACCTGGCTTGCTGCTGCTGCCAGCAAGGGCAGTGGGATGGCCAGTGCCCTGCTCAGGGATGAGCTGGTGGTGGTAGCAGCTTGAAGGAGCTGGGAGAGGATGGAAAATTTGCAGAGGTGAAGGTGCATATATATATATAAAGACATATGTGTGTATATATATATATATATATACATATATACAAACCCTTGTGTCTGAAATGCTAGGGTTTCAACCCCAAGCCCCAAATTAAGGTTGATCTATGGGTGATTCCCACAGCCCTTCCCAAAGCAGGGGGTGAGTTTCCCTTTAATCTTCCCTCCAGTGTGCAGCCGGCCTTGCAGGGAGAGCCATTGGGTAAATGAGCCCCAGGTGTCTGCATTCAGTAAGCAAAGGTCAGGTGTCCCACTGAGGGATAAAAGCTGGGACCACTTGCAGGCAGGGGCAGTGTCTGTCTGTGAGGTGGATGCCCTGTGCAGAGTTCCCTGTTGGGGAAGGACCTGCTGCCTCCCTGGGACTGTGGTCCAGTCAGGTCTGGCCTTTGTAAACATGGGCTGTGTAGAGATTCAGTATGTGGCTTCCTTGGTCTGATGTGTTTGGCTTGTTGACTTAGTTGTCTCCTGTCCCTTCTATGGGAGACTGCATTTCACCATTTATTCCACCCATTGTTGGTCGTGCGGTGTCATTGTTGGGGTCAGTGGGGTTGATGTTGATTATGTATAATCTGACTGACTTGTTTGTACCCCCAGTGCTCACCCATGAACTGACCCTTTTGTATCAAATACAATTTGATTATTGATTCATCTTTATGCTGGCTGTGTCCTTTATGCTAGGCCTAATAATTGGCAAAACAGTGTCTTGCACTGGCTACCAAAGCATCTCCCTGCTGGTTCTGCTTATCCTACTTTTATATTGTCTGCTATTGCATGAACCCACAGGAAAAGCTTTAAATAAGCAAAGAACAAGAGAAAGAAAAGAAGACAGAAGGAAAAGATGAGAGACCGCATATAACCAGAAAGGATGACTGGCACATACTGCATCTGGCCTGTTTTTTCTTACTGCTCCTTATTCCTTAACTCCATTCATGTGGGCTCCATGGCAATTAGGTTTGGGATGTATTTGCAGCTGATAAGGGGAGAGGCTTTCCCATCCAGATAAAGTGTTTTCATTGCACTTGAATGTTTTTAAGCAACTTCAGAGCTGCTTCTGATGTAGTTGGACCTGCTTTTCATACTCAAGTGGTTTTTGCTGCCTCCTTCATCATTCAGGCAGCCACTCTTGTGCAAAAGATGTCTATATGCTACAGCAAAAATTAGGTAACGTTATCTCTTTGTAATTATCTACCAGAGATCCTTTTGTGTGCATATGAGAATTATAGGGGCGTAAACACCTTTGTGTTTCTTCAAAATAAAGGCTGGAACTGAATTTTTAACATAAGCTGAAATGTGTGGCTGGGTTCATTGTAAACCTATGTTTATGGGTAGGTGCATGTACATAAGAGTGTTGGCAGATAAGAATTGGTGTTCAGATGTGACCCTTACATACATACCTTTCCAGCTGAGGCGAGGGTTTATCTGACATTTAAGTGATAATGATTAGAAAGAAAAAAGAGGAAAAAAACCCATCTTCTTTGATTCCCCCGAGTTCCTTTGAGTGTTTCCTGGATATAATGATAGCTTCAGTGGTGTGTAAGAACCAAGAACATGTTGGAGAGACCTCAAGATACATCACTTACTTCATCTCCTGTCAATCTGAATAATCTTTTATTTCTGTAGTATCTGGATACAGTACAGATCTCTGTCCCTCTCTGCTCTCTGTCCCACTGTCTTTTCGTTTCCAGTCATCAGTGACAATCCAGCTAAATTCCTGCTTGACATAGCTGAAACTCAGTCACGACAGCAGGTTCTCAGAAATGCCCCAGACGATGGACAAATGCCCCAATTCTCTCAGCATCTGTGCTAACCTTGAAACCTTATCTGGTAGGCACAGTGCAATCAAAAACTAATCAGTGAAATCAAGCTGGGATTTGATCTTGGAAGCTAATAGAAGAAGAAAAAAAGATGACTGTGCAAATATGATATGTCTTTCAAGAGAGGAGATGCACAAAGCCAATCTTAATCATCAGCATCTCAACAGAGTAGTGATAGGAGGATCTGGCAAAGCCTGTCAGCATCTGTGTTAATCCAGTTAATTAGCATGAAAGGACAAACTCCTCTGGAAGTACCTATGTGACAGGCAAGTTCTCTTTTATTTTATTAGGATGATTGTTTTAAAGGTTGCAGGCAAAACCGTGTCTGTGTGGCTTTATACCTTTCCCTTACTGCTATGTTAGAGTTGGGACATGTTAGAGGGCATGTGGGGCTGGGAGGTAGCTTGGGGCAAAGAGCGCTCAGGCAACCTGGCTTCATGAGGAAACAGGGTGATAGGGAGAGTAACACGAGCTACAGCCTACGCAGTCTGTGTGATTTTTTTTTTCCTCTCCCTCCTCTTCTGCCTTGTTCTTAAAGCAAGGAAAAAAAGGGGGAGAAAAAAAAAAAAAAAAGGAAAAGGCTGCAATGTGTCACAAAGGAACAGACTGGCAGACATCTGCCTCTTGCCTTATTTATTTATTTCTTGAAAAAAAAAGGAAAGGGTACAGAGCCAACTCTTCACTCCAGAGCCCCCATTCCCTTAACAAACCAAATGGTGGCTGTTGGCAGGGTATTGACAGCTTGTTAATGAAGGAATTCTTGACAAAATGACAACCTGTGTGGGATGCCGTGTGAAGCTGAATCCTCCCACAAACCAGTACTAAGTAATTAGGAGGTAGTGAAAATAGCAACTAACTACTGTTGGGGAGAAAAGGAAGGGGGAGAAAAAAAAATCTCCTAAATTAATTATAAAAGCAGTTCTGATTTGAAAAGTATCCCTCTTCTCTTTCCCTGAGAACATACAACAATTTTCCCTGAACTGCCTATTTTATCCTCCAAGATTCTCTTAGTGGGCCAAAGGATGCATCTTAAAGGAATGAGCCTGATGACTGTGAATTCAGTGCTCTTTCTCGGCAGATATGATCAGCAAATGCAGCACTAATGAAAATTAAACAAAAAGCTGACCACTGGAGCTACCCCTTCTGCTCCCCACAGGGCCCTGTTTGGTTCACCTTACTCTGTTTTTCCCTTGGTATTTGTCTGGTTGCTTCAGGCAGGTGGGCCCAGCTGTGGATGACTGCACTAGGTTTTAAACGCCAGAGAGGAGGCTGGGTGATGAACCAGTCGAAGTAGAGTGCCTGAGTTGCAAAGTGGGTCTTGTAGAAAAGCGTATTTTTGACCAGTGGCTCAGCATCATGGGCTTACAGCAGCAGCAGCAGCAGCATCCACATTTGTGACCATGGCATCAGTATCAGGTGCTAGATCTTTGGTTAGCAGCATCTGTAGCAAAATTCATGACTTGTGGTGAAATTAGATTTCAGGCGGTCACTCAGTTTGGCTCACTAGGGAGATACAGTCTTCCTGCTGTCTTGAACATGAGCTCATGACAGTTTAACTAAATGGTACAGAAAAAAAGGACAAAATAGTTTGTACAAGAAGGAAAATAATGTATTCCTTTTTAAATGTTGATTTTTTTTTTTTGTCTCCTAGAAACTGAAAACTTTTGAACAACTGTAACATGCAACAAGTAACTGAAATAAAATGAATGGGAAAAAAAAAACCAACAAAATTTTAGGAAGCTTTTAAATAAAAGCCAGAATTTTGAGAAATTCAGCTAAATTTGTTGTTTTGTACTTTTAATCTGTCTGGTCTTTTTTGACCTTTTACAGTTTCTGGGAGTGACATTTACTTTCTGCAATTATAGTTTCAGATAGGCAATAGAGATGGAAATGAACATTGTATACCTTTCATTTTTAAAATAATGTGGAGAAATGAAGCTTGTAGACATTGAACAGCACTCACACAGCTTATATGCATTTTCAATTCTTCGTGACTTTAGCTTTGAATGAGCAAAGGAATGTCACTAACTTTCATGTATCTCATCTATTACTTGGGTAAGTTTTTTCCCATTTGTGGCTTTTGTCATGCTCTGTTAAAACATTACAAATAAATAACTGTTTGAGAAATTATTCATTGATTCTTTAAGTGGATTATTATCCACATGTGAAGTGGATTATTATCTTATCCATTGATAATAAGAGATCTATATATTTAATTCTGTGAAATATTTTTGGAAGGAACAGAGATTGACTTAGTTCTAGTTTACTGTGTGAGGTCAAGAATAGACATAAGAAAGAACATTTTAAAGGTTAAAGGCTTCACTTTCCAGGGAGCTGTCAAGACATCTAATGTTTCAATAACCTGCCGTACCAGTGAAAGGCAAAAGCCAGGTCAGATATGTTTTATTCTTTCCAAGTATACTAACAGAGCTATGAAAAAAATGTTTATGCTGCAAGTAGACAATCTTGTTTTGCCTGTATCGTGTGACTTAAATTACTGATTTTTTATTTTTTTTTTATCCAGTGACTTCTCACCCCACTCAGTTTTCAAAGAAAGCAAACCAGTTTTTGATGTTGGGTAATTACGCTGCTCAGTAGCAATGGCAAATTAAGGATGGGACATAAATGAATGTCTTATAATTTAGATAGTCAGCATTTTTTGTGATGTGAAGAAGTATAGCAATACTGATGATGAAATTCTGACCCGTGCAAATGCATATTAGCATATTGGTTCATAAGAATATTGCTTTACATAGATGGAAAAAAAAACAGGACTGAAAGTAATTTCGGTTTTATTTCTGGCAGGTGGATTAAAGATTTTGGAGGTGTTCTTATGACAACAGGATCAAGAAATTACTCTAGAAAAGTAGTATGCAGGGTACATGGTGAATCAATGCACCAGTTTTGTTAAAAATGCATACTGTGAGCCCCTTTCTTTCTCAGAGGAGTTACTCCATGTTCTGGCCCTCAGTACAGGGCCACAGGATGCTACTAACCAAAGGAAAATATGTCCAAATACAAAGAAAACAAGGCTTGTCAGATGAGGGCTTTATGAAAAAAGCAAATAATAAATAATTAGTCACATCACTTATTAAAATCTGAACTGTACTGTAGAGGATAATCTTTCCTTCACATAAGTGTGTGCTAGGTGCTATAATAAATGTTCCCACAAATGTGAGAGAAAAGGTATATGACCCCTGTGCTAGCAGTTTAGGGATGACTTGGTGATAATGAATTAGGAAGAAGTTAATTTACAGTGAATAGGACTTCTTGTGTGACCATGCACCCGGGGTCAGGTTCTTTGCTTGTAGACAGAGAGGCAAATACTAAGACTACCACTGATTTGAAATTCTCAGACCTCAGGGGGATGCTGCTGTCTGCGCTGTTCATAGATCTTGACCTCCCAGTTCTGGTACCCTTGGAGGAAGTGGAACTAGCACTGGTTTCAGTGGAAAATGCTCTCTTGCAAACCAGGTAAGAGCTAGCGCTCAGCTGCTCAGAAGGTGACTCTGGGGCTTGCTCCTCTGACGTGATAAGTAAAACACGTTTCTATGTGAAGCACTTTGCAGGCTCAGCCTCCACGTGCTCGGTCTTTTGTTGTATCAAACTGTCAGTGAAGAGCCATACACCAGAGAATCTCTTCTCGCTCCAGGGTCTTATTTGTCCAAAAAGCAATCTGAAATGCAAGTAAATTCCATGTAACCGCATGAGTGAAACTGTTGGAATATTGTCAGCAGAGAGACAGACGTGAGCAAGCAATTTGGACTATGCTAAACACACTTGCATGGGATTTGTTCAGCTGCTAAACAATAAAAAAGTGACTGGATGAGATGTCTCATTTATTTTAATAAATCTGTACATTTCTTGTGCTAACTAAAATAAAGGGAGAAGGCTTTTCAAAACCTGACAATGTTTACCTATTACTGCTTTATGTATGAGCTCCTATTACACTCAGGTGGTCAGAAAGGCATCCAGGGTGCAGCAGAATAATAATAGTATTCTTCAAAGATCTTTCTATTGTCTTATGGATGAGGAAATGTATATTACTTTGCATTTAAAGATCATGTGGTTGGATTTCCTGTGGAGTAGCCATAACTAGCTGAAATACAAGCACCTCAGACATGCTCACTTTTGTGACACTGCAAAATGAAGTTTAAAATTTGCAAATTGGTTCTCTAAACTCATGTTCTGTTTAAGACACAGTAAATATTAGGATTCTTTCTGAGCTATATCTCTTTTACATTTCTTGGAATCAGCCAGAGGTACTAAATACTTGACAATTTTGAAAATGAAATTGCTCAGATAGGTGCTGAAGTAAGTCCAAGGGAACTCTGTTTCAGGGGGTGATTTGAAAATTTTGACCTGAGATCTGCCTTGGAATGAACCAAGAAAATGTAGTTACTCTATGTAATACTTTTGTGTATCCTACCCATTCAGCACCAGATTTCGATTTGTCCAAATTCTGTGTTTGTGACAGCTTCACAGTCAACGAGTTCTCTTCACAAAGGCTGTCAACCAAGTGTCTGAATTAGAGCCTGCAATCTGAGTCTGTTTAGATCTAATCATTTCTGTACAGTAGGTAAGGAAAAGAGCAGCACTCAGTAAGCAGCCTTCTTTCCCTCAGCATTCCTGGCTAGTATTGTTCAGGGACTCTCCAAGAAGGGTATTTGTGAATTTTAGAGCAGAAATCTGTTTTCACTGTATGAGCTAGGAAAAATCTCGATACCATCAAGCTGCCTCCTCTCTCTCACCAGCCAGCACCAGCTTCCATTCTTGCATGGGTGCTGACACTTGGCATAGTTACTGTTTTTTCATACAACAGTTGCATTCCCATAAGCGCTTACCTATTCCAGTAAGTGATGATGGCTGAGCAAATTGTAACCTGGGGACTCTCCTTCCTGTACCATAGTTAACTTTCCCATGCACCACACGACTTCAGTGACTGCCTGTGACTGTATAACTGCACAATGCCCCACATGGTGAAAACCTGACACTTGACAGTGATTGCACCAGCATAATCCAGGTTCTACCCATAATACCATGAAACAGAACACTCTCTCGGTGTAAGTAGGTTTTACTACAGCGTAGATGTATGTTGAGATGTATACAGATGAAAGAAGCTGTGCCAGAAGCAAAAATGTACATATGTGGCAATACTTTACAGAACTTCCAGAAGAATAATGGCACTGTTTTGAATTGTTGTTATGCCTTCAAAATAATTTACAAAACCAGACCTAACTAGGGTAAGTAAATAAAAATGAAAAGCTGAAAAGCAAGGCAAAGAAAGGTAAAGGAAACTGTCCAAGGAGACTGCACTTAAACCATGGGAATTTCTGACTCCCAGGCACATATTCAGCTCAGTTCATCAGACCCTGCTGCCTGATTATTATTTAGAGTGAAATGTATGTTGGCTTGTTCACTTTATTTATTAACTTTAATCAACTCATAGCTCCTTCCACTCTAGGGCATTGCTGGTGGACGGAAGATCTATAATTTGGAGAAATCCTAAGCCTGGAAATGGGTGAATTGCTACAGCTCTTGTGTGGGTGTCATTTCATAGCAATAGATCCTCTGATTTAGACCAGTGGACATTCCGGGCTAACAGAAACAGAGCTTGTTTAGCAGGCAGTAATATATAATCGGGAAGCTATATGTTGCTGCATCATTATTAGGATAAAAACTAGGGCTAGGAGATGTTTGCTCTGTCTCAACAGCAGGCTATCAATATTTTCAGCAGCATTATTAGTATTTATTGAAATTCTTTTGTAAAGCACTGCTAGTTTGCACAGAGGTAATTTACATCAGATAATTAGGATGCCTAAAACCATATACAGAAGAATAGATGCTAGTAGTGCTAAGTATTTGATTGTATTACATTGCAGTGCTATTCTAGGGGGATTAGAGCATTTTCTGTCACTCTTGATTGCATGGCAACAAAACGAGAAGTTTTTTTCCACACATTTCTGTGTCTGACTGGTTATGAATTCTAGACTGTGCCTTAGAATTAGTCTGATCCTGCACAGTCTAGGTGATACTATACAGCAAAATAAGATGCCAGTGACATACTACAAAACACTGAATCTCATGTTTTGCATAAACCATGCTGTTGTGCATACAAACGTTTTGTAAAGCACCTATGTATAAACTACTGACCTTGTTTTTACCAGTGTGCAGTTTTGAAAGACAGTGTTGCCAAATGCAGCCATATTTAGCCATGTTTATTGATAGCATCTTATCACAAGACAATCTTTTCCCTTTACTGTAAGGGAATAATATGACATTGTGGCATCAAGATTCTGGGCTTGAACTTGAATTTTTCCATTTTGTGAACTCTGAAAAGATCTGGATATTACCAAATCTTTTTTTCTGTCCACAAAGACAAGTTTTAATTTCTGTTCCATATGTTGTGAAACTTGCTGTTTGTTCAGTAGGAGGATGTAGCTCCGTATGTTCTATGTAAATTCAGCATACGCTTAGGTTTAGATTGGATCTTGATCCACACAGCAGCCCGGGTTGGTATTAATCAGCCCTAAATTCATGCTGTGTAGAGCCCTAATCAATATTGTGAGCCTGATATAAACTCCACAGAATTCATTGGGAGCTTTTTGACTCACATCAGTGGTCTTGGTAAGAATCCACTCTGCTTAACTGAGCTTTCCAGCTAAGACATAGGTCTGACTATGCCGTAGGTCTGTATCATCTCAGAAGGGACAATCAGTAATGCTACACTTTGAGGAATTTGTTTGCTGCTTCCTCAGTGTATGTCAAGAAATGGCATCTAGGTTAACAGTTTATCTGCTGCATATCTGTAGTCATTTGCTGACTACTGAGATGCTGAGGGGAGACAAGATGAGACAGCACTGTCACCCCTAGAGAGACTAGGGAGTGCATTTCTTCCACATTTGAGCTCTAAAAGGTTGCGAAAGCCTCTATGCCACCTCCTACTGCTTCTTCCTTACACAGGGGCCAGGCAAAATGTGTTGTGCTTGACAGAAACATTTTACTAGGTCAGGCATGAGGATGATGCTTTCCAGGACTAAGGTTTTGTGAAGAGCAGAGGCACAGAGATCCAGGAGCATTACTAAATGGGCCAATCAATACCGAGTCCATTTTTCATCATTCATTCACAGGAAGAAAAGGGATGTCTAACTTAATCATTCCTTATAGAAAATAAAAAGGCACCTTGTCAGCCCATGAGAAAAATAATTCACTGATGCCAAGATAATGTTTCTAAACAACTGTCTGTATCAAAGGTGAAATTTAATTGATTATGTGTTAAATATTCTCTCTATCCCTGTCTCTGACATAACACTCATACACACAGAGTGAAAATACCCAGACAGGCCGAACAATTTCCTTCTTGTTGCCATAGAAATTTCAGGCAATTATCTAGTACCATGGCTGGATTGCTTCTAGAGACACAGGGTTTGATTCTTTTACACTTGATGTGAATTAGCAACAGCTCTGCTGAACTCAAGGAATTGTGGAACTGGTGTAAATGAGAGGAGAGTCAGTGTTACAATGTCAGTGATTCTTTTCTTCTTTTGTAATTTTTTAATTAAATTCAATCATTTCTTTCACTTTTCATACAATCCACAGCACATTTTTTGTGGCCAAGTTCAAAAGCCTGAGTGGACTGTTACAGTTTTTTAGGATTTTTGTTAATTGCTGCTAAAGTCTTTGGTGCAGGACTTGAATATTGCTCAAATTCATAGTACAGATATATCCTTAAGAGCAGGATTTATGTCTGAATGTGGAAAAAAAAAGAGGAGAAACTAGAAGCATTTGAGCAGTGCAGCTTGTTTGGAGTCACAGGCAGATCGAAGGCAGGGTAGCAGCAGATCTCCTGTCTCTCCTGCTCCCATCTTACTAGACAATGCCTGTGAGTATAAGGGTCATGCAGCAGGTAAAAAGAAGGCAGTGCTCCATTAGCTGGGTTGCTTATACCAGTATGCATTTGTCAGATCTGTAGGCTAAGATCCAAATGGGCATCCCAATAAACAGGATATGACTATGACATCCAGCTGTGGTCTGTTGCTGTTGTGTTGAATTAATCAAGAATTTGGCACTCTGTGCTCTTGGTGGGAAGGGAGAGCCAAGGGAGTGAATACAAATGAGACTGAGCTTTTTTTACGCTGGGCATGTATATTTGTAACTGCATTTGACCCTTGCTCAGTGCACCTGCAGCTCTACAAGTCTCTGCCCACCTCCTACAAAAAACCACTTCCAGTGCCTGCTCGGGAGGCGAACTCAGCGGGCAGCTGAGAGGGAGATGTCCTGATGGAGATGTTCAGGACCTGAGACTTCCTCTAGGTCCAGTCTTACTATCAGGAAGTTGAGTTGGCTTTGACACAACCCTGGCACAGCAAGAGTGTGACCTGGTGGTGTACAGAGCTTCCAGCCTGGGCTTGGACAAGTGCACAATCAACATTACATATCTGCCAGGGTCCTTTGCCTTCACCCTTGCTTGGAAAAGCTAATTCCAGTGTATATACCGGAGTGCCTGAGAGCAGCTGTGTTGGATATCTGCAAATTCCAAGGCTGGCCTTGCTTTTTTTCCATGCAATTATGTGCACATAATTTTAAATATGTTCATTCGGGCTCATTCCTGGACTGTAGCCTGGGGAGTGTGGAGCCCATGATAATCCCTGGTACACAGTGTTGATTGTGAACTGGAAGCGTTCACCTCAGAGCATGATGAGGTGCGTGGCACACAGCAAGATATAATTTGTCATTTCTCTTAGCAGCATTAGTTTCCCATCTGTAAGCTGATTAGGCTCTCCAGTGCAAAGACTGATGGGATGGCAGTAGTAGGGATATGAGCCACCACTACATGAACCTTAAATGGATCATGAACAGGTTGAAGTCTCTCTCCATGGCCTACAAAAGCCTGGGTCTACAGACACAAGTTTTCCAGAAAAAAGTCCCTTGCCAGATAGTCCTTCTCTGGGGAGACTTTCCTTCCTTTTCAGATATTTATAGTCATGAGGAGAAAGATATCCCATGTTTTATTTTTCCTTCTGTTTTGTGCCGTAGTATACAAATTTCTAACCTCACGGTAGTGTTAGGCACCTTCCTTGGGCACTATTTTTATTACTTGCCTCTGTCTAGAACAGCGATTCTGTAACGTTTACACTCTGCTCTTGTGTGGTAATATTTACACAGAATTAATAGATGAATGCCTGTCAATAGTACTGCTGGTAGATATTAACACAGTTCAAAGGCATTAAGATGCTGTCATGCCTGAATGTGCTGTATGTTCTATAGCAACTTTATTGGGAGCACTGTGGACTTTCACATTTGGACCATCTGTAAATACAGAAGCTCCATGACTCATGTATTTTTTTCCCTATTTGAACTCAAAGAAAAATTAATCTGGCCCATCTGCAGCTGGACTTGTTTAGAAAATTTGATTGCCTTCCAGACACCAGCCATCCATGCTCCAGGGATGACAGTCTTTCCACATGCTAATTAACTGAGGACAGAAGAAATCATCACAAAACATTCCCATCTTTGTGCCTGCAGCTGTAAATTCAGAATTAAAGCAATTTGGGGAGAAATAATGTTGTGAAGTGTGACAGAAGATTTGCAACTGCCAGTGCTTTTAAAGGAGCTATGCTTATAACCATGCACTGAATGTGATACTGAAATATAATAGTCACTTGTTTAGTGACTTCTTTGTCCTGCCAAAAAAGCCCAGCAGAATTTGGGCTCTAGAAAGCATCTACGTAATTCAGATTAGAAGCTTGACCAGGGAATTACAGAGATGGGGACTAGAAGTAACTCAGGTATGGGCCTTTGATGTCTAGTCTATTCTCTGTTAAACTAAGCCACTGAGAGTCATTAGGACTCTTTTCAAAAATAAGATGTGCCAGGAGAAATGGCAGAGGCATGAGGCTCATCTGCTAAATAAGGAAATCTAAATGAGCAATATCTAGAACTCCATAGAGTTATGTTATACCAGCTGCTTGAAAGAGACAAATGTTAGTTATTCAAGAGGAATCACACACAGTAAAGTCTTACACACTGAGAATATTATGACATTGATAACTGCTGCATGCAAATGGGGAAGGTGAAGGATGTCCATAAGGAATTCCTCAGTCATGACCGCACTTTCGTCAGCTTTTATCTTTTACCAAAAATCTTATGATATGTGCTATTTTCCACTAATCTTTGGTGCTATGATATAAGAATCTCAGATTGCATAGGAAATAAAGAAAATAGGGGTGGGGTGGGGAAAGCCTAAAAACATGATGAAAAACATTCCCCATCCAAAAGATGAATGAAAAGAACCTAGCATTTTATCTTTACCTCCAGATTTGTCCTTCAGGAAAAGTGAAAATAACTCCTTAGCTGCAGGACTTAGCTCATCACAGTGGCTCTGAGCTGACTGTGTACTCCCATTTACACCCACCCTGATTTCCCAACAGAAATCTTTGTGGGGATGAGTGCATTCAGGGCTGTTTGAAATCCCATTAGTCAGTCAGAGTCTTTCAGTTGCCTGTAGTGGTCTTTGGATCAGCACAGTAATCATTAATAACAAGTTAGAAATGGCTACTCCAGTGTCTGACTACCCCAAAAGACTACTTATAACATTTTTCTGCTGCAGCAAGCCTAACCAGTGACTGTTCTACTTTTATCTGTACCACTGAGCATAATCGGTCTGCATGAGGAGTGTGAAAAAAGCAGTAAGGAAAATGTCTTCTGCATTTCTGTCTTCCAAGTATCTCCTTTATTTAGGTATGCCTGCATCACTGTCAGTCGAATGCTAGATGCCTTGGTAATGAATTAGAATTCAGCTTCCCCTGAGTATTCTGCACTGAACAGTTTAAAAAAATAATCCTTTTAAAAGAATGACAGATTGAGAGCAAAAGCAGTCCCAGAAGTTTTGTATCCACTTTACGTGTGACTCAAATCCAGGGTGTCCAGCTGGTTCAGACAGAGCTTGCAATGATTTTCATCCTTGTAGTTCCTGGCTCCTTGGGAACGTGTTATTAAACAACCTCCTGTTGCATGGGTACATTGGTAAATGTGTGTGCTATCCCATGCCTGCGAAAACAGCAAGGGTAGAAAATATCAGATGGAATCAGGAATGTTAGTGTTTACTAATACAGTGAGCCAGAGCACTCTACAAATACATAGCAGCGGGGTCAGCAATGTACAAAAGGTGGCAGAAAGCAGACAAATTTTTAATAACAATCAGCAAGACCAGTGACATGCTGGGGACTAAATCCACAAAATCTGTAGACAGGTATCTGTGAAAGGTGATATTGATTGTCTTTTTTTGAGTGAAAGACTTTGGTGGCTGTTGGGAGTTTGGGATCCCCAGCCTTATGCTGATACAAGACATTACAAACCAGCTGAACAGTAGCATCTTGCTTACTTCTGCCTCATGCTGGGTTTCTACTGGGAAATCTGGTAAACACAATCTAGCCAACCTCCTATGAAAGGCAGCAGCAAAACCCCCAAAGGTTAATCTCTGACCTTTTACATCTCTGACCATTTACATCTGTTTTTATTTCTAGTGCTGTGAAATTTTATCATGCAGTTCAAAAACAGCTCCTCTGCAGCTGTCTTAGAACCTGGGATACTACCACAATCCCTTGAGACAGATTTTACTAGTAAAGGCTTGTACATGGGAGGGAAGTCTGAACCCAGTGAACATAAACAGGGAAAGAACGAGAGTATCAGGGCCTGGCTCTACAGGCTCCTGCCTTCTGAAACAAGGGAGTTCAGGGGCCAGGCTGGAGCAGGCTGGACTTGCACCAATGCATGTGCCCAGCTTCCTCCCCATGGAAACTAGGCATGAAAGAGGGACAGGGTCTCATCTTAGATGGGAGTCTGGGGATCAGCCTGGCCGACATCTAGAGCTGGGATCTGGCCAGAAACTTGGCTCCACATTGTAGATAACATCACTTATAGCAGCAACTTATTATGTGGATTGTAAAAGTGCACATATAGGGCAGTTATTATTTTAGCTGACACTGAAAGTGCACAGCTTCGTTTGCTCCATGTCAGTTTATGTGCTGATGTTGCGAGAGACATTTAGTGGATTATGGCAACTTCCTATGTGACTTTTTGATTAACTACATGTTCCTCATTCAAATTCCTACAGGGAGAGGGGCCTTGACAGAGTGTCAGCCTTAAATCTGTCTACTTGTGATGATAGAAGTTTCATACTTTTGTATTGGTATTCCTTCCTAATAGAAAGACACTAACCTTTATTTGACTACAGCTCAGTTGCAGCTTGATTCCTCAAGGAATAGCTTAAACTATTTGAAAAGCAAGTGTAGGCTATATAAAATGTGTGGAGAGGGTGAGAGATGTATAAGCATGTGGGGCACATGTTTCATTAGCAAGATGAATTTTCGTGGTGCAGCACACAGAGGAGGATATGGGCATAAGGTGCCAAGCATTGTGTCCCACACAGACTGTGCTAGAATTGGTGATGAGAACTTTGTTTCTCCTATAAAGTGGTATGTTTCCAGTTGTGTTTTTCAGCAACAGAGTGTTCCCACAGAAAGCAACTCTTTTCATTGAAAAATACCTACCCAAATCTTTGTGACTAGCTCTAAGTTCAATAAATGGTGCTTTCCATAGTTACTGGTGGAATATTTCTCAGATGAGTGGCCATAACTCACAGATACTGTGGATTTACGTAGTATGAGACTTAGTAAGAGAGATTTGCAAAGACATAAAGAGGAAACAAGTATCCAGTTTCTGTCATCAGATGAAAGTATTATTTTAACCTTTGTGCTATTGTACATCGATGTTTCATCTGTGTTCCTATGGCTTACCCTCGGTGTGATAGTACCAGTCAATCAAGCATTAAATTAATTAATTACATGTCTTTTACCTTGCTCTATTTGAGCATATATGAGGCTCTATTTGGCATTCATGTGATACTCAGGAAGGTTTTTAAGTAGGCTATGCTACCTCGGTATTTGAGCTGTGACAGTCTGAACCTGTTTGATCAAGAGAAGGAACAAAATATGCCTGAGGTGACCACTGCTTGGAGCGACTCCACCCTGATATGTTTGTGTTTTGAACTTGGTGGTTCATAATGCACTGAGCAGACATTGAGCACTTTCAGAATTATTCATGCAATAGACACTTTACACCTCTGCCCCAAGCAATGGTCAGTTTAAACTGTGCCAGCCACATTAGGTAGCCAAGAGGACATTAATGGGGCTGAAGTGAAGTTGTGCACCGAAACAAAGAAATAAAATGAAACAATGTGAAAATATTGTTGAAAGAGTCATTTTGACTTAGTACATACAAAGTGAACCTTGATTTAAAGCCTCAGTTGCAGCTGAGTAGACCCTGCAGACTGTGTGGAGTGCATGGTCCCCAGGACAGCAAATTCCTTCAGCAACTTGTGAAATTTACCCACTTTCTGCTTTCGGAAACTGGCCTTGGGTAAATACCCTCATTTCTCATTGCTGTGAGCTAGTTCGGCCACCAGGTCTAGCATTGGTGTCTGCTCTGGGATGCCCAGAGTGTTTTCTTAAAAGTGTAAGCAGGCAAATAGACTACTTGATCTGGAGATCTGTACTGTGACTCTTATTTTCCCCATATCTTTTTGAGAGCAGAGGAGGAAGTTTAGTATAAGACAGGGTAAGGGTTATATTTCTGTGTATGTACAATTGAAGTGGGTTTAGTATGCTATTAATAAGTGGCAGAGTATTTTGTCTAGCGTTAAGAAAGCAACCAAAGGAAAAAAAAAAACCCTAACCACATTAACATGCAATGTGTGTAGGTGAGCAAGAGATCTGATTACCTTTCTCCTCTATTTATGGATGAAAATGTGGATATAATGGAAATAAAATGACTTTCTAATGACTTTGGTAATGCAGTGTCTCTTAGAAGGGTATTTAGACAGGAGTATGACATTGTTGAGAAACAACTGAAATTGTGGCTTTTGGCACTTACTACTTCATTTTAGCCACTGGCTTCTGTTTACTGTGTTACAATTACCAGAGTAATAACTGCAGCCTCAGTTTAGCACACAGTGAGTGCCGGGATTAAGATACAGGAGTCCATGGCAAAACTCCCTCTGACTTCAGCAGGGCTCTAATTTCTCCTACAGTACACAGTTCCTGGAATCACTGAGTGGCCTGTAAAATGTTTTTAAGCTTTACAATGCAAAACAAGACACAATAAAGACTAGACTGAGGACTGACTCTTAAAATATGTGTGTACACTGGGCATGTGAATGAATGAGTAGGTAGCAATACAAATTGTTGTGGAAAAACTGCCTATAAGGGCAGATTGCTAATTGTGTTATGCTGGTTTTCTACCTGCACATGAGATATTTAAATTGTAAGAACAGGTCTGGCATCTGTTAGCTTTCTTTTAAACCTTTCAGGCACACACGTGCATTTTTTTACACTTACTGAACCTACCAATCTGCTTTCAACTTAGCAATATCTTTGCCAAATCTTTTTTGTCACTCCAAAGAATGTCTGTGAGTGCCCTGAGCAAGTGAGATGTGTATTAGATTTGACTGAGGAACTTGTCAAGGGTCTAGAGAGAAACAGTAGCTGTGGAAGGTAGTATTGTTCTCTGCCACAGCTGAAATTAAGGAAAGCCTTACACAAGATGATGAAAGTTTTCATTTTAAGCACAGGTTTATGTTACAGATTCCTAACACCTCTGGGGATTTCTGCCGAGAGATTGTTGATGGGAAGACCCTTTATAAAAGATAAGTTGTTTAGATTCACTCGTGTACTAGCACAAAACTTTCTTTTAGCATGCCAACACTTTCACTGAATGAAACCACTTTTTAGAAGAAGTTCATTAGCTCTCACTGGATTGTTTTCACTGGATGGTTGTCTTTCTCCCATGTTGCTGTCTGCAGGCTGGCCTGCCTATTCCTTCAGTAGTGGAAAAATATTTTCATATGCAGTATGGAGTGCATACACAGACCATTATTTTTGCCAGTGTGCTACTTACGCTGTGGACGTTTTCCAGTAAATGAGGCAGGAGGCTGTCAGCAAAGGTCAAAGGCTGAGCAGAAAAACAGGCTGAATGTCAGGGAGAGAAGGGTCAGGCTTTTGGTCATGTCTATGGCCCTGAACTCTTGTGGAAAGGATGGGACAAGAAGCCATTTACACAGTGGGTACTATGTATGTAGGCAACAGGAACAGCAGCTGTTGGGTAGTATGAAAATGGCCCCTGATATATCTGGAAGACCTTTCATGCAGAAATATGTGCTAGCCTATTCTTATTCTCTGGTATTAGCCTATTCTTATATAATTATCAATACTAACATTATCCTAATCCCTATAAAATCCTAATATTAGCCTTATTTTATGCTCTAGCATCAGAGGCAAAAGGAGAAAGGGTCTCATGTTGCTGTTGCAGATGTTTTGCATTGTTAAAGATACATATTAAAACACTGCTCTCTTACAGCTGTGTGTCTGGTTCTGACAGACACCTCTGCAATATCCATGGAATAAACATGCAGGGCAGCATCTACTTGGTTTGGAAAAAAAAGCAGAGTTAAGGCAGACCACATCTTTTGCAGACGTCAGTGAGTGATTTAGCCATAGTACAAGCTTCTCCATTGTTCTCTTTGCTTCTCCAAAAGTTCTCTGTGGTTTCAGCTCTGAGGTCTCTCATTCAGCTATAGTGTTTTGTCTGTAAAGTCTTCTATTAGTATGGATTTCTAGCACTATAGTGAGCACCCTGGAGAGTGAAATTAAATGTAGATGATGACAGAGTGCTGAAACTCAGCAGAATTACAGTTTCAATTACCCATCTACAAACATGGATCAGAGACATATTCCTAAACTCTTGGTTCCATCTGGGTCTCAAATGACTTCAAACTCACATACAATTTCCTTGTTCAGTTGAAACCTGTCTTATTTCTGCTCATGGTCCATTTATTTTCCTGGGACAGCCATTAAAGACATTTAGTCTGGGAGGCACTAAGAATTGCTTTAGAAACATGAGCTAATATCACTGTTGGGAAATGATCTTCTGCCATCTCACACTCTGCGTCTCCAAATGACGTCTGGTGCAAGTCCAGAGGCTGAAATTAGAAGGTACACTGCAGCTGCTTAAATAACCCAAATTCATTTTGGATGGTTTCTCCAGCATTATAAAACTGTCTCTCACTATGTGTATGATGAGCCAGCCGCTTCTGTGATCTCCAGGCACTGCTAGATCATAATCCTATAATAATAGATATGAAATATAATAAGAATTGTTATTATAAATGTTGACAATAGCATGAGTGAATACATCAACTCTGGCAAGTATATCCAGATCTGAGATAACTTGTTCTGTTCTGTATGGTATTTAAGATACCATGTGGCTAGATTTAAATGGATGGGTATTACAGAGTTTGGTCCATGCCAGAAAAAGAAACAAGTGGTAAACCAAAGTATAGGCTCAAATACTCTTGTGGTAAGGCTAGTATAAATACTGAATCAGGAAGATAAGCATATCAAAACATCAAGTTTTAATGACATAAAAATCGTTCTTTAGAGCAAAGATTTTGGAGCAATTCTCCAGCTTACCTCTCCCAGTGAAAAGCATGAGCCTGCCAATTATATATGAAATATCCCACCAGGTTGTGCAAATTCTTTTAGTGTGACCAGGCTGAAAGTCAAAGACAGTGTCAGATGTTGGCTGTAGCCTTTCAACAAGTGCTGCATTATAAGTAACCACATAGCTTAAGCTATTAGACCTTAAAGTAAAGTGAAGATGTCCTGGGTTCATGCTATTATTTCATGTTGCTAAGAATTTTGGGGAATATGTGGTACAGTTGAATGGAGTTTCAACTCTTTCTGGTATGCTTCTCATTACAGAAATGGGGATTAATAGAGAAAGAATGTATCAAGATAGTTAGAAATTGCTGAAAGGGTTATGAATGGTGGGCCAGAGCTTCAGCAGGCATAAATTGGCACAGCTCAGTTCAACTCAGTGGACTATGCCTATTTTAAATCTGCTGAGATTCCAGCTCATTACATAGAAACCTGCATCCATTTATAGATCATAGCAAGAAAAGGTTAAAATTTAAGATCACAGAAGTAAAGCATTAGTAGATAATACTACCCTTTTCCCTTTTTTTTCAAGTATCAAAGTCAAAATGACCTTTAAAGATGACACAGTGTTCAGGACACTAGAAATTTATATGTTGTTGCAGAATAAATCCAATATATTATTAGGAAGATACATAGCCATATTTCTTTTTATTACAATTTTATATTTAACTACACTTTTACTAGAAACATCATAAAAAGTTAATGTCTGAGAATTAAAAAAAAAACCAACAACTAAAGAGCAGCAAGAAAAATCTATCCAGCTACAAGGTTTTAGGAATATATTCAAAACCATGTTCTTGCCCTGTTTTAGACACAGTCCTGATATTTCATTGCTAGCTTTTCTCTCCAGACATCTCAGATCAAACTAAAATTTTAATTCTAAAAGGAAGCTCTCAAAAAAATTTGGGCCTTCTCCTTTCTGCAAATAAGGGAGCTGCGCTGAAGATTTGATGGTGCTCAACAGCGAAGGTATAGCCATTGCAGAGCTATTTTGCGATATCAACGCATCCCTTGCCTTTCAACTTGGCTGAGTGAGAAATGATCTGGCTTTTGCCAGAAGGTCTTCATGGCACAAGTGTTGTCCCATGATTATTTCTGCTGGAGTAGCTGAGGGAGGCAGCAGCAGGAGATGTGAGCAATGGCAGCCAAACATTTCCACCGCCTGTTTCCATTGCTGCATCCTCTGAATGTGGCGCCAGGGCACTCCAGTTTTATGGCTTGTTTTATTTGTACAAACAACAACTGCGCACAAAGTGGGTGCACCATGCGTGCTGTTGAGGGGATCAGAAAGGAGTCAAGTTCTGAAGAAAAAAAGAAGAGAGAGTTTTGTTGAGCTGTAAGCTCTTTTGTGAGTTTATGCACCTCTCTGGCTTTTGAGAAGTAAAGCTGACAGGCTGATACGGTCCTGATGTTTTGATGTATTTTCTGATAGCGTTCAATAACAAAAAGGCCTAGACACACACGGGTGGATTAATTTCTCCCTTGAACTGGAATAGATCAGGAGCAGTGGCATTACATCAAAGCCACGCTGGTGTAAGCTGCATTGAAATGAGGTTCATTTAGCAGTGCAATGCTATGAAAGATGTTAGTTTGCATAACCCTCCTCAGAAATGAATCTGTTCCCTTCTTTTCTAATGCCACAGAAGCCGTTTGTGATACTTGGCTAAAGACTTCCTATTTTCAGACTCAGTTGGCTGCTGCTTATGATTTTAACCCTTTAGGCTGAAATTCTCCATGCTGGCTCTCTGTCTTGGGCTTAACGTTTTTCTGAGGCAAGCTGCACGTGAAGGCGAGTCAATAATTTCTCAGAATGCAACTTGGAGAAAACATACTGCTTTGCCCCTGTTAGAAAATGAAACGGCTTTCCCCTTTTCCCTAGCTCTTTGATTTAAAAAAATCGAAATCCCCGGAGGCACAAAAAAGCCTGAACAGTCCTGAGCAGCCCCACCTGGGGCCTCCCTGGGCATGGCCTAGAGGCTCCATTTTAGCTCAGCTGGGGCCATGGCTTCCCTGCTGTGGGGCTGTGCTCTGCGTGGGCCTCTGTCCCCCTTGGCTGGGGGTGCTGGCCTATGCCTGCAGCCATGTCTTCTGCTCTGGGGCTTGGCTCAACCCCTTGCTGTGTCTGTGGCTGCTGAGGGAGCCTCTTGCCAACCTGGTACTGCTCAGGTATGGTGGGGCTGTGTGCCCCTGCCTGTGGGCTCTGTGGGTCCCAACGGTGGGAGCCATGTTTCCTTACCCCCTCTGAAAGGGGGGAGGACGAGCAATGCTACTAAGAAAACATCATTAAACAGCAAAGAAGGCACAGCTTCGAAAAAAAGGCTGCAAGGTTAAGCCCTCAAGAGCTATGAGATGCTGTTCTCAGCTTCTGTGAATATTAATTGTTTGGCTAGTAATCATTTTCCACAGACCTTGTTTGTCAAATAGCTACTTTCTGAAGATTTTCTTTCAGCCAGGCCTGTGTGTGGTTGAAAGGTTTTTTTCAGGGCACCCCACCTGAACCCCACGCCTGGTGTGCAATGGTCTCTTCTTCCCAGGGGTCTGTCAAAGGTTTTCAGGGTTGGGTCTAAATGTGAATATTAATCGGGTAGTGCTTGTGAGGGCCTAGAGAGGTGAAGTAGCCCCTCCACCCTAATGCTGGAGAACAGAGGCCTGAAAGCAGAGGCTGTGTTAATTTTTTAATTATAATTTATTCTATGATGTCTTTTTAAGTGTCTACTAATGTGAGATACCAAGCCTTGAAACTCCAGACTGAGTGTTTTCTTTGTGGACTTTATAGAAATGTGTCCGGTTGTATTATTATTTCAGTCCTGGGTGATTACAGGTTCTGTAAATCTGATGCCATGCATCTTAAAACAGGTACCCAGAATACAAATACAATCGTCATACAAATACTGACCTCTTTGAGCAACATGACCAGCATTACACAGAAATTATGCGGCATGTGCAAAGTAGGTGTAAATGCTGTCCTGTTCCCTGTATCGGTGAATGCAGTTTTTATAGGTCTGCGGTTTCCTGGCAAGACACCTGTTGAGACTTAATATAGCAAACACCTCCAAGTCTTGGGTGCGTGTTTCCTTCTGAGACTCTCTTGTCCAAAGTTGTTGTCCTCCTATATATCTATTTACTTAAAGCCTTCTCAAGTTGGGGAACACCTCATCTCTTGTTTTGTATTGCATGCTGCTTATAATCCTGTCCTTATTGTTGTTGTGAAGAAAAAAGCCTCTTTAGATGAACAAAGAAATACTCAGTTCTAGTTTTCATGTTAATCTTTCACATCTAATATTTCTGAAAGCCATCCAAAAGCACAGGTCTAGTTTTTGTGTACTGTAATTTCAAATTTTCACTTTGTGGTGAATTTATCCACATGATTTGTATCCTGTGCTCTTGATTACAGTGGGAACCCTGTGTGCATGCATATATATATATATATATATATAAAAATATATAAAAATATATAAATATATAAAAATATATATATATATATATATAAAGTGGAAGGTATGTTTCATTCTTTGTAAAACATGAATTTAGCTTTTGGACCCAAATATTCACTGGTTAGAACTCAAAATTTATTTATTTATTTATTTTTTTTTAAATTTTTCCTCTTCTTCTGACTCCTGGCCTCTTTCTTAGATGAGAAGATATTTCTATGAACAGAGAACTCATTTAATCTACTATGCTCAAATATTAGGTAGTAAAAACTTGTACTATATACATACATCCTTATTGTTCTCTTTGAGCAAAGCTTGCATGTTTCTCAGTCTTTTAGCTATCTTTTTTCCTATTGTTCAGTAGTACTTTTTTTTCTTTTTGTATTCTAAGACAAATTATTATATTGGTTGGATGAACAAGCAAGAGGACCCTAATTAAATAATGACTTTTGTAGAAATTTGCACAGCAAATACATTCCTTTTAAACACTGAAACGATTTAATATTTGATCTGTAATAAACTGTGTATTTTATTCTTGAATGCTGTGTCCTATTACAGTTAGATAAAAACAGCGGTAACTTCTGTTTCTTCGCAGTATGTTTTCATAAGGGATAAAATTTATGTGTTACTGGAAAATATTACAAGTAGGAAATTTATTGAGTTGTCAGTACGATAAGCATACTGAACATAAAGTCTGAGGCTTTTGGCAATTATGTGTGAAATTAATGTAGCAGAACTCAGTGCAAGACCTTATTGAAGATTAAGGTGATAGTTATCTTAAATACAGTTGATGGCAGTCACTCTCATTTTCTCATGGATTTCTCCCACACGGTTGCTAGCACGATGCCCAGGTGCTCTGGCTAGGATGACTGGTGTGCTGCAAGGAAGATGAAGGATACTGGCTGGCTGAGCCCTCATTACACCTTTGGGGCTCCCATTCATGGTGATGACAACTGTTTTTTGCACGGGTCTCTTAGACCTTTTTGGAGTCAGCAGCTGCATCCTATTAAGAAGCTCATCATAAGAGTTTCAAGATGACAGAACTTGTGGAGAAAGCTGTACTGGAGCAGCACTTCCCCTTCTAATGCTTTACAGCTATGAGGCCTTCAGTTTAAGGATAGCTACAGCCTGGCTGCAGGTGTAACCATCTATAGCAAAGGTGGGGGAAAATGCAGATCATGTGCATGGTTAATTTGGGGCAGATGACTGGTTCAATCAAGATGTGCATATATACATATATATTCACACACATATATTTATGGTCTGGTACCTCCAGCAATACAAAGTTAGCGTATTACAGTGTGTCAAGTACCCAGATTACACCTCATTACTCCAAGATACCCAGTATAAAACTGATCCCTTATCCAGTGTCCTGACAATCTAACAAGGGTTTTGGGAAAAGAAAAACAGATAACTAAGCATGGAAAACTGTAGTATGTGGGGGGGTGGGTGGTGTGTGTGAACTAGTTCTTAGATCTCCTGCCAAATCCCCACTTCTAGTGCCTTCAGGCACTATGCATGTATTCTGTGTTGCTCCAGAGTAAATCAAAAGAACAAGCAAGTAGGGCAGCTGCCCCAACACATTTGCAAGCCAACCTTTGTTTCAGGCTGGTCTCTTTAAAAGCTAATGTTTGCAAAGTGCTGTAATCCACTTGGACTAGATGTGGATGCACTGTAGAACAGTAAATATTAATATTATTGATTTGAAGTAATAAAGTACTTTTTTGTGTTCCTGCTCTTTCAGGAGACATTCCTGAGGGACTGGATGACAGGGCCCTTATTAAACTGGCAGCATGCGTTTTGAGATGAGAAATTACACATCTAATTCTAGCGTTTGTGTAAAGAAAACAAAAATCTCTGAGAGGTCCTCAGAGATGGAAGAGGAAGGGGGAGGACACTGGTATTATTACAGATGGACCATTCATATTAAATTAAATAAAAAAGAATGGAAGTTATAATTTCAATTCTGTCTGACGTGAGTTTGCTTTAGAGAAAATGATGTGGCTTGACACAATGTAACCTGACATAATGTGATGTGATGTTATAAATGAGAGGTACCATGGGTTGTTGTAATGTATAATTTGACACACTACCTGTGCTATGCATGAGCTGGCAGACAGTGTACTGTGGTTCACTGAGTACCCAGATTGCTTTCAGATGGCAAGCTTACCAGATGCACGAAGGTAAGCTAGCAGTTGTTTGGTAGTTCAGTCATAGATTAAATACCTGTAGGCACACAAACACACTTTTCTTCTGAGCTTCAGGCTGATGCATAGGCACAGGTGCTGAACTAAGAGTCATAAAATACAGCTTGGCGTGTGGAAAAGATCTCTGCTACTATTATAGAGACAGAAATAGAGCAGTGTGGCTTTTGTTTTCTGCCATGAGCTTGGAGAGAGCTAGGCTGGTCTGAACACACCAGCACTGCTCAGCTAGCTGGGATATGACGGAGTGCAAAGATTAACTTTGATTCAGTAGGCCCAAGTCCCCATGCTCTGATGATTCCAGCAGTCTCCAGTTCAGTAAGAGTGTGCTGTTGAACGTTCATGAATTTTCTGGTAAATCCTGATTTTGACCGGGAAAAGGATGGGAGCAGTCAGGGGTTACACTAATATGTGGTTTTACTGCCAGCATCAGCATTGCTGAGAAGGGAAACAATTTTTTATTATTTTTAAAATGAGCACAAGAGAGAAATATCTCTATAGGTATGAGTGGCAAAAGAAAGGAGGAGAGAAAAAAAAATCTACATTCTGTGGAATCCTTTCTTGCTTCTGGCAGAAATAGAGCTCGGCTGAATCAGAGAGAAGGGATGCCCAATAGACTCTTTAGCATATGAAGAATTTTTTTTAATCTTAAAATAGGAATTATTTTGATATAAAGATTATGTAGACTTACCAACCAAGCACCAAATCAGCTAACATTAACTCCAAAAGCAGAGAATGTTGCCAATGTTGTCTGGACACAATGGTTTCAACTAATGAGCAAGGAAACACTCTGTGGTTGCAGGAAGGGGAAGAATGAACATGAAGAGAAATGTGTTACAAGATGAATCGGGCAGGAGAGCAGCACATGCAAGGTGTATGAAGGAGTTCTTCTGTAGTGTTGATCACTGACAGTGCTCCAAGCTGGGTCCAGTTCTGGGGGGGTTGATTGCTTGGCTATCTTAGATTAATATAAGATTTTGAACAGGCAGGCAGTGCCCTGTCATCTGGAATAACAATGGATTAGGATAGTCTAATTAGTAGAAAAATCTGAGACAATCCAAGTATGCTAGTATTCTCTGCATAGCATGAATGTAGCGTAGAGATACAATCTAGGTCTTTCTGGGTTTATTAGCTCCGATTCAGGGATGGCCCTAGTAATTTCACTCCATCTCTGTCTGTGCTCCCTGATGCCCTACGTTTTGGGTATAGTGCTGGAGGAAAAAAGATACTATTTCCCATCTGCTACAGCATTAGGTCAAATGGGCCTAAAGAAATATGGACTGAGGTACAAAGGCACTTGTTCTGAGGGAGGCATTTTAGGTTGTAAATGTTGCTGGATTTTAGCTGACTGAGTAAAGCCTTTCATGGACTGCCTCTGGTTCTAGCAGTGTGGATCTGAGTAGTATCCACAGGTTAATTAGCACAGGCTCTGTGGCATGAGAGGGGCTTGTGGTCCTAGGCCCATCTTTGTCCTGGGTATTGTGCTCTGTCCTGGGTATTGTAAACTCTGTAAAGTTAGAAATACCTTTTCTGGAAGGAATGTGGGGGAACCCACATACCTGTGTTGTCTGCACTTTCAGGCAAAAACCTGTTCATGGTTGGCCTCTAGACTTTCAAGTAATCCTGCTGTAAAGCATTACTGTTGTGCCTTTCTCAGCCTTCCTCTAATAGCAGGTGCAAACTTGTGTGTCAGGTGTGTGATGTCTTCTGCAGTTTTTGTCCCCTCCAATGCACCTGTGTTTATTTCCTAGATTCTAGGAAGGAGAATGACATGAACCTTTTGACCTTTGTCTTACTATGTGATCAGAACAAGGTAGGGCATTCCTAACAGCCCTACGCTGGGAGCTGAGTCCCACTTTGTAGAAACAGTTATAGAGGGATTTCCAAGCTGGCCACAGTCTTTGCCTCACTGGAACTTTCTTTAGCTCATCTAGCCCGCAAGGACCACTGATTAATTTGCAGTGCCAGTATCCATGCAGGGTTTCTATGCTGGATTACATAAGAGCTAATTATTATTGTTACACAAAGTACATAAGTGATTTTTTTGTTGCCTCTGTGCAAAGTGTTTAAGAAAAAAAATCCACAAATATCTCCCTCTGCTTGTCTTTTCAGAAATGTGTCTGGATATTCTATAAATGTAGTTTGATTCACATGCACATTTTTCTGATTCTCTTGAGAAAAATGCATTGTTTTAAAAGTTGTAATTATGAAGCTCATTATTAAATAAAACAGTAATTATTTCCATACAAATATTTTCAAAGCCAACAAAATTAAAAAATTAAAATGTTCTTTTTCTCACCATCTTGTCCAGTGCTGAGTGACTGGATTTCTGCCCATTCTGCAATGATAGGCATTCATCATGCATACCACAGCAGAGGCTTCTCTGCAGGCAGAGGTACGGCAAAGCAGAAACAATCTGTGACCAAATTTTTGATGGGTGCAAACTGTCACAGTTCTGTGGGTTTAGCGGCCAATATTTCAGTGCTCTCAGTTTCTTGGCCCTGGGTTCATGAGAGTAATTGGGTCTGATGAGATAGATAATTTCCAACATCACTCTCCCTCTCACCCCTGTGCTTTAGCTCTAGGAAGACTAGGAATGAGGTGTATTTCATTTCTGAAGCAAACAGCTGAAGATATGTTTTATAACTCAGTTACTGCTTAAGTTACACTTGGCATAGCACCTTCCATTGTTTCCGCTTTGATAGAGTCTCTTTCTTGCTCCTGACTCTGTTAACCTTTGGCAAAACCAGAGATGAGTAGGATCTAGTGCATTTGCCCAACTGGCTTCTGTGTTGTAGAACTGCTGCTGTGCAGGAGAGACCACACATACAGGCACGGTTCCTGCAGAGCTGAGCACTTTGCCAAGGACACATCAGAGGAGCTGGACAGAAATTGGCCCCAGCATGGAAAAAAAAAATCATGGCAGAGTCAGAAGGAAAGCTTTTGTTTTAAAACAGAAAGTGTAGTTGTGTGCCAGAGTGAACTCTATTAGCTCGTGTGGAGGAGGCAAAGCAGATAAAGTGCAGGTGTGCTTTAAAAAAAAAGAAAACAAACAACAAATCCACAAACAGGCAGAAACCCACTAAAAGTCAAACAACAGCAACAACAAAAAAAACCAACCCAAAGTGCTTTCTCTAAGCCTAGTGATACCTGTTGAACATTTGTGCAGACTAAGGATCATCTCTCTGTGTGCCTATTCTTTTAAGAGTTTCTAGCTGCTGCTCCTGAGTTTGAGATAAAGATACGCATCTGTGTAGTGGTGGCTCTTTTCAAACTTGTCCTTGAAATTCACTGTCTGAGTTTTAAACTTTGCAAAGCTCCCTAGCTATTGATACTCCTGGCCCAAGAAAGCTGCCTGGGAACACAGAAAGTGTGTCTGCTCAGCCAGCACCAGGACCTGCTGGCGTTTGGATAAGGCTGGGTACCTGTGGTGCTGCTCTGACCATCTGGGCTGGGACCCTGCCTCTGTTTCCATAGAAACTGCTCTTCCTTCAAAGCTAAGACAAAGGTCCTTGGGGTGTGTGGGCATCCTCACCTCCAGGTACTGCCCAGCAAAATTAGTTTGACAAAGGGTAAATGCACTCAGTGTTGGAACTGTGGGGAGACATACAAACAGTACTGGGGAAATCAGGTCAAAACCAGAAAATGGTTTTGGTGAGGAGAAAAGGCGCACATATTACAAATGAATAATTTTAACATTTCTAAAGATTAAGTCATTTCCCTGTTAGTGTGTTTTTTTGTTTTGTTTTTTTTTTTTTTTTAAAGTCCTTTTAAACTTTCTGTTTCAAAATATATTTTAGCTTTTTAAAAACCTTGACCTAGGTAAAATGTGGAGAGAAGGGATGAGCAAAACAGTCATATAAACCCCAGACAAAACAAATCTTTCACATCTATTGTAATTGTTCACCTTGACTGCAAGTGGATGTTTTCCATTTCACTAGATATATCATTTCCCCTGCCTTATTTTACACTCCTCCTACAAATCATACATATCAAAACTGAAACAGTTGGGGTTTTTTTTCTGCGCACTTTCTATTTGGCCAAATGAGTTCTTGTCAGCCGTACTCCATGATGTGCTGCTGCTCCTGTGGAGGATGTAGTGGCCTGCTACTAGCTCAGGCAGTGCTGCCTTCTGTCACTGTTACTTAGCAGGATACATGAACTATGCTGAATACTGTGACTCTACCCTCTTCCTTTGCTGCAGGAAAACTCAGAATTTTTGCATTAAATCTCTCAAGCTCTTTTACTGGCTGTTTTTCCTGTAAGGGTAAATGTGAAAGAAGGTTTAGTAGAGTCTTGAGAAATCTTGGAAGGCAGAACATACTGGTTTTACTCCTCTGACAATAAAGGGGAGGAGAATATAGATTTTCAAGCCTCTTCAATTAAAAAAAAAAAAATTACTTAGGTGAAATCTTTTGGCAAAAGTGAGGACATCCTTAAAAAATACAAAGAAAATGCACTCTTATTTTATTTTCTGCTGCTGTGGGTTGTGTGTGAACTTGACAGAAGATTATCTGATTTTTCAGGGACAGGGAGCACCTACAGTGACTGAGTTTGAGCAGATTTCCACTTGTTTGCCATGATGGCAAATCAGGACCCAGTTATTTAGAAAAAGAATTGTCTGGAATTGAAAGCTGCCTAAAAAGGCTGGCTTTGAGTTGTATACCAGGTACAGAATCAGTGCAGCACTTGCCTCAGAGAACTACCATGTGGCCAGCATGTTGAGCATTTTTTTCTTACACGTACAGTGTAAAATATTAAGAGAAGGGACAAGTCTTGACACAGAAAGTCATTATCCCATTCTGTGAAGGAGGCAGCAACTGCTTCTTACTCTCCATCAAGAAACCATGAAAGCGAAAAATGAAGAGAGTACCAAAGTGAAAATTTTTACAATGTAATTTTACTGTGTGCTTATTTGATACCAAAATGTCAACATGAGGACCTGATAACAGTAAGTTTTAGAAGCTTTAAAATAAGAGGGTTAAGGAAAGTTGAACTTTTGTCATGCTGCCCTTGACTTGGATATATTGTAGTAGGGGAGAGAAGTAATGTGTTTTGTCATCATAAAAGTAATTGTGTATAGTGTTCTTCAGAAAAGTTAAAAAATACCAGTGTAATTAAACCAGTTACCCTTTTTAAAAGTTTAGGCTGACGGTATCTATTGTAATTTGTATATTCTGACAGAAAAGCAGGAAATGCTGAAAGCTGATTCTTTGTCTTACTGTTACCTTGTTTCAGATATTACTAGTATGAACTTTTATAGTGTTCCCAGTCCTACGAGGCAAAATACCTGTCTTAAAACTTTTATATTTATATTACTTGCACTGCACCATTTTCTCGTACTCCTAGTAACTCACCAAAATGGAGAGTGGGATTCAGCTCCCATGGAAATGAACAGTCGGATTCAGTCCTGAGCACATACTGTCAGTGGTCTGACGAGAAGTCAGCTGGGGAAGAGGAATGGCAGCAGAGGTTCTGCTTCTTTTTTTAATGAACGGAGAAGCTTGGTCATATCTACAGGGGTCAACAGCCCGGTGAGGGGGTAGCATTCTGCTGTACTGTAGCAACTGTGTTTCCTTCACATGTGGATGTAAAGGGCACAGGATAGAATTCAGAAATATTCAACTTCTTTTGTTAAAAAGCTCACAGCAAGGGTCTGTTTCAGTCAAGCCAGCTATAAAGTCAGAGTGCTGTTGGAAAAAAAAAAATCCCCAAATGGTGTGAAAACATACTGAAGAAGCTCATGTTAATGGAAGAGAATTTTTTAGTGGGTTTTTTTCCTCCTAGTGGAAATGAGTATGTGTAAAAAACATTAATCCTTGCCTAATGGTGTAAAAAGATGCAAAGCTTTTCATATTAACTATTCATGAACACTGACACTGAAAAAAGAAAAAAATGCATGCTTGCTTGCTAGCGTATTGTATTTTGTATCTGCTCAAAGGGCATAACCCCATGAAAACTTGAGTAATGGCTGTTGATTGTTGCCCACTTGCTACTGTCCCTGATGCAGAGCTCCTGCAACATGAGTTCTCCTAATGCACTTCAGTGCAAAGTCCTCTGGCTTGATTTAAAACATTGCTGGATGGCATATGAGAAGCAATCACATGATTAATTACTGAGGCACAGTTGTAATGGAAGTAGCCAACTGATACATAGGCACATCAGCTGCTTCCAAAGTCCATGTATGGCTATGCCCTGTTAGTATCAGTGACATCAAACTGAACCTCAAATAAATATATATGTAGTCTTTCTACCTGAGGCTTTCTGGATCTCTTCTAAAGGTGGATATTGGTTCTTTCTCTTACAGTATTTTAAGGGAGTTATAGAGAGGTTAAGTGATTTGCACAAGGTTATTTAAGTCTAGAAGCTAGGAAGAGAATGTTATTCCACTAAATCTACTTCTTAGATAAAACTCTCTCATCTACCAAAACTGATTTTTGCATAAAACATGAACCAAGAAAGGCATTATTATTTTTGTCTCAAAGTAATGTATTCATATTTAGTGAGGGGGAAATATCAAAATCTGTCTTTTCCAGCTATTTGACTGACAGGCTTCTGCCGTGCTTTTAAGAAGTTTTGTAACATTGATGTTTGATAAACTAGTGTGTATGTGTGTGTGTATGTATATATATATATATACACACACACATGGCTTTTTCTACATGCAGATTTTCTGCACATGGAGGTACTTGAGAAATAGAACTATTGAAATACTTAAATAATGCTGAGAAGTCCCTACCACTGCCCAGGAAATATAATGTAATTGAATGTAAAATTGTTACAATAGGTATAGGTTATCATGCGATTTTTTTTTTTCTTTCTTAAAGTTATTCTTGTAGAGAGAATCAGACTTTCTGCATTGCACTGGTAGCTGTTTCCTCATGATTTTGTTGTTTTGCTTCAGGTTGGCAAGGAGAGTCCAAGCCTAGGGCCATAAGATATAACTACAAATACCAAAGCCAAATTGGTGATACTGGAGGCAGCACAAAGAATATGGAGGCAGTTTTCATCCTGAGCCTCTTAGTACCCCAATAATATTCTTCTTATAACCCCAGATGCTGGAGATGTGTAATTGTGCGAGCCTCACCTTTAAGAACAGTATCAGATTCTACCCTCAAATCTATAGAAAAACCTTCAATAGTGCAAATGCCACAGAGCTAAAGAATCAGGATTTGGATGAAAGGAATCCTATTTTTGTGTGGTTGAAGAATATGATTCTTAATGCTAATACTGGGATCAGCACTGGAAATACTTTTCTGGGATATGCTACTGATCCACCATAAGCAATAGATGTTTTGCAAGGGGTTGTGGCAGGATGAGCAACATCTCTCATGTAAGAGAACAGCAACAACATTAAAGGTCCTGGGAGAAACTACACTGCAAACAGTAGGTGAAACTTGTTGTCTAAAACATGCAAACGAAGAATCCTCCCTACAATATCATAATAGTTCACTAGTGCTAAAGCAAGCTCTCAGCAGCCGCATATATATATGTCTAAGTATTTCAAGAAAGAAGACTTGGATTGATTTCATAATTTTCTTTTGCAGAAAGAGAGGCTTTTGTACTCCTAAGAGTAATTATTTTCATCTTGGCTTTTAATGGGTGACATTCACACAAAATCCCCAAACTATAGAAAAAACTTTAGTTCAAGAAAGCATTCAGACTCTTGAAATAAAAGTGAGAGGAAGGAGAGAGCACAGTCTACCTAGAGATCAGGACCTGGCCAGGTATGAGAAAGGTGACTGGCAACTTTTTGCAGTCTGTTTCTTTCCACCATCTTGCTGCCTGAAACGATGCACATTTTTTTTTCTGCAGGGTCTTTCTAGAGCAGTGAGCCCATCTTGCCTTGGTGCCTGCTGGCTGATGATTGCTGCACCTGTGTTTCCTTAAATTAGTCACAGGTTGGCTAGCAGTGGTCTAATAGCATCCAGTTGACAAGATACAGTTTAGGGATTCATTCTCTGTCCTAGGAATAAACTGGGATTATTGAAATATTATCCCCCCCCGAGGTGATCACTTTCTTCATGGACAGCAGGAGAAAAAATGAAACAAGGAAACAAGCTAAACTAGATTAAGGGATTTCCTCTTATTCCCAGTTTTTATTTTCATTTGTTCTTGTTGTTTCCACCCCCTGCAGTGCTGTGGAACTGCAGCTATGCTTTACCTTGCAGTTAACCTTTGCAAGAGAAATACAGGAATGCAGGTCCTTTCTCCTGTGCTGAGGGAGACTGAAAATGCAAGGTTATAAAAAGGCAAGGGAAATTTAGATATTAAGAATTATTGTTTATGGAGGAGTTTGCCTTGTAGGTAATAGGCACAGAAGATGTACAGCTGAGTGGGGCATGTATAGACCCATTTTGCAGTGTGTCAGAATAGCACCTATACCACACCTCAGCCCCCCTGTGTACACCCAGGATACTGGATGACAGGAGGAAAATGCATGTAAGCTCGTACCTCTGTCTGCATTTTTTTTAAAAATGTGACAAATGTGGGGTAGGTGCTGGCCACTGTTGCCTGTATGTAGAATTTGGGTATTTTGTCAGGGTGTGAAAGCTGTTCATTTGGTTTTCTTGCTTGTCTGAGAAAGCTGAAAGCTGCCTGTCTTGCTGAGAATTGAACTCTCCATTTTTTTCCTTTTAATCCCCTGGGTTTTTTGGTTTGTGTTTAGTTTGGTTTGGTTTTTTGTTTTTTTTTTTTTTTTTTTGGTGTGTGTTTTTTTTTTTTTTGGGGGGGGCAGGGGGAAGTGCTTGTAATGCGAAGAAATTTATAAGCGCAAATAGAACAAAGGGAGGAGGTACCCTACATTGTAATAAGATATTTTCCTGGAAATTCTGGTCTTCTGCTCCCTCAAAGGATTAACTATTTTTTCTTATGATTAATATAAAATGTATAAAATGCAAGCTTGACATTTCATGTTATAGTGCAGGTAATCAAGGGAGAACTGAGCAGAGTCCTTTGTTTATCCAGAGTTGCAGTTTTGATGGAATATATCTGTTTTTCACCTAAGTCTTGCTTTAGGACTATAAATCCTATTCTGACCCTGGCCCAGATATTTTTTCTCGACTAGAATGAGATACATTTGACAAGAAACTTGCTTGTGTGTGTAGTTTTATATATAAAAAAATAGAAAGCTGGATTTTCAGTCTTTTGAAAGAGAATACCTCTTCCTGTTCCTGGAGGCTGTGAAAAAGCAGTTTGGGATGCTAAGGTCTGCATAGAATTTTCTGCATATAGCTGAGTCCAGTTCACTTGGAGGCAATATCCATGTCTCTGGGGGGGAACAAACAGTAAAGGACCCTTATTTATCCTGATGCTAAATAGTAAAACACAAGTCAGCAGAAAGTGCCTGTGGTCATCACCTGTAGAAAAAGTGGCCCCTGCAATTGCTGCCATAACATGGTCCCCAAAGCATCTCTAGGTACCTAGTTTAAAGTGAGTTCAACATGTGTACATGGTCAGCAGTCCCTGTGCACATTAGAGCAAAGCTGAGTTGTGGAACTTGTGTTCCTAGACCCTTCCTGAGCTTTGGGGGGAAACTGCCCCGTGCGTTCTTTTCAGACACCTAAATTTACATTTTGTTTTCTAAAAGACAATGGTTAGTCATTCTCTTAAAATATTAATTTCTTTACTCCTGTTCCTCCTGCTTGTAATGCCTTACAAGTCCATTTAGGCAAATTTGCATTGGCCCCTGTAAAATCGTTAGATGTATTCTGTAATAAAGCACACAAGAAATCAGTGGCCAGGTTCTTCCTGATTTAAGCAATATCCAGGGGACTCTGAGGGGTTTGCCATACTGTTCCACAGGGCAGCATTAGGCCCCAGCTATGGCTAGATTTCAGGTTTCAAGCCTTCCAAGGGTACCTAGTGAAACAGCAATGAACTAAGTATTTTAAAATGCAAGACAAGTCTGTTCTCTTAAGAGTGCTCTATTAAAGAAAATTATTCTGAATGTACATGGCAGGGTGGAGTGCCACAAATTATGGTCTGCTGAGGAAATAAATATCAAAACAATAGGAACTGAACTGACTCATAAAGCTTAGCATTTTTCATCTACCTTCCAACCTTCATTAGATGCAGCAATTAAAAATTGGCCATGAAACTGTTGAGACATAGAAAATTAAATTAGAGATTCAAAGATGTCACTTTAAGTGTCTATCAATTGTCTGTCATCTCTGAAAAAAGAAAACTGAAGGTGACCATTTGATATTTGGCTGCAGAAGAGTCTGAAGGTTTCTAGGGTGTGTGTGTGTCAGCATCCTGGGAGAAAGTATTTCAGTTTCTGTGCACTTTCCTTGTGTGTTTAACCCTTTGCCTGCTGTGTTGCCAAGCACTTCCCACACAACTGCTCAGCATTCTCTTTCTATAACCTGATCAGCACAGATGAGGGCTGAGGGGGCTTCAGGGCATGGACAAAAACCCACAGCTTTAATCAGCAGACCCATGGCTCTAGCTACTGAACTGCTGCTTATTCGTTAATGGTATTTGCTCAAAGAGAAAAGGATTTGTATAAGTCACTACCACTATTTTCCTTCACAGCTGAAATGAAATCCCTGTGTTCTCCCTCTTCTTTTGTTCCACCCAGCATCTCTGATGCTGGGCTGTGGGGTCTGAAGAGTGTTTGAACTGCAAAGTGTGTTTGTGTTCACAAGTGCTGCAGAGAAAGCCTTGCTTCTTTCTCAGGACCTTGTAACACGCTTGGGAGCAGTGAGCACGTTCCAGCACTAAGCACTGCAAAGTCCCTGAATTGCTTTGCTGGAGTCACCTGTAATTTAATTTTACTGACTGACTAACATGCCTGAGGCCTCTCTTTGAGCTCTGTGTTTACAGCTACTTTAGCTGGTTTTTTTCCCCCTAACTAAGAGGCTTGCCCTATGCTTACAAGGCTATAGATGGATTTTTATTGACCTCAAGCTGCTTTGTTGCTTCCTGTTTCCCACCAGCTCCTATTTCTAATGGTCAGGCAGTGGCCGGGTTGAATACACCCATGTTCACCTGGGTCTAAATTAATTGCCCTGATTTAAAATTCTAACAGGTGGCTTTAAGCTGTTGCCTGAAACAGGTGGAGATGCCAGGGTGCAGTGACCTGCTAGCTAAGTCTGTGGGAGCAGAGGCTCCCTGTACCCCATGCACAGGTGGAGGTTGCCTGCCCTCAGCCCTGATGCTGTAACACCCCGTCTCGCTTTATTGCTCTCATTTGGAAACCTGCCGGCTGATCGGTAGCTGAGCTGCCTTTCTAATTTTCTACAAAACTTTCTAAAGCAACCTGTTCATGCTGTGGGCCCGCAGAGATTGCTAGTAAACTGGGGTAGGGAGAAGGGAGGGGAATTAATTTCACAGTGTTTTCTCCTGAATGGTAACAACTGAATTAACTTCTGATGTAAAAATGAACAAAGTGGTATCTTCATAGCAATAAGGCTCCTGATGACAATGCCATCAAAACAAAACAATTTTCTTCACCCCCCTTCCTCAGGATTTTTTGACACACCTGGTGTGAGCTGCTCTGAGTTCAGGCTTATTTCAGCATGGGCTGGAATAATGTTTCTGGAGAGAAAACCAGAAGTAAGATGTTTGTGCTGATAAACAAAAAGCCTCATTTGTAGGCAGACTTGTTCCAAGTTACCTCCTTGTTGCTTTCTATTGTTTGACTTTTGTTTCTTGCTTCTGAGATTTCTGTTGCTATTTCAAGATTTTCTGCAATGTGGACCCCGTCTTTGATCTTGTTTTGTTTGTTCTCAATGTTTTTGCAATTCAAGCAGAAGCAAATGATATTTGGAAAACAGTAAGTTTGAACCTTTCAGTGATTGTTCATAGCTGCTAGAAATTCAGAACATACTTCTTTTTTTTTTTTTTTTTTTTTTTTTTTTTTGGAATATTGCTGATTCTTGTACAATTTCTGAGAAAGAACTAGACTTTTTTTTTTAAAAAAAAAAAGTTTTCTATCTGTGAAGAAAACTATATTATTAATTGAAAGACTCACTAAGTGAAGCAGTTTCAGCTGGCAGCGTTGTTCAATGACTGTCACTGTTCTGTTCTTAATTCTGGGAACCTAAAATTAGACAGTAAATCCAGACCTGCATCTGTCAATGGTCTGGCCTGAGTTTATTTGGGGGGATGCTATTACAACACTGAAGGGTTTTATTTCAGCTGTATTGCAGAGCATTTAATTTTTCTGAGAGTGCTGTTACTAAGTAGGTTCCTAAATATATATACATAAAAAATTATCAGTTTCAGCATCAGAAACTTACCTATTTTCTAATGTCTTGGACAGAATTATATCTCTCTGAATGTTTCTGTTAGTTATTTTCATGCTAGCTAAGAAAGCTTTGGTGGTTTTCTTAGGAAAATATTTATTGGAAAATATTCCAATATTTTCTTTTGTGTAAAAGTTGTCAACAATCCTTAATTCCCTTCTAATGTAGACTGGGAGATATAGTTTTGTTAGTGTTCAGTAACTGTGCATTACAAAAATGTCCATGTCTGATGGTATGAAGAGGCCTGGGATCTCAGCAAAGCTAAGGTTCCAGTCATATGAAATCTTAACAACATCTGGTTATATTTACATAGCTTTGTTATATATGTTGTTGTATGCTATATCTTGTTGTATATATTGTTGTTATATATAATAATCCATATTATGACCAGACTCACTTGGTAGTGGCCATGTTCCAGAGATATTTGGACTGAAACTGTCCTGTAATTAAAAAGCATATACTTTAAATTTTTCTGTCAAAGGGCTACATCCCCTTGGCACCTGATAGACTGAACTGTGTATAATGTGGAATATAAAATATAGAAAAATAACCTATAAAAATGAAAGCCTTTCAGTCATTCCCCCACCCTACCTGCCCCAATGATAAAGCTTGGGAACTTTAAAATTTGTTGGATTTTTTTTTTTGGTGCTTGTTTTATTTGTGAGGAGGGTTTTTTTGTTTGTTTGGGTTTTTTTTTTCTGGAAACTTCAGCAATAAGAACTGTTTGTGGTGGTTTGTTTATCTTGCAGTAGACTGAAGGAAAAGGGTAGAATTATGCTTTCACTCCTTTAAGAAGCTGTCAGTGTGCCATGCATGACTTGAAAGGGTAAGTAAAAGTAGCTCAGAGTGAAATGAGGTTACAAATTATTTATCACTTCCCCTTTAAGGGAAAGATCCCACTTGATCTTTGATTTGTGTGTGTGTTAAACTCTATTAAACATCAGTGTTAAAATGTGTTACAAGATGTTATTTGCCATAGATAGATGTAACTTTTTTTAGTTAAATTGTGAGACTTGCCAGTGCAGCAAACAGATATAGTTGGTGCTATCTTTATTTTTTCAAAGTGAGAAAACACAAGAAAGAGGAAGGGAGAGGGAAACAAACCCACACAGCCCTAAACCTTAAGGACAGGTGGCTAAAGTATGTCTTTCATTCTTCATTTAAGAAAGGACACTAGTAAGGGTTATGACTGAAGGTAATAAATTTTTGTGGCTCAGTTATAAGAGCTCATTCAATAACAAAGAAAAATCATCTTTCTGGAAACTGCTTCTGTGCTATCTTGCTGAGATACTGCATTTAAACATTATTTTTCTGCAGAGGAAAGCATTTTGAAGGTGGAAAGGTAGAACTTCACTTTTGCAGCAGCTAAACTAGCTTCCCAGGCCAGTTGTTTACAAATGTAAATATTTTGTGACAAGTTAGGAAAAAAAAAAAGTTGCCTGTTCTATGTTCAGTATTGATAATGCCATCACAGACCTGATGGTGTCAAAATGGATGGAAATCATGTTATCACAGAGCTGAGGTTGGTGGTGGCTGCTAGTTTTTGCCAAACTATGGTGGGGATAGTGCTCAGAAACAGGCTCAGCTGCGGCTACAACTTGTTGGCGTCACTGCTGAATTCTGTGGTGCAAGATGTGCAACTCATCACCTGTGTTACCTAAAACTATTTTACCTTTCTGTGGACAACTTTCACGTAATGTCATAACTTGGTTTAAAGAAAACTGGCAAAGATTTAATACTTAGAAGTCTCAGGCTGACATCTCCCATAACTGAAACCTGACTGCCTTGGAAAGAAAAATTGGGCAAAGTGCGTGTCTTACATGCATTTAAGGTGTCATACTGGGCAACTTGGAGGAAGATGGTGGATTGGGAGCTAGAGACTTGAGATACTTGACTTTGCAGAGTAGCCACAGCAGGTATGAGATGGAGTAGCTTTTAATCCATGATTAACTCAACTGAGGTTGCAATTTGTCCAGCTGGGGTGAACAGACCTTGCTGTCTTTGTCCCCAGTTAAATACAAGAGCAGTCTAGCCCTTTGGGGTGAACAGACCTTGCTGTCTTTGTCCCCAGTTAAATACAAGAGCAGTCTAGCCCTTTGACCATGACAGTCAAGCATGGGCACTGCGTAAAACAATCCCTTAGCCATGTTTGTATTAGCTGTGGGATAGGTAGTCTTAAACTAGTCTTTTTTGTCTGTTTTCCACAGAGACCCTCTTGCATTAAGTCAGCTACTGAGTGTACCAGTAAACAGGCCAACATACAGTGTTAATACATTGCTTCAGAGCAATCTCAAATCAACCTGTCTTTCTTGAAAGACAGATGCTATTCATACAGAGAGATGACTGGTAAAAATCAGATTTTAATTCTTTTCTCTCATAATTGGTTCCATAATGTATTTTTCCAGTCCTGCGAGAGCCTTAAGGTTATAAAAATTATGTAAACTTTCATCCCATGTGTATTTGGATTACTAAATTACTACGGTTTGTGACCTTTCTTAAGACTGATATCTGTTCATGCTGGAAAATTCAGTGAATGTCAAGGCTGTGTAAGGTTAGCTGTTGAACAAAGATGCAGTAAGATGTTGTCCTGCTGCCACAGAGCATGCATTCTCCTGCCGCGTATGGGAATGACTTTGTAATGAGCTACAGCTGGGTCCCCTCTGCTCATCCAGCACAGGGACTGAATTATCTGTTCGATAAATACTTCTTAGACTTTATCAGATCATATATAACCTCTGTTTCTATGAAAAGTTTGTTTACTGAAAGAGACTTTCTCCTTGGTTTGAAATGTTTATATTGGCAAAACCCTGAATATGGGTATGGATTTATATTTCATAGCTAGTTCCTCCTTCCTAATAGAAAGGGCACACTTGGAGAGAAAGGATTATAGTTTACCCCTGTGCTGGCATGAGTCTCTTGATTCAGACTAGTAACCTACAGGAAAACAGCACTGTAGTTTGCCAGAAATCATGAGGTATCCAAATAGGAGCTATTCACTTGGTTCTGACAGAGATGGCCTTGAAAACAAATGTTTATTCACCGGTTTTCATCTCAAAACAGTGACAATTTTAAACTGGGATAAAAAGATGTCCCCCTCCCACAGAACAGGCAATTAAAATATCACAATGTTTTGCTTATGAATCTCAGTGTGCTCCCCAGGCTCCCTGACTGCTGCTGTGTGAAGCTGACGGGGATTGACAGTTTTTCTACTGTTAATCAGTGAGGATTGCTAGTGAAACTGAAAGGATTAGATCGGTTTTGTTCAGCAGCTTCATGGGCTCATGGGGTTCCCTGGTGAGTGGGAGGCTGTCCTGGGAGTCGCAGGCTGGAGTCAGGCAGCTGGGAGCTCAGGTGGCTCCAAAACCTGCAAGTTCTTTCATGTAGCTCCTTATTGCTGAGGAGCCATGTAAATAAACTGTTACAGAACAGGCAGATTTCCAGCCTGGCCTCTGCCTATGTTCTATCAAAAGAAAGTGTTTCTGTGAAATGTTAACATTTGACAAATTGCAGTTGTATTATGGAATAAGGATCAGTTAGAAAATTTGTCGCATCTGGATTTTGATCTTGCTTGCATCTGACTTGGGAACAATCTGTTCTTTGGATGAACAGGCAAAACCTACAAGTTTATCTCTGCCTGAGAAGCAAACCATAGCAATGTGCCTTTTTACCCACTAGGCCTTATTAGTTTGAGTTTCGTGCTATATTGACCACAGACATGTAGCTCCTCGCTGTCTTGGAAAGCGGACAAATCCCTGTTCATGACTTACTGCGAGATCTTTGGCAGGCGCAGTCAGTGAGTGTATGCCATCGCTCTGGGACTTACCCTGAGATAGATACCTGTGCCTGTACAGCAGTGTGTTCATGCACACAAGCAAGTGCGGATGCTTGTGACTTGCTGGTGTATAGGAATGGGTGTAACCATAACTGTGCTGCTTCCACAGGCTGAAAACAATGTGATTTTAAATGTAAAGTTCTGTTTCAAGATTTGTTGAAAGGAGGGTATTTAAAAATAAATGTCATTGTTCATATGCCTCTTTAAAGCATTGGTAATCTACATCTGCATACCTAAATTCTATTTGAGCACTTTTTTTAATTTGTGAGTGATAGTTTCCTATTTAATCAGTTATAAATTGCGACAAATGGCCTGGAAACAAAGTGTAATCCACAGGAATTTAATTTATAGCAAATTCTCCCTAAAATAAATTGAGTCTAGAAGCAAGAAAGAATGTAAGTCCCTTCACATCTTCACCATTTATGCTATACTCTCTTTAAAAAGAAAAAAAAAAAAAGGTATGGAATTTGTGAAGATAAATAACTTAATTTTTGGTGAGAAGATGGCTGTGTTCCAGTAAAAGCTCTACATTTCTAGTAAGTCATTCATCTAACTGTTTTGTGTCAGTAGTTATGTACGTTTGCTGTTCAAGGCTTTCATAGCCCCAAGGTCCCCTGGGTATTATTTGTAGTAAAGAATTTTACCTAAGTTGTCTCAACCTAAGTTGTCCTGGGCTTCTGTTCTTTGTCTTGATACAAACTTTTCAGATGTATACTTAGAAGGGAATATAAAAACCCCCAAACAAACAAAAAACCCTCCCCCCAAACACCCCAAAACAAAACCCAAAGCAGCATATTCTTGGTATTTTTCCTCCAGATTTGCTGATTTTACAAACATTTTAGTGCTGTTCTGTTGAAGTTAATATCTGAATGTCCATCTGAGATATCTTGAATATCTTGAGGAATACTGGAAATGATCCCACAGCAGCCAATCAACAAATTGGTAACTTTGTGCTATGACCCAGAAAATGACCTAATCCATAAAAAAAAAAAAAAAAACAAACAAAAAACAACCAAAAAAACCCAACAAAAAAGCTTATGCTTTTCCAGGAAGCAGATGGACATTTTCTTTCTTAGAAAGTTGAGAGGTTTCTGTTGAAAACATGCCATCCTCCAACTGTGCTAGAGCATTTTCTGTGCAAGAGGGAAGGAGAGCAGGTAAAAGACTACATCAGGGCCTGAGATGAAGTTTTTTCTCTAAGACAGTTCAGTAATCAATTAGAATAACCAGCTGCTTGAATTTCAAGTTCTAAAATGTGGGGATGAAGCAATGGAGTCCACCTTTTCAAAAATTGAGACAGGGGTTTTTATGGGCAAACCTATGTCCTGTTTTCATTCTTGTGGCAAATGAAAAAAATCCAAATTTTGCTTTTTACTCTGGGCTTCAGTGTTCCATCATTTTCATGTACTTGAGAACTCAGCTTTCATTTGGAAAAAGAAAAAGTTTCACAGCTGTTAGGAAACAGTTCCAGAGAGAAAGATCCCCCAAACCAAACTAATTATCGCGAAATGTGATTTTTCTGCAAGACAGTTGGGTGTGAGAGTTAACCAGCTCTTGCCTTTTAGGTCTTTGGTCACAGCAACGTTCTGATAGTGTTTTGTGGAACAAACGGATAGCCTGTCCTGAAGCCACTTCAGGCAAGGTACAGTTTCTAATTATTACCTAATTATGTTGAGCATTTTTGCACTGTTAAGCAGAAATTAAATGTTAAGTAAGAATTTAAAGTATATGTTCCTTGTGTAATGTTAGTGCCATTTTAACACACAAGTTGCTTGAGAAACATCTTTTTAGAAGGCCATAAACAATGAAAATCCCAAAGTATATTGTTTGTATTAATAAACTAATAAACTACAGTATCCCTCTATGCTACATTGAAGTCTCTGTGGAGTTCTACTGTGGATATAATTTTTCATAGTAAATTCATCCCATAAAACTAAAGACTAGCTGTCAGAGAGAAATACTGTGATCTATAACCTTATTTAGGCTTATCATATCTCTGGATATTCTATCTTTTTCTAACTGAAAGTGGTGGATCATAGAATCTGAGTGTCATGCACTCTGTGGTGAATTTCTAGATGTGCAAATCACCTGCATTTTGCATCTGCAGGATTTGTTACATCTAATGCATTGTACTGCACTCACTGCACATGTGTGATTGTGTGTGTGATTATTTCTTTTCAGGAAATACTATGCAAAGATCTCTTCCTGGTCTTATCTTGTGCATGGACGGACTGTACAACTTTGTTTTTACAACTGTCAAGGTTTTTTCTCTCTCGTATAACCTGACAGAGCTACAGTGGCAATTTCATACAAGATAAATTTGGCAATATGTGAGGTACCTCTTGGAGAAAAGGGAAGGAAGGAGAGGGGGTGCAAGGAAGGGAGGGAGGAAGAAACCTGTTGCTAACCAGGCTTAGTAGGTTTTTTTTTTATCACTTAAACTAAGAAATGCAGGCAAAAGTAGTCCTTGGGAATTGGCTTTCCCTGGTCTAGGAGAAGGGATGTTGTCTAGGCGTTGGTTCTGACCCAGGTGGATCATCTAAACAAAACAAATTGTTTTTCTTCTTTGTCCCTTTTCCACTGATGGTTATCATTGTGGGCTCTAAATGTAAACTGTGCAGCTTGGGGGCTGAGTGGTTTGCATGGTGCTTAGCACAACAGGTATCAGTGCTGGTTGGAGCTAGAGGGCTCCATATTAGGTAAAAAAATTTCCAGACAAACGATCCTACCCAATTAGTGTTCTTAAGACAGATACACAGGTTAAAATATTGGTTCTAGGAGCATAGTAAAGCAGATGCAGGGGAAAAAAATCATACTACTTCAATGAAGCTTCGTGACTATCTCATTGCAATGAAGCATCATTAAATTAAAAAGAAATACATTTAGAAATTTCCAGTGGGCTCAAAATAAAATTCTGACTTCATAATTTCTAGCCAACACAGCTTGTATAAATGCAGCCCTTTGACACAAAACCGACTTGAAATGTATTGAACTTCTTGAAACTGGAGATTTCATTGTGTCAGATACCCACTGTGTATATTGTGCTGAAAAAATCCAAAACCTGGCATAGAAAGATTAAATCAACCTGGCTTTCTCCTTAGAACATTCTCCAATCAGGCTCCTATTCAGCACACAATGCTGTTGCTGACATTACTAGAGTTTGTAATGACATATTTTTCTTGCTGCAACAGAGGAAGAGTATTTTTTAAAAATTACTTGTACTATTTATGGACCTTAGTAAGGCCTTGAATGTTGTGAATCATAAATTTTTTGTCAAGTGATTTCTTTTAAAAGGCATGTAGTGGTCTGGCTGTTTGTACAGGAATGGCTGGTAGAGGTAGATTGGTTACTAGTTCAGGCTGAATACTGTTTTACTCGGTGCTGAGCAGCTGAACTTAAGAGTATAGTGTCCCTAAACTGGGACTGGCTGTTCAACTCAACTGATAGTATATCTTTGGCTGGGAAATTGCGTATTAAAGGATTTCCCTCCCCCCCCATCCCTTTTATTATGTGTATAATTCTAATGACTCCTGTGTGTGTAAATCTAACGATTTATGCAAGGCAATCCTAGAAGAAGAAATTAATTGGCTTGCCATTTGCAAAAATAGATCTTGGTGTGCAGGTGCAATACCACTGAGGGACAGATGTAATGAGGAAGAGTCCTGAAGTAAGACGAGAGTCAAATGGGTGTTCACTGAAATACAGAATTTTATTGGGTGTGGGAGTAAGGAACTGTTAAATTGTAATTATAGATTGGTTGTTTGGTCACTGTCCAGCTTTGACCTGTTAATTTCAAGGTCCAAACTTTCCTGTGAAATTATCTGAATAGTATATTTTTAGACTTATGACTGCTGAATGACTCAAGTCCTTGGCCCCTTCTAACATTAAAAGACTTGCAGAAGTATCATAGCCCCATTTTTGAGAATTATTTAAGAGTCTAAATTTTATTGAAAATCAATGAGACTGTGTAACTCGTTTCTGAAAATAAGAAGTACAATTATAGATCTCTGAGATGGTTTTGGAAATATTACATCAGACTGACTATTCTGAGGTACTTTGTGGGCAAGAAGGATGAATATTCCAAAAGCAGAGTGTATTAAAGATAACCTGTAGCTTCTGCTTGTGTTTTATATATAAGGTTTTTTTTTTTTCCATCTGTTTAAGTACCTGGATTTCTTGATTTTACTTGCTATAAATGTTGAAGAAAACATTTAACTGTGAAATTTGAAACTTAAGATTTCTCAAGTCAAGGGTCAGGTTCTAGGAAAGAACAGTGTCGTGTTAAAGATGGAATAAATCAGAATGAAGTTAAATCAATAACACCACTATTGTCGAATTTGAAGACAGTGCTCCAAATATAAATTTTCAGAGATGGGGGTCTCTGCAAGAATTTACTCCCTCTGTAGGAGGCACTGACATTTATTTCCCCCAGAAATGTGTATATGTTGTGAAATGTCCAAAAGCAGAGGGATAGCTCTTTCATAGGAAGTGCTTTAATATGATGTACTTTCTCAACCATGGGGACCCACTGTGAAGACCAAGGACTGCTATAAAGAGAAACCTGAGTAAGCGGAGCAAACCCATGTTTGCCAACAGACTTTGTGACCTCTTTAGGAGATCTTTAAACTAGGAATTACAGGAAAGGGAGATGTCAACTCACAAACAAATGAGGACGAAATAGACTTTATAATCAACAAAACAGGGATGAAGTGGGCCCATTCCAAGTGTGTGCACACAAATAAGGGGAGTGGTGGGAAGATGATACAGTGGAGGAAACTTTCATACCTTTACTGTGAAATCAGCACAACTGGGTACATCCCTATAGTGCCTGTACACTCATGTTTGCAGCATGGGACACTGTCCATCTGTGTTTCTAGGGCTACAGTCTCAGTGGCATGAGGGACATAGTGGGATAGCTCACACAACTGATGTGTTGCCATGGATGGATACAGGCTCTTGAGGAAGGACTAGACAGTGAGGAGGGGAGTTGCCCTTTATGTGAGAAGGTAGCAGGAATACAGAGAGCTCTGTCTTGGTATGGATGATGAGCTAGCAAAGTGCTTATGGGTCAGAATTATCAGGCAGACCAATGTTTGCTGAGGACTTCCTCATTAGGGAGAAGATGGTCTACATCTGGCCTTCAAACATCTGGAAGAAGCCTCATGTTCACAGGCTATGGTCCTCGTGGGGGACTTTAAACATCCCTGTCTTTGCTGAAGGGGCAACACAGCCAGGCATAGGCAATCCAGGAGGATTCTTTCTGGAGTGCATTGGTAATAACTTCCTGACACAGGTGACTGAGGAAACAATGAAAGACAATGCTCTACAGGACCTGTTACTTACAAGCAAGGAAGAACTGGTCTGGAATGTGAAGGTCAGGAGTGATCTTGGCTACAGTGACCTTGAGATGGTGGACTTCAGAATCCTGAGAGGAAGGATCAAGGCATATAGCAGGATCATAATCTTGGGATTCAGGAGAGCTGTTTTAGGCCTGTCCATGGACTTGCTTCAAAGTATCCCAGTGGATACAGTCCTGGAGAGAAGAGGGATCCAGGAGACATAGATCATTTTCAAGAATGACTTGCTCCAGGAATGGTCCGTTCTGATTTTCAGGAAAACAAGCAACGGTGGCAGGAAGTTGTGTGGATAAGCAATATGCTTCTAACAGAACTTGAATATAAACGATACATGTAACCAGTTCACTCAGGAAGAATACAAAAATACTGCCTGAATGTGCAGAAATGAGAACAAGAAAGCCAAAGCCTACATGGAGTTGAATCTGGCAAGTGAGGTGAGAGGGAATGAGAATTGCTTCTGATATACCTGTAGAAGCCTAAGAAAAACTAGGGAAAATGTGAGACGGGTACTGAATGGGTGCCCTCATGATACAGAATATGGAAAAGGCCAAGGTACTTGATGTCTTCTTTGCCTTGGTCTTTACTGGAAAGATCTGCCTCAGGAGTCCCAGCTCCCTGAGACTTTTTTGGAAAGCCTGGAGCAAGGAAGACACCGAAGGGGACCCTGTCAACTACACCAATTTTCATGCCACGTCCCGCTCAGATGAGGGAGACAAGTGACTCAGATTCGCAAATCCCCAACAGAGTGGACAACGGTGAGATAAGTCTTCAAGTCCAAACATTTATTAACTACCCACAATGTACTAATTGAACACACGATAATTGGCTAAGTATATAGCAAGTTGTGGCAAGCAACACAATATGCCTTGATTTCTTAATGGGAAAGGGAAAAGAGTGAGATAGAGGGAACAGTGAAATACAGATCAATGGTCTGGGTTTCTGCGCTGATCCCACCGGTGAGGGTTCTAGAAGTAGTTGTCTTTTTTGCTTGGATCTGTCTTCACTTCACTGAACTCTCCATGCCCCCCCCTTTCATCCCCCTCCTTGATTTATGCACACTCTTCTTGGGTCCATCCCCTAGATTGACCCACATAGCTATGTATCCCATGTCTGGGGAGGGGTAAGGTGTTTCATGGGATGATGTAATTAGCATGATCATGTTAGTCTTCATTAGCATATTGAGGGGTGTAAACTTTAATATGCATTTTGTGGATAATGAAACAAATTTCATTCACCAGACAGATGGCCCTTGAAATTTGGCCAGGTGCACCACAACAGAGCTGTCCTGTCTCCACAGGCCTCCCTCCTTCAGCTGCATCTTCTGTTATTCAGGCAGTCTTATCAGCTTCAACCTCTACACTATCCACCCTGTGACTCATAGTTTTGTCTTGCGAGTGTTTGAGGCATTTCTTCAAAAGCCTCAACTTTTGCTTTCTCAGGCTGTTTGTCTTAGTTTCTCGCCCACCTGGTTTCTCGTCTCTCACAAGGGAGGATCAGGTTAGGGAAAACATACTGGACATACACAAGCAGATGGGACCTGATGTGAAATACACCCATGTTGCTGAAGGAACTGGCCCGTATCATTGTGAGGCTACTCTTGATTGCCTTTGAAAGGTCATGGAGTTTAAGATGAAGTTCCTGTAGATTCCCACCTTTGTGAAGGGTAAGCAGGATGATCCAGCAAACTACAGGCCAGTCACCCCACCTTGAACCGTGGGAAAGAGATGGAGCAAATTCTCCTAGAAGCCATTTCTAAAGACATCAAGGAAAAGAATATACAGGCTGGATGGAGTGACTGATAGACAGGTCACTCAGGGAAGGGACTCTGTGGCATCTCCATCCTTGGAGTTACTCAAAAATCCAGACATGGCCCCGAGCAGCCTGCTTTCATTGACACTTCCAAGCCAGAAGGATTGGACTGGATGATCTCCAGAGGTCCCTTCCTACCTTTATGGTTATGTTATTCTGTGTTTCAGTGAAATAATTGAAGGAACTGATCTGCTTAAAGCCATTCCATACACAGAACGATCTTAAGGCAGTGAACAGTATTTATTATAGCTTAATTTGTTCACTTCAGAATTGAATAGACTGAATTATGTTTCTGTTGATTCATGTATTCTATCCTGGTTAAAACTGATAAATTCACTTTTCTGCCAATTATTATTCCAGACTTAATTTGACTTCTCTCATTATTTTTAACAACTCTTGTACTTAATTTTTGAGCTCAAGAGTTGCCATCTTCTTTAATGGCTGTACTAACAGTCTACAGTTTTGGTCTCTTGAAATAATTCTAAAAAGTTGCATTAGCAGAAAAGCTTACTACTTTGCAGTCCAACATCATCTCTTATAAATCTAAAAAAATAATCTTCTGGGTTTTTTCAGTATGGGTAAAGATAGCAGTAAATACTGACACAGAGCACTTTTCTCAAAGTGCTCTAAATTTGTTGGCTAATTAATATTCACTATACTCTTGGGAGATTAATGTATTTAATTATCTTCATTTTATAAGCTCTGGGAATCTGAAACAGTAGCACTTGGGACCTAACAAGCTTTTGCTTTTTGCATTGATGCCCCAGTACCAAAAAGACTTCCTGCATGATGCATCAGAAAGTGTACACAAGTGGAAAGAGAAATGACCTTGAACTGAGTCAAGATCTGCTTTAGCATCTAGCCTGATCCCAAGCAGAAAGGTTTTTTCATCAAGAAACTTCTTTACTTTTATTCCATGACACCAACACCAATGAAATTTGTCTTGGAGGAGAGACAAATAGAACTTCATCAGTCCACTTCTCTTAAAAATTGTTGCAAGATTTTTCTTATGCTCTGTTTTGTAAGTTTTGCTCATGAGCATGTTGCAGCAAGTGACAAATGCATAGACTAAAATAACATTTTTAATATTTTGTAAGAAATAAGAACCTGACACTTCAGTTGCATTTCTGTTCTGTGTCCCTTCCCAGTCAATCATGTCTTTCCAGAGAGGAAAATACAGGGTAAGTAGTCATATTTTTCTTCAGATTTTTTTGGAAGGTTGATTAACTGTGCTAGAAAGATGGGGGAATAAACTGTTACTCTTCTGGAAAAGCATACCATAAATTGAGGGCAAATGTAGTTGAACTACATGACTCCTGCACAGCAGTAATGTACTTAATTCTTTCACAAGCATCCTTATTAACAAACGTCAAGGCTTCGTATAGTGATCCTTGACAATTCACGCAGCCTTTTAATACAGGAAAGGAATTATTTTACAAGTGTTAATACAAATATAGATTAAGTAGTTAAACTGACTTGGTTCCTCCTGTGTAGTGGAGTCCCCTGGCTAGTCATCTTGCATATTTAAAGAAAACACAATTATTCAATTTTTTCTAGCTCCATCTCTCTAGATAATCTCCTGATTTGGCTATGGAGAAGGTAACTGGTTGTTTTGTGGTCAGATATTCTCCACTTGTGAGGAGGAAGCAAATAAATCTTTCTTTGCTAGGAGCTTTTGCCTGCTCGTATCAAACAGCTTACACTCACTGTCTTTCAGCAAATAAATTATGTGGCGTGTGACCAGCCATACCTCCAGACTTCCCTGGTGTTGTGTTTCTTTGGTGCTTCTAAGGCAGGGAACTACTCTTGCACAGTAACCCACCTGCCAGTGTTTACCTATGAAAGTATTTGATGATACCATGGGGGGAAAAAAAAAAATATATATTAAAAAAAAAAAAAAAAAAAA